>NC_090244.1:31145016-31467002 GCF_024489055.1 Chanodichthys erythropterus
AACTTGAATTAACATTCCCTGGGATGAATGTCATCTGCTGAGGAGTGTAAAAATATGAGAACACATTATAGATGCATAGATGTTTTTATTGAGCTTTTTGTTTTTGCATACATATACTCAGGGAAAAAATATATTTTAAGCTGCTTTTAATTTTAGAAGCACATTTTTTTAATGTTAAATAGTTTGTAGTTAGTAAGAGCTCATAGTACAATCTCAATCAAATTTGCCAAGTTCTGCTTTAGTCATAATCATACCACACATTGTAAACCAATTATCACTGACACGATTTGCAACAGTAATCCCAGTTGTCGTCATAATCTGTGTAGCACCACAGGTAATTTTTATCATGGTAGCCACACTTGTGATTAGACCGGCAGGTTTGGCCATTCTGAGCGGAGTAGCAGTCATCAGAAGTACAGCAGTAGTCATAATTGCCTTGTTTATCCGTGTAGCACCACATATATCCAGAACCATATGTGGCACAGGCGTGGCTGTTGCGGCAGTACTTCCCGTTTATAGCTTTACTCGTCCACAGCGGAGGGCTGCAGTAGCCCCAGCTGCCAGCGATGGTACTACACCAGTAGTAGTCCTGACCGTATGTGGCACATGGGTGATGATCCTTGCATCTCTCTCCTGTATACGTGATGAGGGAGTACCGGGGTGAGCACTTGATCAGCGTCTGGCCTGAGTAACACCTGTAGGAATGGAGTTTGTCCTGGAACAGGCAGGGAGTGGAGCAGCAGGGCTTAATTTCTCCTCCTGCTGTGTTGCACTGACAGCCGTCACTAGATTCTGAGACGCTCAAGCACCGTGATCCATCAGCTGCAGTCTTCTGCTTCTCTGGGACCAGCAGGCATTCGACAGCATCTGACACCCCTGATACGTCCCTTACTAGAGTTATAAGACAAGCACTTCCAACAGAAACCTTCAGATCCTCTGCTACATTGTGGTAAGTGCTCATGCTGTCAAAGGCTAATTTTAATGTCATCTCACCCTTGAATTTCTTTTTAGGTATGCTGTCACTGCCGATGGTGCTCTTTACTGCGAGATATGTGTTTTGTATGGCTGAGATTATTTGGACTCCTTGGTTCACTGGTAGATTGATTAATGTCTGAAATTCAGCCTTAACCTTCTCTAATTTATTATTATTGTCACCAAAACAATCATCCACAAAAATGTTAATTTCTGAAGGCTGACGATAGAGATTTTTTATTTGTCTGTTCAGGTCTGAGACACTCATCAGGGTTATGTCACCTTCCGGCTTGTTTTCCCCTATATAGCCGAAAGAGAAAGACTTTGTGTCATCTGAGTGTTTATAACAGACAGCCGTCCAGATGTGAGAGGGCACCGTCACTCTTTCAGGGTCGTCAGAGACTTCTCTTTGTGGTATCCGTAGATCCGCATTGGGTACTGTACCTGTGACAATGAAGGTTGTAGCAGCACCACCGTCACTTTTAAGCATGTCTCTTAAAAAACTCCTCAAATTTTTCTCCCACTTTCCCCATTTGTTACGTCTGAAACACGCGTCCATAGGTGCTGTGTTGGTCAATGTATTTGTTGCCGTTCGGCCTTCACCACACTGGAAGCTGTTCGGGTACAGGTGTCCGCGATCGTATCCGGTGTCGCTGTAGTCATCGCTGATGGCTTGATTTCCTTTATAAGTGTATTTATTATCTTCAGTCTCACGGACCATATAGTATAGCCCATGCCCTTGAGGTTCGGAAATCTACAGAAGAAATATTATGCTAGATGGTTAGTTTGATGTTTTATTATTTGTGAGAAAATACGTTTACTGTTCAGTCATTAATGAATAACAACACAGGAACAAATGAGTAATGCATTATTAACCCTCTAGTAACTACTATTAACTAACAAGAAACTCTGATTAATGAATTAGTAAGTAATAGTGCTCACTTCTTCAGCATGTATTAATCTTTATTAATGTTAATTTCAACATTTACTACTACAATATTAACATCAAAAGCTATGAACAAAAAATGAACAGCTGTATTTTGTTAACAACTACTGTATCAAATGTATCGTCTTACATTGTTTCTCAGTGGACATATTTGAATGTTTGGTAACACTTTATTTTAGGGTCTTTTAACTAGTTGCTTATTAGCATGCATATTACTAGAATATTGGCTATTAATTAATAATTATTAAGCACATATTAATGCCTCATTCTGCATGACCTTATTCTACATTCTTAATCCTACCCAATACCTAAACTTAACAACAACCTTACTAACTATTAATAAGCAGTTAATTAGGAGTTTATTGAGGGAAAAGTCATAGTTATTAGTATATATGTGTTCCCTATGCTAAAGTGTTACCGATTTATTTAACAGTTAATATGCAAAGAAGTACCATAAAGATGAAATGATAAAGTTCTTTAGTGTAGGCCCCATCCATAGTCCAAATCCAAAGGGTAGCAGATACTTGCAGTTCCTGCCTGAAGATGAAGGCAAGGGGGGAGTCTACCCCAAAAGAACTGAGAGAGAAAATAGATACCCACCAGTGGAGTATTCCTTGGATGAAGTTTCTAAAATGTTTAGGCAAAGAAAATAGATATTATTGAAATATGCAGACATTGACATAAGGTGTTAAAATCATTAAACATAGGGAATCATTAGGCCGTTGCCTAAAGTGTTGTGAGGAATGCTGCGTAGGCTGTGTATACTACCATGATAGGCCGAGGTACGAGAAAGGCCACATAGACCGTGAAAGAGGGCTACGTTAGGCCGTGGTGTGGAGAAGACTGCGTTGGTGCACGAGGCAGCCTCAATAGACAGAATGGAAAAGCAAGCAGCATAAGCTGTGAAATAAGTATAGGAAACTGCCACCTCAACCAGAAGTTTGTATAGATAGTATACTTACACCAGGAGATTCAAGTATAAGAAGTATATGATATGCTGCAAATGCTTGTTAAGGAACAAAAGTTATCTTGTGTGTTGTGGAATAGGAGGGGAGTAATGTATATGGAAGACCAGCTTGACCAGCTAAGGCAGGCTGGGAGACCAGATTCAACCATCTGAACACCAGCTAACCCAGGCTGGGAGACCAGCTAAAACCATTTACTTCCATCTTAAACCAGCTAAGACCAGCCAACCAGCTTAGGCTGGTTTAAGCTGGATTTTTCAGCAGGGCAGGGGGACTTTAAGAACAAATTGTTTCAATAACAACTTGACTTTTAGAACGAGCATGTTTACTATGTGCTGTGCCACAGCAGAATAATCCATTTACACCATGAATCGTTGTTTTCCTGTCTCTAAAGTTGCTTGAATCAGCGATGCACATATAGCGTTATACAAAGGCGAGCCAACCAGCATGTATAGCATGTTGCTATACAAAAACTAAAGTGACCCGACCAGCGCGTGCAGCGATCGAGCAAGTTGCCAATGACAACAGGTAAGTAACGCACATTGCCAGTACGATCGCAAAAGCTTAGTACAAACATTTTTTTTTCTGAGAATGACAAGAAGCCTAAGCAACATGATAGCCTTAGCAACAGTATGTTGCCAATAACCTGATAGCTTTAAAACAAAGAACATTAAAAGGAACTTAGCTTGCTTCTGAAAACATTCAGAGATGAAGGAGAGTGAAATAGCCGGCTGTGACGCGGATGCTTGATCTTCTCTTGATATCCTTCTTCATTATAACGAGCGCAGCACGGCGATCAAGCAGCATATGAATGCTGGAAGGTGTATTTGAAAGATGCGGTCTAATTTGAAATGTATCCCTATTGGATGGCATAGATCAGCTGAATGTCAGCTGACGCGAGCTTGACTGACGTGTCTGCCAGAACTGAAGCTATATGCTTGAAAACGAAGCATGCATTTCTAAAAAGCAAAATACATTACTGCCGTTCTCCACAATAATTGGGTCAGTATCACTATAAAGTGCCTGTGGTGTCCTCATCAGAATCACTCAGTCGTCATGAATATAATGCAAAATAATGAGGTTTTATTATGAACGGCCAAACATTTACTCACAAGAATAATGATAAGTCTCTTGAAATGTGTTTTTCTTATTTTATACAATTTTCTTTGACTGGATGTATGCGGTTTTGGCATGTCCCAGACACTGCTCAGCTAACTTCAGTGAGTGTAAAAAGTGAATAAATGACATAAAATTCAAAAACTTTTTGAATGTTCTTATTGTCCTCAACAAGATATTTGATAAAACAA
Source organism: Chanodichthys erythropterus (assembly GCF_024489055.1). Taxonomy (NCBI): domain Eukaryota; kingdom Metazoa; phylum Chordata; class Actinopteri; order Cypriniformes; family Xenocyprididae; genus Chanodichthys; species Chanodichthys erythropterus. The sequence continues at coordinate 31,149,207 of NC_090244.1, forward strand.
GTCATTTTGATAATTTATATTCTAGTTTTATAATAATATTAAGCATTTTGAACGTGTCCCTGAAATTGCTGTCCACCCTGTCATTTAAGAATCCACCTGATGTAGTCAGTGACATCATCACCCCCATTTGGTCTTCTTTCAATGGAGATTAACACATCTGCTGCAAGTACACTGAGAATCTACACTTATTTTCCTTATTTTCATCATACTGTGTTTGTAGTTGGATGTTGTCAAGCTTAGCATGTCCACCCTGTCATAGAGAAATATTAATTAATATAAAAACTTTTCAGAAATTCAAAATATATATTTTAAACAGTACACTGTCAGCTTCAACAATGAATTACTTTGCTAACTGAAGTTACACCATGTGTCCATTAAATGCTAAATTTTGCCAAAAATGTCCACCCTATCATTGTCCACCCTGTAATCAAGCCTTCTATGACAGGGTGGACATGGTACATGGCAGGGTGGACATGTGCATAGTTTTTGCCACATTCTGATAATGTTTTCACTAGGGCTGTTGATTTAACGTGTTAATTTGGTGCGGTTAATTATGGAAAAAATAACACACTGATATTAACGCATTTAGTGCATCCTGCCCCGTCCCAGACCTGAACACCATCTTACATGGCATGCAGTTGCATAGTGATGTAAGATGATGTAAGACAGCGACTCACTGTGTGATGAAGCCTGTTAGAATGTAGTTAGAATGTGCCGAAATTCAAGATATGAGGATAAAAATGCCCCGAATGGGTTTTTGTTTTATATTTCATATGATATAGTTAAAGGTGCCGTAGAACGTCTTTTTAAAAGATGTAATATAAGTCTAAGGTGTCCACTGAATGTGTCTGAGAAGTTTCAGCTCAAAATACTCCATAGATTTTTTTTTATTAATTTTTTTAACTGCCTATTTTGGGGCATCATTAAATATGCGCCGATTCAGGCTGCGCGGCCCCTTTAAATCCTCGCGCTCCCGCCCCCGAGCTCACGACTATAATACAGTGCATTTACAAAGTTCACACAGCTAATATAACCCTCAAATGGATCTTTACAAAATGTTCGTCATGCAGCATGTCTTAATCGTGTAAATGTGGTGTTTATTTGGATGTTTACATTGATTCTGAATGAGTTTGATAGTGCTCCGTGGCTAAAGCTAACATTACACACTGTTGGAGAGATTTATAAAGAATGAAGATGTGCTTATGAATTATACAGACTGCAAGCGTTTAAAAATGAAAATACAGACAGTCTTGTCTCCGTGAATATAGTAAGAAACGATGGTAACTTTAACCACATTTAATAGTACATTAGCAACATGCTAACAAAACATTTAGAAAGACAATTTACAAATATCACTAAAAATATCATGATATCATGGATCATGTCAGTTATTATCACTCCATCTGCCATTTTTCCCTGTTGTCCTTGCTTGCTTACCTAGTCTGATGATTCAGCTGTGCACAGATCCAGACGTTAATACTGGCTGCCCTTGTCTAATGCCTTGATCATGGGCTGGCATATGCAAATATTGGGGTCGTACATATTAATGATCCCGACTGTTACGTAACAGTCAGTGTTATGTTGAGATTCGCCTGTTCTTCGGAGGTCTTTTAAACAAATGAGATTTATATAAGAAGGAGGAAACAATGGAGTTTGAGGCTCACTGTATGTCATTTCCATGTACTGAACTCTTGTTATTCAACTATGCCAAGATAAAATCAATTTTTAATTCTAGGGCACCTTTAAGCAATCACATGAGAAAAAGTGCTGTTTTCCTGAATATCTGCTCGATTTGCAAATGTGATATTTATTTTATACAACAGTAAACAGGGACGTGCACTGACGTTTTGGGGGGCAGGGGCTCAAGAGGAAAAAGGGGCACTTCTCATAATTATTTATTTTAAAAAAATAAACAAAACATTAAATGTATTAACACAACTCTGACTTCCTTACCAATATTTTAATTCACACTCACGCAATTGTTTCATACTCCACAGATTTCAACAAAATAATCAGTTCACACAGAGACCATGTTCTTCTTTAGTATTCATAGGTTTATCACAAGAGCAGGGAACAGCGAAGGAAACTATGCCACAGTGTGCATGTTTTCTACTACTATTGTCACGTAGCTATATATATTTAGAATAAATGACTGCATCAAGGAGAGGGACATCGTTTCACAATAATTTGTTTATTTTGCAAAATCAATAAATCGTTTTAATTCTTTTGGTGTTATTGGAATTTTTCTTTCATGTTGTGCACAATTTTAAGATTTTGGTCTATTTTTGCTTCCTAGTCTTCTTTTACTCTAATGGAAAGAAAACTTTCAAAATACACATTTAGATGGTGTTTGTTTTAAGCCTACTACTCTCCGTCTGTTTGCATCAGTAGATTTCTTCTAAATTAACCAAAACAAGCTAATCTGCATATTTAAACACATCAAGTGTTTTTTTCCCCCTGAAATGTTAGAAGTATATAATATATATTATAACAAATGCCTGCAGAGGGCCCCAAATGCCTGCTGATAGTTGTTGTTACACAGCAAATCCTCGTTTTTGGACAACCAGCATAATTAAAAAATATAATATTAGTTAAATAATAATAAAAATAATATTCGGCCACTTCTTTATGATAGAACTCTGCAGCCACTGTAATGTCTTGAACAAGAATATGTGGACATCTAAACATGCACACTCAGAGCGAGGGCTTAAACTTTTATTGATGTATTATCCTGTGTAAGCGTAGATTTAAGAATGATAGCATTATGCAATGCTGCATTACGATTTTTAAATGGTTTCATGGATCCGCATCTGTGGAAAGCTCCTCTTCTGGTATTGACAGCCCTACAGATATCTTTACCATGGTTCAAAACGCAATGCAGAGTACATTAAAATAATTTAAATTATAATATGACATAAACTGCTTTAGTATCAAATCAGGCAGATGCGTTGCTGGTGGACAAATACTCCTACTCCTACGCGGCGTTAAACGTATAGAAATAATTTCACCCTTAAAGCTGCTGTCCGCAGCTGTCCTGCTGTCTGCTGGCCCTCTAGTGGTTAATAAACAGAACTGCACGCGTCTTGCGGAGGAACATTGTAGCCGGAGCTTCTTTTCTCCGTGTATGTCTATGGCGAGTCACGCAGTTACTGTGATACTCTGCGGCGGGTCCTATCAGTCTGGTCTGAAATAGTCCGAATATAAACACTTATTATAAGTGTACCATAATGATTCAGGATAAGACAAAAACACGGTTTGGAAAATGGATTCATGTTGTATATTCTCATTATATAATTTTTGTAAAATTTTAACACGAAAAAAGTTACGGACTGCAGCTTTAAATAGGCAAAACTTTGACATGTTTGTGAACATACATGGCTACCTGAAGAGATGCACGGGTTTCATCTAGGGCTTTTTTCTTTTTGGCTTCTCATCACCAGATAGCTGTTATCTTTTCCCGGGTATAGTTGTCACGAGTTGTCAGCAAGCAGCAAACACGAGGCGGGACGGGGCACGTGTGCGTGCGGGAATGAATGGCGTGTCGCGGAGGGAGGGCTGCTGAACTCGACAAAGCCGACATGATATATATATAGCCTATATATATTTTTTTTTTATTCAGTTAATATATTTGTTTGACAGGGAAGCTGCGCACAAACAGGATTATATATTCATTTATTTAACAAAACAAACAAAAAAACACCCCAGAAAAAAGGGCACTTTCTCTCGAGGAAGAAAAAGGGCAGTTGCTCAAGCCCCCTTTCATGTCTATGTGTGCACGTGCCTGACTTCAACACACCTCTGTGTTTCACGAACAATTCTGCGGCTTCGAATGAATCAAGAGAGTCAATGATTCAATGATTCAATCACAGCCACTTGCTTCATTACTGAATGAATGACTCGATGATTCACTCATAAAAACAGTGACTTGCTGCCACCTACTGGCAGTTTTAGTTTAATATTTAAAAGTTTAACTTAGTTTTACCATCATTGCATATTTCTCTATTGAACATTTTTATATATTTATTTTATAACATCATTTATTTTATAAAGTTATTCATAAAGGTAAAAATATGCACTGGAAAATCTATTTAGCGGGCAAATATTGTCCCTTAATGGTAAAGGTGTAACTGCAGTCTAAAGAGAGGGGATACGCAGAAGGATGGTAGTCCCTTCATGGGGTACTCCAAGCTAAAAAGTTTGGGAACCACTGTCCTAACCTGTCTGAGTGCCATACAAGCTGTCATGCCTGTATCTCTTGAAGTATTAAAGATATCTTAATTTCATTCTCATTCTTAATAAACTTTCCTTTTGAAATCTTTATATTTAAGGCCCTATATATTTCATTCCCATTGATATTGGGACCCCAATGTGACTCCATGTTCAAATTGTTGAATTTACCCATTTTCAATGGTCAAGAACAATGTTGATAGTTATTGTGTTTAAAGAAGAATGTGTAAAGAACAAATAACACTGAAAATAGAAATGAATCTTGTATTCCTCTATCAAAACAACTGAATTCATCACACCTGTCTGAGGGCCAAACACACATTTTTCTGAAGTTTACAGGTCTTTAATTCAAGAAGTGTTAAAGATATCTTAATGTCATTTTAGATTCTTGTTCTTATGAAACTTTTCTTCTGTAATCTTCATTTTTAAGGCCCTATATGGTTCAATTTCATAGATATAGGTAACGTGTAGTTACAATACTGCGTATTTGAACTGCGTATTTGGTAGCTTCAGAAACTGTTAAAATGAACAAAATCCCATCCACCTAAAAATATATTCTTATAAATACACTTTTGAGAGCAAGTTAATGGGCCTCATTTATAAATCTATGGGTTTCACGTGTGATTCATCAAACATTCGTATGCTGGCAATCCTATCACACGAATGATCGAACAATGGTAAATGTGGCGGCTGAAAACAATCGTCATTTGAATTTCACACCCCTAAAAATTCACATTTTACAAGCCTCTCCCCTAGAGTTTATGACATGGAGAAACATAACCCAGCCAAGAAGAGGAACTAATCTCATGAAATTTAATTTGCCTGTTTCTAGATTACTCTTTTGCCTGTGTTCCCTGCCTTGTTGTTTGTTTGTTTGTTTGGACTGCCTGCCTGTGTTTGACCTTGCCCATACTCTGGATAATGTGTCTGGATTGTCCCTATAATTAAAGCTGCGTTTGGATCTCCAACCCTTTAAGTCTCTTAGCAGTTTTGTAACAACATCATATCATCTGAACAAACTTTGCACAGAAAAAAACAGGCTACTGACCCGTTTCCTGAAAACAAACAATACTGAAATTCAGAGTCAAGAATCACCTACACCCACTCAGAGTGAGAGAGTTACTGTAAACACTGGTTTATGTTTACAAAACCCTTGACCACTTCTAATATGATGTCTGAAAAGATTTTATCATTCAAAACTGTCAAGTAAATCTGTTAAATGAGCAATTAAATGATACTTTTACTTGAGTGTGTACACCATGATTAAGACTTCTGCCCGGGATCATCTTATAATGTTACTAAAAATACAGTTTAACACTGGGATAGATATGCAGATCGGCAGGTGCGACACACAGGCAGGAAAAGCTCAAGGTTTATGAAATTTCCTGATAAAATATTGTGTTTTTTTTTTTTTTTTAAGGAATAATGATGTGATGGGATGAGTGAAGTTTCTAACCTCTCAATGAAGTGATTTGTGAAATTTATATTTGTTCATATTTTTCATAATTTGGTTGTTGTTTGTTGATGCTGTTCAGTTAATAGTGAAGGACAAAATAAATATTCAAAAGCACGAGGACCTAATTGTAACGAGGCAGCAGACTCAATGGGATCCATATGCAGCTTTAATAAACAATCGTAGTCGTACAGGCAATGGTCAGATAACAGCATCAGGAACAACGTAGAATAAACAGAGACAGGGTCGGTACCAGGCAGAGGGTCAGGACAGGCGTCAGACAGGGCAGAATAGTCCAGAGAACAGGCAGAGGTACAACAAGGCAGGCGGCAATAGGCAAACGAGGTGGTCAGGCAGTCCAAGGTCAAACACGGGATAACAACACACAGGGTAAACGCTCAGAAATGAATGCAGGGCAAATTAAGACTTCACGAAGCATGATGGGTTATGGGAGTCTTAAATAGTCCAGGGAATGCACTGCAGGTGGGAGGTGTAATCAGTCCAGGTATGTGGGATGGGAGTTGTAGTTCTAGAGACCGGTTAGTACTCCGGTGATGGCGCCCTCAGGTGGCGATCGGAGGGGACCACAGAGACCGTTTCTGTGACACTAATGGATATAAATTGCCCTCTTACAGTGTGTCACAAAAAAAGCAGAGCTGAGATAAGATAAAAAAAATGGTAACACTTTAGTTTAGGGTCTAATTCTCACCATTAACTAGTTGCTTATTATGATGCATATGACTAGAATATTGGCTGTTTATTAGTACCTATAAAGCACATATTAATGCCTTATTCTGCATGACCATATTCTATATCCCATAATCCCACCGAATACCTAAACTTAACTATCTTACTAACTATTAATAAGCAGTAATTAGGAGTTTATGGGGCAAAAGTCATAGTTAATAGTTAGTTGGTGAGAATTGGACCCTAATCTAAAGTGTGTCAGAAAATTCACAAGATGTCGCCATAATAATCTCATTGGATTCTGAAATGTTGCCATACCATGTAGCTACTACACATTCAACAATTCAACCAGCTCACCATAACTTGTTTTCATCACTTTTATTAATCATATGCATTGAGAATTCATTAGTCAAGTTGGCCAAAAACTGATTAGGGGGTTTGTTCAAATTTGGGCAATTGGAAATAATTTTGTCCAGGATAAAGAATGAACATAATAATTTTAAACTTGAGTTTTCAAACATCTTTGTCATGGCTGATGCACTTCATTCACAGTGGAAGGAGTACTCCGCCTCTGACTGGTCACCTGAAAGAAAAAGATTTCACATTCATACAACAATGGAAACCTGTACAGGGAAAAACTCTGAATAAACAATGTGCGTCACATGATCAAAACATTCAACGCTGGCATATTAAATCTTACTTGTTTGGTAGTAATCATACACTTTGACCACAGCTGGCTTGAGATTCTTCACTGGAAGAACCCGTTTCATTTGTATCTGGTAATTGATTGGAATATTTCGTGGGATCTGCAGGAGGAAACAAACTCATCAGTCATGGACATTACAGATAATATGTTGATGAATCAATCTAATGAAATAAAATCATGTGAATGTTGCTGTTCTCTCACCTCCTTCAAATAAACTATGAGATGATCATTTTTAGAATCGACCCTTTCCACAAGTGATGCATATATTCTGGAAGAACTTCCAAGCTGTGATGAATCACTAAAACTCACAAGTGATGTCTCAGCTGTGAATCCAGATAAGAGTTTAATATCCACAATGGCCATGTTAGTCCTTTCCTGTAGACCATCATATCTGGAAAAGAGAAAATGAAAAGATATGGTTCTTAAATGATAAATTTACAAAGAAAAGCGAGAAGCGAGAAAAGCCAGTTTTTGACAGATTAATCCCAGAGGGAGCATATATAAGGAACAAAACAGGGCCGAGACACAAACCTTGAGGAACACCGGAAATGATGGGACAATGTTGTTGCAAAGATACTTACAGTCAATAGAATGTTCAAAAGGAACCATCAAATTAAAGTGTTACCAAAATATTCAGTAAAGATTTATTTGTCAGTAAATATTAACTCATAATCATGTTCTTGTCTTTTGATGAACACAAATGTTCTTACTTGACAGTGAACTTCAAAATGAAATTTTGTCCCAATGTTTTGCAATCTCCCTCAATCTTAGCATCAATGCTCAATGTTTTAGCTTCAGTAGGAGTGGGAATGTTGTAGAACTGGGCCATCTGAGAGAGTCAACACAAACAAATACACATTCATAAATCATCTCACAGCAGAATAACCACAAAAGAGAGAAAGTGAGTATGAGTAAATGAAGCTGAACACACTACAGACCTGCACAGACACACAGGTCGAGCCCTTCACTTCAATGCTGTATTTGGCTGGAACGTTCTGCAGCTGCTTCTCCTGGTACAGTAACTTGTTGTCCTGATTGACATCAAAGTGGTGAGTGTCTCCTTCTGACTGTACAGTCACTGTGCTGGAGCTGTCAGAGCTGAACACTTTGGTGGCGTACAAAGACAGAGCCTGAAGAGCCACCACTGTGTCCTGGGAAATAAATGTGTTCAGTAATGTCACTTTTACTCATTCACACCAGCACATTCAGCAATAGTGTGTTTGAGTGGAGAAGTTTGAGTAACCTGTGTGGAGGAGAATCCTCCATAGGCATTCTGCTGCTTCACAAGCCACCTGACAATCATGTTAGCATAGCCAAGATCAGCTGTGGTGACTGAATCTGCAGTGAGAACGGCTAGCAGCACATATGAGCTGATCTCCACTGCCAGAGACTCGGAGTCATCAGCAGATGCAGACTGAGACCAGTGGAGAAGAGACCCTAAAGGACAAAAGACACACATGTACAATAGTGCAGTCATAAAAGACAACAAAGTCATCAGAAACAAACCTCTTACCGTCTGAAATAGCAACTTTCTCCAGTTTCTTGAAAAGCTGCTGTCGAGTGAGCGTGTCTCTAGCCAGACTGAAAGTGTAGGCGAGCAGAGCAGTGGTGTAAGTGTTTCTGACATCTGCAATGACAGACCTCAAGCATGATAAACCTTCACTGATGACAGGATCCTGTGACAAAAAACGAAAAGAAACAAACGCTGTGAGTGTCATTTTTCTATGAGTTTATACTAGGGCAGCCCGTTTTATTGCACGATACGAAAAATAACATTGATATAGTGCTTAAACGCCATTCTTAGTGCGATTATGAAATCGCAAACGCTGCAATAATTTTTTTATGTGCAGCTTGTCAATGAAGTATGGCTCCAAATGCTAATCCATCTGAAAGCACTGCGAGTTTGAGCCGCTTATAATGTACATTTGAAAAAGAAACACGCGTCAAACATCTTTCAAGACATGAGAAGCATTTATTAACATCTTGTCCAACAAAAGACAATATTTAATAACACGTTTTTACTCCAAACTCACCCCATAACGACAGTTGAGCATGTGAGATGATGAGTCTTCTTACACAGAATAAGGCAGTCGTGTGTTTATTAGTCATGTTTAATCAATCAAAGCATTACAATCTTCTGTTTATTCAGCTACAGCAGCGATAATACAGGATTTCCTGGAATGACGCGTGTTATCTACTACCGCAGCAGGACATATTTGTAGTTTCTGCACAAGAGCGCCCTCTGGCTTTCAGATGGAGAAGCATTTACTACTGATCACAGAGCCGTACAGCTCTGACAAGCTGCACATAAAAGAATCGCAGCCTTTGCCAAATTGCATGCGATAAAATTTGCAATAAATCGTGATATATTGTGCAGCCCTAGTTTATACTGTGTTTCCTGTAGATGAACTTACTGTGACTGGAGTTTCCAGTTCAAGCAATGATGCAGTAATGTAGGCAGTCATGGTTGCCTCATCATTGACTCCACCCTGCAATATATGGGAAATAAAGGATAAATAAAGCAACACACTGAAACAACTAAAGGAAAGTGTATCTAGACAAACTTTGATGTTGGCTTGAGAAAGTCTTTGGGCACTATCATACACCCAGTACAATGCAGCGCCAGGAGCGACGCAAGTATTTTTTGCTAGTTTCAGTCCGGCACAGTTTCAGTCGTTCCTTGACTACATTTCCCAGAATCCTCCCTGCCAATCACCTGCACTCACATTATCTGGACTATTTAAGCCACTCACATCCTCACACACTTTGCGTGCTCTTGTATTCTCCTGTTGCAATTCTGAGCGTTAGCTATCTTGTCTGTCTGCCTGTTCCTGATCCTGTCTGTTCCCTGTGTACGATTCTCTGCTGCCTGCCCTTTGGACTATTTGCTGTGCTTTGGATTTACGATTGTTATCTGCCAGCCCTGACCCATTGCCTGTTCTTCGACTACGATTCTGCCTGCTCTCTGCCATACCTGCTTGCCTGGGTCTCCGGCGTGGGAGTCGGACGCTCTAACAAGGAGGCTAAAGGCTGCAACCTCCAGCGTCAGTCACTAGAGCATCTCTTGAGATCAGAGGAGGTTTACCCCCGTTACACTAATAATATGTGCCTATATGCTTCTGCTTATTACACACACAGACACACGCAGCAGCACACAAACATGCCAACATTTGAAGCGGATCAAAAAAGTTAAAAGTTGTCCTAGGACAAGAACAGGTATGGCATTTTGGTTTTACGACAACTTTAATGAAAGGTTTTGATCCACTTCAAATGTTGACTATTGTATTAAACACTAATTACTCATTAAGAGAAAAGGGACAACCTTGTTAGACCATGCGCCAGGCGCACTGATCATTTTTCCCATCGTTAAACTGGCAAAAGTGGATTCGGACACGCCTTAACTGCACTTGTGCCGTGCGCTTTAGACCATGCGCTTAGATCATTAAAATAGGGCCCTAAATGGTCTTATAGATTCCAGGTTTTCTAGATAGTTACCAGGCCATTTCTAGGTGGTTTCTATGGTTTTGGTTTATATAGATTTATAGATGTTAACAGACCTTCATTCTATTGTCGAACAGTCTTCCCTGTTGGAGAAAACAGCCATCTGAATCCCGTCTGTTTATTAACCATTCCTTTGCACTCTGAATAATGTTTGGATCGATAAATATGTATTTCTGTGCTCTGCCAAAGGACCTCAGCACAAAGGCAGTCAACCTGATGGTGTGGAAGATATAATTCAATTCAATAAATCATTCTATTCATCACAAATCTAAAAACAAATCATTTGAACTGAGAGACACATTTTTAAATGTGATTTTGTACCATCTTCTTAGGTTTGTTACTGAAGATTACCTTGATATTAGTTCTGTTTAACAAAAGAAATAGTGGAAATATATTTACCATGTATTCCCATCACCATTACCAAATGTGCTGTATGATCCATCAAAATGCCTGTAGTTCATTTGTCTCTGGTATCCTGTTTAGTGTGATGATGGTTAACACTTTAAGTGTCTGATAATTTAACTTTACTGAATGACATTCAGGTGTGTTAAAAATGTGTAATTTGGTATATAAAAGAAAACACAATCTCAGTATTTTCTTATTCTTAGTATTTTCTTGACATGGTTTATGTCTCTCACCGCTCTTCAGGAAGCCTGTGGCTGTCTCTCGGATGGCTGAGGTGAGCTGCTCCGTGTTCTCCAGATACTGCAGTATGTAAATATTGGGAGAAAGAACAGCCATGTTTTGTTCTCCACAGCCGTACGGCATCCGTAATAATCCGTGAAGATTCCTCAGCGCCCGACCCAATATGTCTCCTAGAAACCATACCCAAATAAAACTCACTACATTTTATAATCCAAACCCAATCTCCTCATTTCTGCTTGTATTTGTAAATGTTACCAATGACTGAAACAGAGGATCTGACTGATCCCTCTATCACATCTTTAGGAAGAGTCAGAGCCACTTCCTCTGAGAGAGTGTCACCTGTAAAGAGGCAGAAACACATATCAGCGATGATCAGCAGAGTAACGCTATGATGTTAAATAGAGTCTGTGGACTTACCCTTTGGACACAGTAACCAGCTGTGAGTCTCAGTCTTTTCAGTTCCTTCTGCCTGCAGCATAAAACAATCACATCAACACATCATACTGACAGAAGCAGCATTAAGGCTGTTTGATGTGCGCTGACCTGTACGAGCAGACTTCGTGTGACTGTGTCAATGCGTCCTCTCTCTGGGACGGTCACGATCTCATTGTCACACACAGTCTGGGACGCCTCTGCCTCCGCACTGACAGTGATATTCAAGACTCCTGCAGCACAAGACATGTACATGTAGATGCATCAGACACAAACACTGAGAAACAATGATTCAGACTGGAAAACCCACCAAGAACAGAAGGAGTGAGGATCCATTTAAAGGTTTTTCTTCCAGCAGCACATAGACAGGATGAATACTGATCATCAGAGGAGGCTTTGAGAGTGTAGTCTGATGAAGGAGCTGGAGTCACTTTAACCTGTCAATCAACCACACATGATTAGTGGCATATTGGATATGATTTGATTAGACTGAGTCTGAAATCTCACCATGATGCACTTGGACAGATAGTTGAAGACAGTGGCCTTCAGCTCAAAGATCTCCCCACGGATGATGGAGTAAGGCAGAGAGAGCTCCAGGAAGAAGGGCTGGAAAACTGTCAGCTGAGCAGGAGGAGCCAGACCCAGACCGTCGGAGGACAGACAGAAGGCCTCCGTCTCCCAAGAAGTGATGGTGTCAGGAACCGTGACAGGAATCTGAGCTGATCCAGAGTCCCTGTGGAAGAATTACAACAATAGGCATATTTGATTCTGCCATTGTTTCAACACACAGATGATTATGAATCTGCAAAGCAAGCAATGTATTTTCTGTCCTGTGGTCGTGATGGGAGATGATGTATTAAAGATGAGTAATAAGATAAATGTGATGTTAAATATATCGATTATGCTTCACATACCCCACTTCAACAAGTTCCCAGATCCAGGTTTCTGGAAAGACGGAGCGAACCGTAACAAAAAAATCTTCAGCACCAAAATCAGGATCCTTTGGAGCTATCGATGGAAAAAAGTGATATTTTATAGTTTTATATTTTATGTATTTGAACAGCACCTCAAAATAACCAAGTCTATATCAGTCATATATGAACAGCAAATGGAAGTTGGATCATCTTTCTAATATACATTATTTTATTTTCATATACTGAATTATTTTAGTGCTATCAAAGTTTTCTAGTTTCAGTTTATTTAGATTTTAGGGCTGTCAAAGTTAATGTGTTGATTTTATTTTACAAAAGTTAAATAGTTAGGTTTTTGTTACCAACGATAACTGATTCAAAGTTAATAACCCCAGAAAATCCTATGTCACATCACTAGAATTGAGTACAAATTGAACAAGTCTCACAATTTTATTTTTTGAAATATATTTCATTACTAACACATACATATTTAAACATTAGAGCTTGAATTGTAATACCAGTACATGATGTACCTATATGGTGTGTGTCAATTATCAAGCCAGCGCATGACAGACACCGAGGGAATCGCAAAACCAAATTTGTTGCCATCTTCAATCCCACTCTCTGTCAAATGGAAAAGATGAACCACAATAAAAGCCAAGAAAATTCTAATTACTTTTAATTGTCAGTATAGTCAAGGGGGCGCATGTGCAGCATTTACTCTGCTAATCATCATCTACTGCACCCGTTACCGTTAAGGTTGCATAGGCTTTGCCGGTCGGCACACGTTGATGGGGTCTCATGAGCAGATACTCCTCCTCCTGCTCATCTTCAACAGCGTAAGGAAAATCTGACCTCGACTGCACTGGCAGCAGGTTGAAGATCTGTGACGGGACCACATTCACACACTATCAGTATGATTTCAAAAAATTCTACACTAAATAAATCATGTATTTTCCAACAAAACTTTAAATGCATTCTGGTGAGAAAGAATGAAGATTAATGTTAAATCTGCTGAGAACGGATGTCAGTTTAAACACTGATGGATCACAGCAGTAATAACTAAAGTCTGATTCACACTGTCACAGTTCAATACTAAGGGCCCTATAATACACCCGGCGCAATGCAACGCAGGCGCAGCGCAAGTGTGTTTGCTAGTTTGTGTCTGGCGCCGTTCGCGTTTTCCCATTCAGCGCCATGTCCTTAACTTAGTAAATGAATTTGCGCCAGTTACTGCGCCCATGGGCGTGCTGGTCAAAAAAAAAGAGGTGTGTTCAGGCGCATTGCTATTTTAAGGAGCTGCGCCATAGACCAACTCAAACCTGGTCTAAAGTCTAAAGTCAATGGCGCAATATTTTTTTGTTAGAGTGCGTTGGTAGAAACTGCGCCTCTGGGCGCGTCCACAGTGCGTGTTGACTTTGATTATTACACACAGGGATGCGCATCACACAAACATGCCAAATATTAAAAACAAAAGGATTACAGTGTAAAAGAATATTATTGTGTAGGCTACATAAATATAAAAATGTAATGATGAATAGTCATTGCGTGTATTAGAATTAGGCTACCTGTTTTCAATTCAGCCTATTACTACTTATAATGATGAACGAAATTGGCTAATTAATTGAACAATCGTGCCAATACACACACATATATATTAACTGACTCATCGCGCTGAGCTATTTGAAAGCCTGCATTTGCAAGCCCGCTTTAACTTCGCGCACGAGCAGATCGGTTTCTTCGCTTGAAAAGCGTTCAGCTTTTCCGCCAACAAATTCCGCCATGTAAATAGCAATCCGCCATGGCACGAGCGCATCTCGCTCTTAAAGGGAATGGGAGATGACACTCTGATTGGTTTATTGAACGTTACGCCCATTACTCATTAAGAGAATAGGGACAACCCATTTCAAAAATGCGCCCCGGCGCACGGACCGTTTTTCCGTCGTTAAAATAGCAAAAGTGGATTTGGACACGCCCTGAGTGCACCTGCGCCGTGCGCTTTACACTTTGTGTTTAGATCGTTAAAATATGGCCCTAAATCTTTAGGCATCTGCACCTTGTCAGTATCCAGGCGTTCTCCAGACTTCAGGATCAGGATGCTCTGATCTATAGCACTGAGGCCACACAGCGAACCAGGCTGAGCTGAGAGCTGGAGAGTGTTTTTCTCACCAGGAACTGCTTTAGCAGGAGAAAACTGCAGAGACACCTGTGACATACAGTGAATAGGCTTTATTTTAGAATTGAGTCAGTAATACAGTTTTAAAGAGGCTCATTTCTAAAGCTACAATACACACCTTGTTTTTGAAACACTTTTCAGTGTCGAAATTTCTGCTACCAGCAACAACATCTTCACTGGGCAGAACACAGTACGCCAGAATCTGCATTACAGGAGACAGATATCCACCAACAGACAGTTTGAATGACACCGTGCCTCTTGCTACTCCATTAGAAGATTTCACTTCAACCGTCTCATATCCATGATGAACGATCACTCCTCTGGACAAGACCTGAAACAGGCATCCAGTTATCACTGTTAAACAAAAACATCACTGTAAGAATGGACATACTGCGCATGTTCTCACCATATAGACAATGTCAGTTTTGAAGTCTTCAACTGTCTCTCCAAAAAAGGAGTACTTGATGGTGGCTGTAAACTCAGAGTCACACTTTAATGGCTGCTCAGTATTCTCTATAATCAGTTCACTTGTTGGATTGTATGGATATGGAACAGGATGGAGGAGCTGAACTGTTTTTATATCCGCAGAGATGTAAGGCCCGTAGTGGTAATAAAAACGCCCCCCTTGATAGACACTTGCCTGGATAACAAAGAATCACAAATAACTTCTGCAATCGAACACAAAAGAAAAGTGAACACAAACTCTCTAACAATTAGGTCAATATCCTGTTCAGAAAGACTGGATGTATTGAGAGAGAAGCTGGCCAGTCCATCGCTGTCTGTCGTGAGATTTAGGAGCAGTTTTGAATTCCAACTTTTATCCTCTAAAAGATAAACCTGTTTGTTTTGAATTGGTGCGCTTTTGAAAATTGAGAGTTTGATCTGTTGAAAATAAGATTTTGAAGGAATAAATGACAGAATAATTCTGTACATATCAATGGTGTTAAAGTGAGACATACTTACTTTTCCTTCTATAACTGATCCGTGTTGATATGTTTTGGGAAGGTCAATAAATGTGACGTTACCAATTTCATGAGTGAGAGATACAAATTTATATTGTCTCATGGTGATCTCTGTACAGTAACAGTAAAAACACCAAAATAAGTATTTCTTCAAATAAGAGTAAAACATCAAAAATGAGAAATTCAATAAATGTGGGTAATGGGATGTGACCAAATCCAACAGCTCACCTGTTCCTTCTTCCGTCAGCACTGCCTCAACATAAAGGAAATTCTGCAGGACAGCCTTTAGTGTGGTGTTCAGAAAGACTGATGTATCTAAGGTATGGATGGCACAGCCTGTCTTTTCTATCTAATTATAATGAATGAACACAAACATAGCATACTGACTAATTAATTGGAGAAATGGAGGAAAGACAATGCACTATTAGTGCGTTTCAACTCATATACCTCAATGGTTTCCTCTAAACAAAGTGAAGTGATTTGACGGAAGAGGTAAAAAAAATGATGGGACTTATCACGGCACACTTTCACCCATGATTTACCAGCTACGGGCTGTCCGTACATGTATCTGTGAAAAAAGTACAAGCAACTGATCTACAGCCCAGGCTTGAGTTAAGCATCTGATATATTAGGATGGGGGTTACAATAAGTAACTGATTTAATTATCAATTAAATCAAGCAACTTAATTGTGCCAAGAATGGACGAACACAATGCTCTCTTAATGCAGGAAATAAAATAAACCACTCACTTTCCGCAAACCTCAATTATCAGTTCCTCTTCTTCAAAATTTAATTTATTCGGGCTTTTTACAGTAACTTCAAACTTAGGCAAAACTAGAAGTCAAAAGGCAGAAATTACTAGTCAAATTAGATTTTAATATTCAAACATATTACTGAAATTTTTCCCACGCAACAATGCAATCATTTGTTTTTATGACTTACCATACTTTTTCACCTCAAAACCATGTGAGATCATCCAGTCACTAATAAAAGCCTTCAGTTTGTACATGCCTTCACGGGCCTCGGGGTTTAATTCATAAGAAAGCTGCAAAATCCACCTTGGTGAAGAAACATTTGTCCATTGACCAATCCGATTACCTTTACTGTCCTGTTTAATACCAAAGCCACAGTGCAGAGATTTAGTAACATCCTGACTATCAATGAAGAAATGTTTAATTAGCCTACTGAAAATGCAATAATTGCAAAGGTAATAGAATCAGATTTGAAAGGTGTGTTTGTAATGACTGCACAAACGGTTTTGTGTTCTTACCTCAAGAACCACTCTACTATACTGTAAAACAGCAAAGAGTAATTAAAGATTAAGAGCTAAAAATGTGTTTATTTATTAAACGTGTATTCAACGATGCAAGATAAACACATCTGACCTGCTGAACAAGGGGTGCAAAGTTTGTATCCATGGAAACAACTCTGAAGTTTACTGTAAAATAGAAATGTGTATTAAAAAAACTCCACTTTTGACGTCTTCAGCTCTTATGTAAGGCACAGTCTGTCAGTATTTCACTCCTGTAAATGACTGAAATGTGTGTGAAAGTAACCGTATTAAGGACCAAATACAGGGTTGACAAATGCATTCTGCTGCTGGGTGAACATGTCTTGTGGCTGTGGCTCTCCAGGAACTAAGTTAGACACCCCTGATCTATAGCATCTCTAGATTTCATATAAAATAAATTCATAGAGATACTGATATCAAGAGATTTACTTCATCAGATATTTGTAATTACAGTATTTAGGCTGAATAATGTGAGGGGATTGTTCAAACACACACTAGATGACCAATTCTCATGTTTCCAAAGCTCCTCAAACTTATCTGCTTCCCTCTTCTGCTCCTCTTTTCTGTGTAAAAGTGTGAAATACATGTGTACTTCATACTCTTTTACTACCTGCTGGTTTGTGCAGCATTTGTAATTTTTGACTTATGGTGCTACTGTCACGATCACGTCTGTTCCTGTCACTGTTCCCGGACTACATCTCCCACCATCCTCTCTGCCACTCACCTGCACACACTTCACACTAATCACTGATCACCACACCCAGCTGCAGCTCATTACCTGGACTATAAAGGACTTCCACACACACCACCTCACCGCGAAGTATTGCTAACTCATGTTACAATTCCAAGCGTTTATATCCGGTTTGTCTATTGTTCTTGTTCCTGCCTCTTACCCGCTGTTGATCCATTGCTGCCTGTCCTGACCTGTGTTTTGTATACCGTTCTGTGAGTGATATCTGCCTGCCTTTTGATCTACCGCCTGTACCCTGACTATGATCCTGCCTGTCCCTCTCTGTTCCTGTTTGTTCCTGTTTTGACCCTGCCTGTACGACCACTCTCACTTGTAAATAAATGCTGCACTTGGATCTCCTGCCTGAGTCTCCATTCATGACAGAATACTTCGCCAACCCAGATCCAGCAGCTTCTGTGAGCGTGTCCAGTCCCAGCATGGATCCCGTAAGGCACCTTGTAAGCCTTCGTCAAGGTAACTGCACCCTGGAGGCACATATTCAGAGATTCCTAGATATTGCTCATCTTTCTGATTTACCGGACTGTGCCCTCGTTGACTTTTTTGCATATGGACTAAATGAACCACTGAAGGACTATTTACTCACTAATGGTCCCCGAGGATCGTTTGTGGAATTTCTGGATTTTGCCCTGCTCACAGTTGGTTCACTTTTTACTGTGGGTGTCGCAGAGAAATGTGACACTATGGTGAATCATGTAATGGCTGCCACTAAAGTGAACACTCATAAAATGGCGGTCACAACAACAACACAAAGTCAAGCCACATTTGATCTCCCAGAGCCACATCACGTCTCCGCTGATCTGCCAGAGTCAAGTTACGTCTCCGCTGATCGCCCAGAGCAACGTCACGCCTTCGCTGATTGCCCAGAGCAACGTCACGCCTTCGCTGATTGCCCAGAGCAACGTCACGCCTTCGCTGATCGCCCAGAGCAACGTCACGCATTCGCTGATCGCCCAGAGCAAGGTCACGTCGCCGCTGATCGTCCAGAGTCACGTCACGTCTCTAGATCAGTCAGGGAGCGGAGAGGACTGCGTTGCAGTGTGGCAGATCCGCCGATGACTTCAGCTCGAGCGGCTGGCATCCCTAAGCATCCACCAGCCGCTTCGCACTCAAGCCAGCCGGCCGCTTTGCACTCAAGCCCGCCGGACGCTACGCTCTCAAGCCCGCCGGACGCTACGCTCTCAAGCCCGCCGGACGCTACGCTCTCAAACTCGCCGGACGCTACGCTCTCAAGCTCGCCGGACGCTACGCTCTCAAGCTCGCCGGACGCTACGCTCTCAGGCTCGCCGGACGCTACGCTCTCAGGCTCGCCGGACGCTACGCTCTCAGGCTCGCCGGACGCTACGCTCTCAGGCTCGCCGGACGCTACGCTCTCAGGCTCGCCGGACGCTACGCTCTCAGGCTCGCCGGACGCTACGCTCTCAGGCTCGCCGGACGCTACGCTCTCAGGCTCGCCGGACGCTACGCTCTCAGGCTCGCCTGTTGCAACGCTCTCAAGCGCCCTGGACGCGATGGACAAGATGGCCACTTTGCCAGTGCCTACGGGCAAGATGGCCGCCCCTTCGGTGCTCACGGAGGTAGGGGACGTTCCAGCCATTAAGTCCGCTCCAGAACCCGCTTCAGCCAGTGAGTCTGCTCCTGAACCCACTCCAACCGGTAAATCATCGACTCACCCTCGGAAAAAGAGGAGGAGGAGGAGGAGGAGGAGGAAGGCATCCTCCTCTCCTCAAGACGCCGATGCCCTTCAAGAGGCCGCTGTGGGCCTGGGGACCATTCCAGAGGTCTCTCCTGCTCCGCCCAAACGCCTCGCCCTGCCGGCGCCACCTGAGCTCCTCGCCCTGCCGGCGCCACCCAAGCTCCTTGCGCTGCCAGCGTCATCCACGCTTCCAGCCCTGCCAGCGCCACCCAAGCTTCCAGCCCTGCCAGCGCCATCCAAGCTTCCAGCCCTGCCGGCGCCACTCAAACACCTTGCCCTGCCGGAACCACCCGAACTCCTTGCCCACAAACCCGCTACGGGCTCCACTGAAATCCCCAAGAACTTTTGGGGGGGGGGGCAGTGTACCTGAGGGTGGGGAGCTTGTGGGTGGGGACCCTGCTCGACCATGGCCGTTAAGTGCCTTTGAACTGTTACGGCCATCAATGGACTCTGACCCGCTAGGGTCACTTATGGACTCTGACCCGCTGGGGTCAGTTATGGACTCTGACCTGCTGGGGTCTCCTATGGACTATGATCCGCTGGGGTCACCTATGGACCCTGACCTGCCGTGGCTGCCTGAGCCACCTGACCTGCCGTGGCTGCCTGAGCCATCGGACCCGCCGTGGCTTCCTGACACCCCTGACCCGCCGTGGCTGCCCGAGGCTCCTGATCCGCCGTGGCTGCCCGAGGCTCCTGACCCGCCGTGGCTGCCTGAGGCTCCTGACCCTCCGTGGTTGCCCAAGTCTCTGGAACCTGCATTGGAGATCTGTTCCCGTCTACCATTAGATCTCCAATGCACCCACCCCTCGTTATGTCACGATCACGTCTGTTCCTGTCACTGTTCCCGGACTACATCTCCCATCATCCTCTCTGCCACTCACCTGCACACACTTCACACTAATCACTGATCACCACACCCAGCTGCAGCTCATTACCTAGACTATAAAGGACTTCCACACACACCACCTCACCGCGAAGTATTGCTAACTCATGTTACAATTCCAAGCGTTTATATCCGGTCTGTCTATTGTTCTTGTTCCTGCCTCTTACCCGCTGTTGATCCATTGCTGCCTGTCCTGACCTGTGTTTTGTATACCGTTCTGTGAGTGATATCTGCCTGCCTTTTGATCTACCGCCTGTACCCTGACTACGATCCTGCCTGTCCCTCTCTGTTCCTGTTTGTTCCTGTTTTGACCCTGCCTGTACGACCACTCTCACTTGTAAATAAATGCTGCACTTGGATCTCCTGCCTGAGTCTCCATTCATGACAGCTACATCAGCTCACTGCATGACCATAACGTGCTTTACTTGATGTGTATTAGATGTCAGTGACACCAGCATTATTTACTGAGGTTTAGTCTTTGAAGCATTCACAGCTCACCTGTCTGTCCTGGATTATAGATGGGTTTATCAGTCTGGATAAAGGTCGGAGGATGGTAAGGCTTGAACATGACTTTTCTCTCTTCGGTCATCTTGAAAGCCTTTCCGTGAAGTTCTACCTTTATATTCTGCACTGATTCTGCTTCGACCAGAGGAGCCTGATGAGAGATTATGTACTGTATTTACAACCTGCCATCACAAAAACTAGATGCATTATGCTGAAACGAACATATTTGATTATATTGTCATCATCTTGGGCACATTTTGTTGATGGCAGACCTTAAAGTTAAAGCAGCGGTGAAACTCTTCCTCAGCTTTCTCCTGCAGCAGTAACGTGCTCTGGTTTCCATGAACAAGATGAATGTTCATGACAAGGCTTTCATTGGGCTTGAGAAGACTTGCACACAGTTTGGCCTCAGATCCCGACTCAATCACAGCAGGAAATGTCACCATGAAAGATCTGTCCAGACACAATTATCATACAATATTGCCTGTGTAGTTAGATACATTAAGAAATATAACAAAAAATTAAACTGGGAGCAAAAATCAATGATGAATCAATTATGAGTCATGTTATACATGCCTTAAGTTGTGTTTCAAACAGCAAACCTCTACTGTGCAACACAGATCAGTTTAATAAATACAGGAGAAAGCATCAAGACTTATCTGACACAATGACTAAAGGTATACTAATAATTTATCACACTTAGAAAACAAACAATGTCTGCCTTCCTCAGCAGAAATGGTTAAAAACTCACAGCCTTTCTTGTCCATTGACACATATCAGGAGGAAAGAGAGCAGAAGGAGCCCTTTCCAACAGCAGCTCATATTCAGAGCCATGATGACGAGCGATCATCCATGTCATGAGATCAACTGGACTGTCTCTTTTAAAGGGACTCTCATGCTAAAGGAGGTCCTTCAAAACATCTGTATTGATCATCTGATTAATGATTCAACCATGTAAGCAATGGAGTTCAAAAACCTGTGCTAATATGCAGCTTGTTAGTTTGTCCAAAAATTCATTTGTGATGAGTTTGATAAATATAAATGGGCTCAGTTCAAGTAAAAACATGCAAAAGCTTTACTCCTGACCACATAATTCAGGGTTGAACTTAAAGGTTTCAATGTTGGAATACTCAAGAATTTAAATCTAAATAATCAAAATGATTTTATTTGGAGTCAAATTAGAAGGTATGTTAAATTTTTAGTAGTCAATCACATGCAAGAAATCAGCTTAGATCTTTAAAGTAAATGAAAGTGTACATGTGATCTTCTGAAAACAAACTCTTATCTTCATCTACAGAGAAAAGGACAGCTACTGACGTTTAACTCTGTGTAGACAAATAGTGGGCCAAGACAACTGATATTTAACATCCAGTGGCACATACACCCACTCAAACTGAGGGACAGTTACTGTAAACTGCTGTTTGCATTTGTCTACACAATATAACTAAACATGGCTACTGAAAGTCACCGAAAATCTGTTGTGTAAAATTAAATATGCAAGACACTTCCTGCTACCTGAGATTATCTAAACAGATGGGCAGTGTCATTTATTTCATATGTATATACAGTGCCACTTGAAAGTTTGTGAACCCCTTACAGAATCTGTGAAAATGTGAAAACTTTGACAAAATAAGAGGGATCATACAAAATGCATATTATTATTTTTTATTTAGTACTGTCTTGAGTAAGATATTTTACATAGAAGATGTTTGCATTTAGTTCACAAGACAAAAAAAAAAAAAAAAAAAAGCTGAATTCAAAAGTTAAAAAGTATGTGAAGCATTGATTCTCAATACTGTGTGGTTACCTGATGATCCACGACTGTTTTTATGTTTTGTGATGGTTGTTCATGAGTCTCTTGTTTGTCCTGAGCAGTTAAACTGAGCTCTGTCCTCCAGCTCCTGCAGATTCATCAGTTTTCAAGCATTTTTGCATATTTGAACCCTTTCCAGCAGTGACTGAATGATTTTGAGATCCGTGTTTTCACACTGAGGACGACTGAGGGACTCACTCGAGTGGTGGGTGATCACTCTAATAAGAATCCGGATGAGTGCATTTACATATTCTGCTGTAAAGACAAGACGAAGCTCAGCGATGTCTCAGGAGTAATCATACAAAATGATCATCTCGACATGTACGAAATGCAATTTTTGTTCAAGTGGTGTGATAGGGATCTGCTGAGTTGTCTTTTTTCAATGTTCAAATGGTGTGACATGCGTGACGGATACAATAAAGTTAAAGTGCAGCTGTTCCACCCTGAGAGATGCGCGCGCAGCGGTACATACTCTTTGCCGTCCCCGCCCATTCACTACAGCCATAAGAAGTGCTGCAAGCCAGTCCCACCCCGCACAACATCTTTATAAGCCATGTCTCAAGACAATGCTCCAGGCTGCAGCTACAGTCCTTCTTTCGACCACGGTCCTGACCCACCTGATGACAACAATGGTGATAATATTCAGCCAGACGAACCCGGAACATCTGCTGCCAGTAAAAAATGGTTAGATAAATTCTGCAAAGAACTCGGACATCACAACCTGAGTTACCTATCTGGTCTGTCTGACACAGCCTCTACCTCAACCGACAAGGGGATCGATGCCCCAGACGGATGCTTCACCGACCCCGGATTCAAAATCATCAAAGCTCTGATTGCTGTACTCCTGCAACATCTCATCAATGAAAAGCTGAAGGAGGACTGTGAAGGCTGTGCAATAAATCATCCCAGCCAACTGCAACATTCATGCCTGTTTGAACCACCCACCTACTTTTTCGACTCTCACTTTGACGAGCTGACCCGCAAACTGTTTAAACCTGATCTCCGAACCATCATAGCCTACGCCCTACACCGGTCTGACTTAAAGTCTCATCCTCAGAGAATTCAAGGAGCAGCCGGAGCTATTCTGCACGAATTAAAATACAAACCATTCATAGCTGCAAAGCTACAAGAAATCAGAGACAAACTTCTGGACAAATCCTGTGAGAAAGTGGTGCATGACACCGTCGATCTCTGGCAAGGTTTCTCAGTTGTGAATGGAGAGTGAGCCAGACTCCACCACCGCCACTGCCACCATGGGTGCTGTATGTAGCCAAAGGAGCATCATAGAATTTCTGTTTAACACTCTGAGGTCTGAAAACGCGCCGGCGCGTTTTGCATGTTTTTTTTCACATTGCAGCAAAACAGACTTAAAATACTCCGTCATTTTTTGTCATAGAGACATAAGTAATATATCAATTGAAACTATAGAATATCTTCTTTTATTTATATACACTCAAAGTAAAAACAAAATGTTGTGCTTTTTGTAAAATAAAAAAAAACTAACATGATGCGTGATCTCTCCTCTCCCTCTGAACGAAGTCCAATCTGATAGTTCTCAGAAAATGAACTGTAACTTAGTGAATACTAATCACAGAAAAATTTAACTTATGTCTAAAAAAACGTTAAGATGTCAGGTTTTAAATCATGTAAGTCAAATCGAAAACAAACCTTCTGTGTTTATGTAATCTGTATGAAAAGAGAGCCATGTCAGAAATCTGTGTTTCAGCTCATTATCCGCTAATGCGGCCACGCCCACGGAGCCAGCACTATTCAGACGCAAATTCAAAGGCAATACATGCATTCATCGTCTCAATCGTGTATTTATTGTCTTGAAAAGTGTTTATCTGGATGTAAAAGTCATGGTTAGCGATCTCTAGAAGACATGCAGTTAGTTCCTGTTTACTTTTCTTCTATGGATGAATTTTAGATGAGTTTTTGTTTCTTCAGCGCCCTCCGGCTGCAGTATGTATTGGAAACTCCATTCATGGAATAGCTTCTTCTTCTTTTAGATGAATTTGTGGACTAAAAATGCACAGAGCGCCCTCCGACTTCAAGGATGAATTGAAAACACCAGCGCTTATAGTAATGACAATGAATATTAAATTAATATAACTCTTCTGTATAGAAAACTGACATAAGTGTCACAGAACCCTTGTTTCCCTGGACACCATATCCCAAGATCCTCCTGTTCTCCACACCTGCACTCACTTCCCTCGTCAGCTCCTCATCATCACTCATCACCTGCACCTGGACTCTATTGTCAGCACTCCTATATATTGCACTCACTTCCTTCACTCCTCGTCCGTTCTCTGTTTATGTTAAGTGTATGTTTGGTGCCTCCTGCCTTGTTTATTAAAGAAGTGTATAATTGTGGAAATCCGTATCTGCCTCATCTCTACAACAGCTACACGTAACAGAAGAACGGACCCATACTGACTGGATTTCCACTAAAAGAGGAATGGAGACTTACCCATGCTCCCTGGCTCTTGCTCCTCCAATGCCTCTCACACCTCTAACTGCTGGCGATCTACTCATCGGGCTCCTACAGGTGGGTCGTTTGCTGGAAAGGTATGTGGAGGAGTTCGTAGAGATCGCTTATTTGACAGATTGGTCGGATGCTCAGTTGATCGACCTGTTTTTGGATGGACTGGATGAGAACACTATTCGCTTTATTGAACCTAACGATTATGTTTCCTTAACTGATGCTATAAATTTAGTTTTGTATCTAAATTGCTCCAAATTCTTAGTCCAAGGGGTTCAGAATGTTGAGTGTTCCTCTCGTCCAGTCCTTCCAAAAACACGGTCAGCCCGGCCAGTCAGCCAACCTCCGTCTTCCTCCGCATGCCCCTCCAGCGAACTCCCTACCTGTCCCATGCTGGACCCACATGCCTCTACTGGGCCCAGAAAGCGGATGAGGAGGAAGGAAGCCGCTCCAGTATCCCCATAGCCCTCTCCAGTATCTCCAGAGTCCGCTCCAGTATCTCCAGAGCCCGCTCCAGCGTCTCCAGAGCCCGCTCCAGCGTCTCCAGAGCCCGCTCCAGCGTCTCCAGAGCCCGCTCCAGCGTCTCCAGAGCTCGCTCCAGTCTCTCCAGAGCTCGCTCCAGTCTCTCCAGAGCTCGCTCCAGTCTCTCCAGAGCTCGCTCCAGTCTCTCCAGAGCCCGAGCCCGTGCCCGTTCCTACGGGAATCTTAATTGTATTTGAGGGTATGGATTGGCCCTCAGCTCCAGCCGCCGACTACGAGCCCTCAGCTCCAGCCACCGCCGCCGCCGAGCCAGCCGCTCCTGCCGCCACCGAGCCCTTTATTATGATGAACTTTGTTGTTGAAACATACAGCCCTAAGACTGTTTCCCCTCCCTGCCTCCCTCTCCCACCTCCGTCCATTTGTATCTCCACTGAACCTCCACCTCACGCCCCTTCGCCCAGATCTCCACCTCGGTCCTCTGGGCGATTACCTACACCCTGGCTCCAACCTCCCTCGTCTCCACCATGGCCCATCAGTCCTCCAGCCTCACAAGTCTCCATCCTGCCCCCGTTCACACCTTGGTCCCTCGTCAGCCTGCCCTCCCCTCTGGACTGCACTCCTCCATCTCTGCTCCGTCCCTCCGTACCTCGGTTCCAGTTGGCTTCCTCACTCCCCCTGGTGTTCACTGTGTTGTCTGTCATCTTTATTCAACTGCGGCCTTCTGGAGCCCTGGCTGCGCTTCGGTCGGCGGAGCCGCTGGTTCCGCCATCTCCCGCCGGTCCTTCAGCGCCGCCAGGGCTCATCGGCGCGAAGGCTTCGGCCCCTGACCCTCCATGGCTGCCTTCGGCCCCTGACCCTCTATGGCTGCCTTCAGCCCCTGACCCTCCATGGCCGCCCACGGCTCCTGACCCTCCATGGCCGTCCACGGCTCCTGACCCTCCATGGCCGTCCACGGCTCCTGACCCGCCATGGCTTTTGAGACCTGGAGACCTCCACTCCAGTCTGCTCTTCCCCCTGCTCCGGCTTGAGGTCTCCAGGGCGCCCACCAGGGGAGGTACTGTCACAGAACCCTTGTTTCCCTGGACTCCATATCCCAAGATCCTCCTGTTCTCCACACCTGCACTCACTTCCCTCGTCAGCTCCTCATCATCACTCATCACCTGCACCTGGACTCTATTGTCAGCACTCCTATATATTGCACTCACTTCCTTCACTCCTCGTCCGTTCTCTGTTTATGTTAAGTGTATGTTTGGTGCCTCCTGCCTTGTTTATTAAAGAAGTGTATAATTGTGGAAATCCGTATCTGCCTCATCTCTACACCAGCTACACATAACAATAAGCATATGAGAATCCAATATTTCTCCAAATGTGCATGCTTTTAAACTAAAAGCCTATATTCAGACTCTTTGCATCACAGAAATACATTATATTTTAAAGTATAATATAAAATCATTACTTTAAATTGTAATAATATTTTTCTGTATGTTTCATATATCATGATGAGCTTGAGACATCACAGAAGGTTTTTTTCACAGCCTACCTGACTGAAATGCCTCATTAATATGCAAGTCATTTCAGCTCATTACTATCCAATTCTTTTGTCTTCTCAGGTGAGAATGGCCCATTTTCAGTGGTGATTCACGCCTCCTTGCATACTGTGTTTCTTGGCAAAAAGTGTCTTACAAAAACTAAATCAATATATTGTTTTATATGAAGGAGTAGGCAGCATAATTTTTACATAATTTTGAAGCAAAAACTCTAGTCTACAACCTCCAATACCCAGAAGTCTTGTGAACACAGATTTACTATACTTTTTTGGCCTTATTTCAGTGATTTAAGTTTTTTGTTTTTTCAATAACCACGCATAAATGTTATTCCTTCAAAAACACAAACATGTACATACATGTTCCTCACATATTATTGTAGTCTAGTTTGTGCTGAATACAGTGTAATGACACTTTTGTCATTTATATGTTTATGAACAAATGAAAAAAGCACAAATGTCAGGGCATGTCAAAACTTCTCCAGGCCCCAAATCAGCCTCAGACTCCAGAGGGTTAAAAGTCATTACAAAAGACAAATGATTGCATTACTGGAAAAGATGATCCAAGATGCACCCGATTCGGATGAAGATGATGATGTTGATGATGATGATGAGGATACCCCCCGTGAATCAAATCTCAAGAAATACATGTGTCATATAAGAGGACTGGCAGATTCATGGGAAGATTTGACAAACATATGTGTTAAAGGAACCCAACCACATTGTGAGATGATACGAAATGTTCTGGATGTGATGACTCAATGTAGCGAAGAGTTTCGCTACAGTGACATCCTCTGTATCTATACATATGTAACAGATGTTTGTGTGGAATTGACTAGAAAACGTGGTGTTGATACTTTCACCATGCGTGATATTGTTGAAACAACGGTCAACTATACCCTAGACCGTGATTTGAAGGCATGCCGAGACTTTCTTTTCTGGCTAGACTACATGTAATGTCATTATAACACTTTACTTAGTATGTATCCCCATTTCAATGTATTCTTTTATTCTTATTTAGAGCATGCAGTCCTTATGTAATCGCATTTCAATTTATTCTTGTATTCCTGATTATTTAGATCATACGATCATTATGTAACCCCCCATTTCAATTTATACATATTTAGATCATACGGTCATCATGTATCTTGTTTTAAATATTTTCTTTTATCATCTGTAACGTCATTACATTGAATTTTAATAAATGATTGATTCATTCCAGTTGTATGTCTTATTCTTTGGATAGGCTGAAACAACAACAACATGTCGGAGCTTATGAACAAAGTTTATTACACGCCGTCCAACCCCGGTTCTTTAGGAGGTAAAAAACGATTAAAAGATTCTGTCTTAAAGGAATGCGGAGTGCGTCTAAGCGATAAGCAGGTTTCAGATTGGTTGGCCGGGGCGGATGCTTACACATTACACAGAACCGCTCCTATAAAATACATACGTAATAGAGTTGTAGTGTACGGAGTGGATACCCAGTTCCAAGCAGATCTTGTTGACATGTCGGCATATTCCAAGGAAAATGATGATAATAAATATGTTAACATGTATCAATGTTTTTAGCAAGTACGCCTGGGCTTGTGTGCTAAAAAATAAAAGCGGAATCGAGGTTACTAAAGCGTTTAAATCTATACTCGAAGTGGGTCGCGTACCGCAGACCCTGCAGACGGATCAGGGGAAGGAATTTTTCATACATATTAGCCATTATTTACAATTTATTAAATATTTGAAAATACACATGCTATAACTAACCAAAAATAACCTAGTAATTAATGATTAACTGAATGTACAGTAAATGCCTTTTAGTCATTAACTACAACTTAATAAACCATATATTATTTGTGTGTAGTGATGAAATTATATTTCTGTGCTATTCTATTAAGTTAACTGAACAATAAACTAGTAACTATGCTTAATTACTGATGGTTTTGCAGTTATAAATTGCTAAAATAGTGTAATAAAGACAATTTGACCCCTAAAGTGAAATGTATATCCACATTAATCATGGCACTAATTGAGTGATATTCAAGTTTATTGAGCAGAATAAGCCAACAATTAAGGCAAAACTACCATTAATACAGTACTAATAAAGGCAATTTTACCCCCTATTCTAAAGTGAAAGCTAAATCCTCATTAATTATGGCACTTATTGAGTGATATTCAAGTTTATTGAGCAGAATAAGCCAACAATTAAGGCAAAACTACCATTAATACAGTACTAATAAAGGCAATTTGACCCCCTATTCTAAAGTGAAAGCTAAATCCTCATTAATTATGGCACTTATTGAGTGATATTCAACTATATTGAGGAGAATAAGCCAATAATTAAGGCTAAACTGCCACTAATACAGTAAAGATAATTTGATCCATTTATAGGTTCTTATTTACACTATTTGTTTTGAATTATTCTGCAGCGTGATCGCACGAGAATGTATTTTTACGCAAAGTGTGGTTCTACAACACATATTTAATTACGTTTTCATACACTGAATCTTACAATATTGACAGCACTAAAAATTATTACATGTAAAAACAGTTTGCTATTCGTGACTTTCACTGCAAACTCGTTTCAAAGAATTATGTTAAACAAAACATCACTTTAAAACCTTAAAATGAATAACATTTCTGTAATCATCTAACTATCATGTAATATTTGTTTTGTTCGCCGTGGGAAACAAAGGGCGTTTTCTCAGACACAGGACTAGACAATACACCAAAATGCAACAAATTCACAAAAGACGTCAATTTAATCCGCTTTAATCCACATCTTTATAATCCATACGACTGCGAGGAACAGATACAAATTGAATTCTTCATCCGCCGATCTTCATCTCCGTCCTCAACAGCGACTGTGTAAACAACTCCAGCGATCGTTATGAATTCAAAAATTTCCGCCTCAAAAAGCTTGACACGGCATGTTTTACGGCAGTGATGTCAACGCTCATTGGCTCTCGCCTGCTTCGTCACAGATTGCGACATGCCGTGAAGTGAAGCGGAATACCATTCGTATGAATTAATAACTTAAATTCTGCTCTCTACCTGATATAAAACGATTGTATACTGCAACACATCGTCATTCGGACAGCTATTGGTATCGCTTTTGAAATTTTCTTAATAAAGAAATTGTTGTGATTAAGTTACACTTTTCTGTCTGTTATGTTTTTATACTATTCAACATATTTTAAAGAAATGGTTATGTTTAGGTTTAGAGGTTTGAGTGGATTTAGTGGCTCAAAGCATTCTTTTAATGCTATAGTGTTACTAAAATTGTCATTTTTCTAAATATTAAAATCCATTACGTTCATTTTATATTCTCTATAAAATGGTTATGTTTGAGTTTAGGGATAAAACATTTATCTATAAAACGGTAAAAGGGAAATTATACAGATATCTTTATGATGTAAAAGATTAGTAAATCTTTTAAGTATTTCGGCGGTAGCTAAAAGCGTAATATCCTTACGTTTAAATGTTGCCAATACGTCCATGTTGTATCTATCACCCTTTATCCAAACATACAAAAAAACTTATGTTTTGTGTCTGTAAAAGTTATGTATTAATAATTGTTTTAATAAGGGCCATGTATTTAGTATACACTTTAGAATTACTCACTTAATCACTTAATTGTTGGCTTATTCTGCTCAATAAACTTGAACATCACTCAATAAGTGCCATAATTAATGAGGATATACATTTCACTTTGGGGGTCAAATTGTCTTTATTACGCTATTTTAGCAATTTATAACTGCAAAACCATCAGCAATTAAGCATAGTTACTAGTTTATTGTTCAGTTAACTTAATAGAATGGCACAGAAATATAATTACATCACTTCACAAAAATAATATATGGTTTATTAAGTTGTAGATAATGACTAAAAGGCATTTACTGTACATTCAGTTAATCATTAATTACTATTGTGTCCATTCTTAATTAATGCATAATTGTGAATAAGTAAATCATTAATTACTAGTTTATTTATGCTTAACTAATGCATAATTCTGACCCTTACAATGTAAAGTTAATCATTAATTACTAGTGTGTTTATTCTTAACTAATGTGAACAAGTTAATCATTAATTAATGCTTAACTAATGCATTATTCTGGACCCTTAAAATAAAGTGTTACCCCGGATGATCCTTTTTGGACGTTCGACCTACCATAAAGATGCTGATTTTGTACAATTATATACGCTCCTCATTCAACCGATATCAGAGCAGGTTTCTATACGATGTACGTATACACCGACATTATCCAATATCAATCGGTCGGTGATTCGTATGTCCCCCTTTTGAGATGCGTACATATAACGGGTGAAAACAATGATATTGTCAGTGTTAGATACGAAAAACCCCATTACACATCGATCAACAAGGAGTTCATCACAGACATTACCATAGAGCTAAACCAAAACCGTGAAATACCATTTTCTTATGGGAAAGTCATCGTAAAACTTCACTTTAAACCGGTGAAACAATCTATTTAAAAAAAAAAAGTCATGCGGGATGGATGCTACGGAATATGTTAACTATTACCAAAATCAGGACGGAGCGGGGCTACCCGGATACGCAGGAGGGGGTGTTATGTATGGGTCGGGGCTCGGTGGACTTTTCAGAGGATTGTTTAGGATGGCCATACCTTTGTTGAAAAGGGGGTTCAGTATTGCTAAACCCCACCTAAAATCGGCCGCTAAAAATATAGTAACCGATGTCGTCTCAAACGCGTTGTCAAGATCAT
This sequence comes from Chanodichthys erythropterus, assembly GCF_024489055.1. Taxonomy (NCBI): domain Eukaryota; kingdom Metazoa; phylum Chordata; class Actinopteri; order Cypriniformes; family Xenocyprididae; genus Chanodichthys; species Chanodichthys erythropterus. Next base: position 31,181,086 of record NC_090244.1, read on the forward strand.
ATAACGATAACACCAAACCTCAAGACGGCTCGGGTCTAATGGTCATGACCCGTAATAGAATGTCTAAACCGCTAGGTATAAGGAGGCGTGGTCATTCAATAAAGAAAACAAAGCGTAGACCTAAGAAGCACTCAGTCGTGCACAGAAAGCGTAAGAAGACTGTGAAGCGAAACGTATCAATTAAGAGAACCATATTCTAACATGGCCTTACTTCACCGCATGTCAGCAGAATGTATCAAGTCTGAGTTGGATTTATGTAAGGTTCCTCTGACGCAAACAGTCATTGAGAAAAACGGGTATTTAGAAGTACCCCTTTATCGGCTATATCTGATTCTTCACCTTTGGAGTTTTTTATAGCTGGAACTGGAGAAGATTACATCGATCTAAATAACACATTGTTGTATCTACGTCTGAAAATCACGAGACCTAATGGTGCAGATTTAGCAAATGATGCAAAGGTCGGACTGCTAAATTACCCTGGGGCTACTATATTTTCACAAGTCGATGTGAGTCTCGGTGATCGATTGATATCTCAAAGTTCAAGCACATATGCTTATCGATGTATCATCGAGAGTCTCATCAACTACAGTAAAGATGCGCTGGAATTGCTTTTCTCCGCAGGGCTGTTTTACAAAGACACAGCCGGGCATATGGATGAGACCGACCCTGGCGGTGATAACCAGGGGTTGACAAAGAGGGCTTCTTACACAGCGAACAGTCGAGTGGTGTAACTGCTGGCGCCTATACACAACGATATCTTCTTTCAGGAAAAGTTGAATGGTGTGGACATTAAAATACGTATGATCAGAGCCAAAGACGAATTCTGCCTGATGAGAGACGGTGATGTGGCATACAAATTAAATATTCAGTCAGCGAGCCTATTCGTCAAGAAAGTCACTGTATCACCGCCTGTGAGACTGGGACATGCCCAGGCATTACTCTCTTGAGCACAGCCAAGTATCCGATAGATCGAGTTTGCTTGAAAAATTTCTCCATACAGGCTGGGTCTCATGTTTCAAATCAAGAACATTTGTTTTTAGGAACACTACCAAAATCTATCATCCTGGGTATGGTTGATAATGATGCCTTCACAGGCACCTACGAGAAAAATCCATTTGCATTCAAACATTACAATTTGGAGTTCCTTGCAGTCTACGTCGATGGTCAGCAATTCCCCGCCAAACCACTACAACCAAATTTTGAATCAGGGTCGGCTGTACGAGAATTTTATCAGTTGGCGATGGCGTCTGGAAGACATCTTAAAAATCAACCGCTCTCTATCGACAGAAATGATTTTATGAACGGTTACACCCTTTATGCCTTTAATCTTACACCTGACGAAGACTGTGGTCAGCACATATCACTCATCAAGTCCAGTAACATCAGACTCGAGGCCCGCTTCAGACAGCCGTTACCGCGTACTATTAACTTAATTGTTTATGCTGTTTTTGACAGTCTGATTGAAATTTCTAACCGCAGACAGGTTCTGGTCGATTACTATTGAAATGAACACCATACAGCTCACGGCCATCATGGACAAAATTTTGTGTAATGTTCATTTTCTCTGGGTTCTCCCGAGCGATCAACTGCCTGAAAGACCATTAAGAAACTTACCTTCCATGCTGATAATGAATACCCATCCAGCCAAGTTATCGGGAGAACATTGGTAGGCTGTTTATTTACAAAGTGATGGTACCGGGTATTTTTTAGACAGTTTTGGCAACCCCCTTGACAGCGACCGCTTTCCAGTCACCATCCAAAACTTTCTGCTAACCAATGCTGATGAGACCATATATTCTGACAGACGTGTCCAGGATTTTGAATCGGACACTTGCGGGCAGCACTGTGTGTTTTTTCTGTATCATTTGGCCAGTGGTCATGACTATAACGACGTGATGAAACTGTATAGCGATGATTACATTAAAAATGATAAAATGGTATCGTGCTTTGTGAAAAGATTAAAACCAAATGTTTGTATTGAAAAAAATTTCATGTATTCAGTGTGTGCAAACGTGTAATACTTATACGAACCATAATTGAGTAATCAATTTACATTGTATTTTTATTATTATAAATAACGACTCTTGAAAGTGATATCTTTATTATTGTGTTTTATTTTAAATTTGATCAATACATATACACATCATAAGACGAAATATTCACAATCATGTTAAAATTCTAACCATTGACTTTGACCGGTAGTCGGTGATTTAAAGACAAAACCTTCTGAAGCAGCCGACCAATGTACTTTTTTTCTTTTTGGTTTTTTAGAAAGCGATTTACGCTCTGCTGTAACAATATCAGAAGGTTTTACTTTTTTAGAAGGTCTTTCATATTCCGGTGTAGCAGTATCAGGTCTTTTTACTTTTTTAGAAGGACTTTCATATTCCGGTGTAGCAGTATCAGGTCTTTTTAAAGAATTAATTGCCCGTCTAACATTATGATTCGGCACAGTAGAAAAAGGAATGTTTAACTCGGCAAATGAGTGTAGAAACTCTGACCATCCTAGCGGTCTTCTGTCATCCCGAACCTTTTGCAGTGATGTGACATTCTTTAACAAGTCGAGCATGTGTGAACCAGGTATAGCTTCCCCCCTGAACACAAACTCCCCCGACTTGTTCCATGCACTCTGTTCTTTAGCTTTAGCATCTAGCATTTTGTCCAATATGTATCTACTGTTTTTTACACTTCTTGACGGTAAATTCTTCAGAGCTTCACTCACAACGTCATCCACACCGCCGTTGTCTTCAGGCATTCTTGTTGGCTGTTCGTCTTTATGATCGTGTTCAGAATACGGTAACGATAGCGTTAAAACGTTACTCTCCTGATCACCTTGTTTAACGATTGTCAAAAACCTGTTCAGGATGTTTGAGTAGAGACTCAAATCAGACCTGAGTAAGATATTTCTTATGGATGCATCCAGATCGTTCTCTACGACCTGTTGAATATTCTCGCGAATGTTTTCATTTTTCAGCTTTTCCAACTGGTGTTGGGGTACTAAATACATTTTCTCCGCATACTCCATCCTCAACCCCGTCTAGAAGCTATTAAGCTGGAAATAAAGGGTACTGCAATGCTTAGGAGTGGTAAAAGAAATCCTCCAGTCTGATTGAAGACTCGCTTCTTGGCCGATATACCAATTTTTTTATTGGTGACAAATGAAATTTCCTTTTTTCTTCTTTTAAGTTTCTGGTACTGCTGTCTGTTGATAGGGATCGTACCATAGAGGATGTTAAGGGTTACTTCACACAATGTTAAAATTAGTTTGTCAGACGCTGATTGTAAAATAAGCCGTCGTTGTTTAGGCGTAGCTATATGTATCAGTTTTAACAACGGTAGATGCTTACAAAGTCTGGCAGACATGGCGAACTGATCACGTTCTTCTTTTTTTTCGGGAGATAAACCACTTGGCGGTCGGAAAGCAAACCGGTTCTGAGGCGGAATTGTTCAGGAGTTTTTGCTTTATAGTCTATCATTAAATATCCAAAAGGGCGGCTGGTAGCGTCTTGATAACACTCCAAAAAGTATTTAGCATTTCCAGGATACATTTGGCGCCCTAGCACCGAGACTTGATTGGCATCCCGGCGGTTTTTAAACAGAATCAAGTAACTGGTGTTTAAAAAAATGGTTCTGCTGGATTTACCTTGAACAAATACATTTTGGACAATGTATATAGCGCTGAGATTACGATGATGCACATACTGTGTAAAGACCCGTACCTTACAGGTAGTAAATCATCACTATTCAGACTCTCGGGTACTCCTTCCACAAATTTAATGTCATACAATTTAAGTAATTCATCATACAGACGTTGCCAACAATCATACATTCACGAGTTCACACTTACAAATAATCAGATAGAAAAATGTATGCGTAGTAGTATGCGTATTTGGCGTGCTGTCCGAGGAGAGGGCTCCGAGCTCGGTATTTTGGCCCGAACCCAGATTACTCCCCCCATTCTGGTTAGTATTCTGGAAAGTAACCAGTGCAGGTGTGAGGAGACGGGGTGGTGGAGGGATGCTGTCAAACTGTCGAGGAATATGAGTCGACCGTGTCTTATATATATGCTTTCACTTGTGCTGATTGGGTAGATATGTTGACTACTGATTGCTGACAGCTGGCCGAGATGACGTGACGATTAGTCAGATTATTTCAACGTTGCTCCTCCCGAATTTTGTTAATAAAACAAACCAATGCAGGACAGCAGCCGGAACATTACTGATGACCCCCAAAATTGCCTTGCTTAGGCAGAATGTGCTGCTAGGAGGGTTAGTAAAGGACCGGTAGAGTTATCATCATATGGTTGAAGACACTGGACAGCGCTGAGCTCCTGCGGGAGCCGAGGCGACATCACTGCTGCGGCAGTGGGGGAAACAGCCAGAAGAACTGAGCTCCTGCGGGAGCCGAGGCGACATCACTGCTGCGGCAGTGGAAGAATTAGCCAGAACTGAGCTCCTGCGGGAGCCGAGGTGATGACACTGCTGCAGCAGTGGAGGAATTAGCCAGAATTGAGCTCCTGCGGGAGCCGAGGCGACATCACTGCTGCGGCAGTGGAGAAGTTGGCCTGAAGAACTGAGCTCCTGCGGGAGCCGAGGTGACATCACTGCTGCGGCAGTGGAGGAATTAGCCAGAACTGAGCTCCTGCGGGAGCCGAGGCGACATCACTGCTGCGGCAGTGGAGAAATTGGCCTGAAGAACTGAGCTCCTGCGGGAGCCGAGGCGACATCACTGCTGCGGCAGTGGGGGAAACAGCCAGAACTGAGCTCCTGCGGGAGCCGAGGCGACATCACTGCTGCGGCAGTGGAGAAATTGGCCTGAAGAACTGAGCTCCTGCGGGAGCCGAGGCGACATCACTGCTGCGGCAGTGGGGGAAACAGCCAGAAGAACTGAGCTCCTGCGGGAGCCGAGGCGACATCACTGCTGCGGCAGTGGGGGAAACAGCCAGAAGAACTGAGCTCCTGCGGGAGCCGAGGCGACATCACTGCTGCGGCAGTGGAAGAATTAGCCAGAACTGAGCTCCTGCGGGAGCCGAGGTGATGACACTGCTGCAGCAGTGGAGGAATTAGCCAGAATTGAGCTCCTGCGGGAGCCAAGGCGACATCACTGCTGCGGCAGTGGGGGAAATAGCCAGAAGAACTGAGCTCCTGCGGGAGCCGAGGTGACATCAATGCTGCGGCAGTGGAGGAATTAGCCAGAACTGAGCTCCTGCAGGAGCTGAGGTGACATAAATGCTGCGGCAGTGGAGAAGTTGGCCTGAAGAACTGAGCTCCTGCGGGAGCCAAGGTGACATCACTGCTGCGGCAGTGGAGGAATTAGCCAGAACTGAGCTTCTGCGGGAGCCGAGGCGACATCACTGCTGCGGTAGTGGAGAAGTTGGCCTGAAGAACTGAGCTCCTGCGGGAGCCGAGGCGACATCACTGCTGTGGCAGTGGAGGAATTAGCCAGAACTGAGCTCCTGCGGGAGCCGAGGCGACATCACTGCTGCGGTAGTGGAGAAATTGGCCTGAAGAACTGAGCTCCTGCGGGAGCCGAGGCGACAACACTGCTGCGGCAGTGGAGGAATTAGCCAGAACTGAGCTCCTGCGGGAGCCGAGGCGACATCACTGCTGCGGCAGTGGAGAAATTGGCCTGAAGAACTGAGCTCCTGCGGGAGCCGAGGCGACATCACTGCTGCGGCAGTGGAGAAATTAGCCAGAACTGAGCCTCTGTGGGAGTCGAGGTGACATCACTGCTGCTGCTTCAAGCAGAAATCGGCTTGAAGAACTGAGCTCCTGCGGGAGCTGAGGCGACATCACTGCTGCGGCAGTGGAGAAATTAGCCAGAACTGAGCCTCTATGGGAGTCGAAGTGACATCACTGCTGCTGCAGTGGAGAAATCGGCTTGAAGAACTGAGCTCCTGCGGGAGCCGAGGCGACATCACTGCTGCGGCAGTGGAGAAATCGGCTTGAAGTACTGAGCTCCTGCGGGAGCCGAGGCGACATCACTGCTGCAGCAGTGGAGAGAATAGCCAGAGGAACTGAGCTCCTGTGGGAACCGAGGCGACATCACTGCTGTGGCAGTGGACAAGTTAGCCAGAAGAACTGAGCTCCTGCGGGAGCTGAGGCGACATCACTGCTGCGACAGTGGAGAGAATAGCCTGAGGAACTGAGCTCCTGTGGGAGCCGAGGCACATCACTGCTGCGGAAATGATAGAAAGTTTCCGTTGTATTGGAATGATGGTATTAGTTGAGTTGGATATGGCGGCTTGCAGAATGCAGAATGGATTGTAGGGTTCTAGGGGAGACAGCTTGAAGAATCTAGTTGAGAGAAGTGTCAAGGATAGTTTTAAGTAGGTGGTTTATGGAAATATCAGCTCTGAATAATAAGGTACATGGGTTGGGAATGGGTCCACATTCCAGGCAATTCTTGCCAACAGCTTGAATTTCTAAGAGAATCTGATGTTGTTGGCAAAGGGGTTTGGTTCCTAGGCTGTAGCATTTGGTGGGATGGGCATCAGTGTTGTAGTAGACAGGGTGAACGGCATTTTGCTTATGGGAAAGTGCAAGGAGGAAGAAAGGCCGGGACCAAGGCCGTTAGCGGAGGCAGCCTCACGCTCGGGTCGGCCCCTGGAGCCAGGGGAGGGATGAGGAGGTTAGAAAAGAGGGAAACTGAGAAAGGGAAATTGGGGTGTCCGGGCCTGCACCGTTAGCAGAGGCAGCCTCTTGCTCGGGTTGGCCGCTGGAGCCTGGGAAGGAACAGGGTGGTTAGAAAAAGAGGGAAGCTGGGGAAAATAGGACGTCTAGGCCTGCGGCGAAAGCGGAGGCAGCCTCACGCTAAGGTCCGCAGTTGACACTGTAGACCAAAGGCAAAAGAGAGGTAGGGTTAGAGATGGTGGGATGAAATGGCTGAGACGGCTGAGCTTGCTCCGCTAGTAAAGGCATCCTCACGTTAGGAGGGAATGCATTCACCAAGAGGGGCAGGAATTGTTGGATGGTGTGCGGCGCCGGTGAAAGCCGCGGTGTGTGGCTAAGCGGAGGGAGGAAGAAAGTGGGGAATCTGGGGCACGACCCACGCTTGCTGCTGCTGTGGCCTGACGCTTGTTTCTAGCACATGAATTGAATATACAAGAGTGAGGATGTAAGATGAAAGACTGGCCTTGTGGAATTACTCGCATGATGAAGTTTAAGTAGCTGAGCGAAGATAGTAATTCCTGTTTAGAACAGTTTGGACTGTTTAGAAAGGTGGAAGCAAACAAAAATGTCCTATTGATTCCTTATGCCTGGAAATGAACTGTATTCAAGTTAAATCCCAGAAATTCAATGGACGTGGCTGGACCCATCGTTTATCCGGGGCGATTGGAAACCTGAGCTCAGCGAAAGTGCAGGGCCGAGAGAGAGATTATTAAACTTTTTACATATTCTTATTTTCTCAGAAGCAGCCTGAAATCCTTTAAACCTGCATATATTCACCTCTGACACAATGGTTTGATACTGTAAATGACAGTACTGTTTGTACCATCATTGCATCAAAATAACGATTTGAAAAGAATTTGTCCTACCAGTCTCTGCGTCTCCAATAGTGAAGCTGTGGTTATACTTCGAAACAGAAATACATATTCTAAGCGATTTGTTGATGAATCGCAGAACAGCGATGACAATAAGTTCTGAGTTTAATGAATCTATGCGAACGTGCGTGCAATTTGAACGTCATAGGCTACGAGCATATAACAGCTGATTGAGTGTTTAAACCACAAGCGGCACGTTAATTAGAACGGTAAACTTTACAGAAACAGTTTAAAATGTGAATTCCCCTGATCAGCATTGATACAGATGTCATAATGTGGAAATTAATTCAGGGACGGAAAACGAGAAGGATTTAAACTGTGCTTTTACGGGGTTGAGCCGATGGGGAGGAAGATCCGAGCTGGCTGGGATTGAATCTGCTCTGCGGCGCGGCTCTGGCTTGCTGAAGGCCTGCTGCGGCGGCCTGATGCTGGAACGAGGCCCGTTCCTTCGTGGGAAGAGGCGGCATTACCCGAGACTCGAGCTTGGTGCTCGACTGCCTTGTTGTCCATTTCTTTATGGCAGGAATGATAGAATGAGCAGGACTAGGAAATACACGGAAGGAGATCACGGATGTTTCGACCACAGTGACGAGAGTCGGCCTCGGCGTCTTGGCATGCGGGGACCCGTTTGTTTGGGCTGACGAGATGAAGATGAATCGGCGGCGGTGTAATTGCTCCTAGTAAGGCCAGAGGATTGTGGCAAAGAGGACGAAAGATTCTTCATCAGACAACAAAGAGATTAATTTCGGACATGGTGGGAACTTAGGGTGGGTCAGATGCTGTCAAACTGTCGAGGAATATGGGTGAGTCGACCGTTTCTTATATATATGCTTTCACTTGTGCTGATTGGGTAGATATGTTGACTACTGATTGCTGACAGCTGGCCGAGATGACGTGATGATTAGTCAGATTATTTGAACGTTGCTCCTCCCGAATTTTGTCATTAAAACATCATAAAAAACTATGTTTTCAATTTTTTTTGAAATCATATTTAACCCATTTTCTAACAGACTTTTTTACAAAATAACTCTTCCCCGAATTAGAAGGACCACTTATCACTGCACTGAATGGATGTTGAAGTCTGAAATCGAAATCAGAGACATCCCGCGACCCTCTGTGCATCATCGAATCAGTAGCCATAAGGTACTGTGGTGAAATCAGACAAAAGTCTGCGTTTATTATACACCACCTTAAACCTTTTAACGACTGATGATTTGTTGTACAATGTGAGAGTCCTTTTCCTCACAATGTTTTCAGTGTGGGCCAGGATGTATTGTGTAGTGTGACGTGATGTCACATACCCATCAACTAAGTCGATCAGAGAATCTAATCGGATAACTTGCGAATTTTTAGCTTTCAGCGTTATACCCTTAGCCTTCATGACCACTTTCCCTTTGGCAGTACGATAACCATAAGATTTTGGCCCGCTAGAGCAAAACTCTGTGATATAATCATTGTCATCTATCTCATTCGTCAGCTCCCCCAAATGATCACCCAGAGGCGGTACCCAGTCCCCAACCCTTGATACAAATATAACGCTGTCTGTGTCTGAGTATAACAAGTGATCGCCGAGTTTATCCATGAGTTTTACAATTCCAGACGGGCGTGTGCTGTTGTAAATGCACCAACAAACACATTAATGTCACGGGTCTCGCGCTCATAACCTTCTGCGGTATTATACTGGACAAGCGCAACATCGTCTGAGACGAATGTGAAAAATTTTAGACCCTCGGTTTTACCAAAAACAACTCTGGTAAATTCTTCAGGGTCTCTCACCAGTTAAGTCTGGGGTAAATTTGACCTCATCAAGAACCGACCCCAAAGACTGTTCAAGATTAACTTGTTTATTGACCTCTGAGCCGGGTTGTGTTTGATCTTTTCGGGGTCAAGATGAATCCCCTCTTTTTCAAAATATTCATGAATGTAAGTCGCTTTGTCACCATCCGTGACAACGTTTGACGGGTAACCGGAGACCTGCTGTTTCAATTGTAAAAAAGTCTTTACATAATCGCAGAACAATGTATCAAATTGTTGCTGAAAATGCCAAACTTCATAGATCCTATCTACCACGTAACCCTTCTCAATGGCTTTTAAAAGCTTAATACTGACCCAACAACCTGTGAGTGACCTCTCTTCATCAGTATGGTTACAGCTTGTTGTTTGGTTTTCAGACCGAGCACATGTTCCACATAGGGAAAACATGAGTTTTCCAGAGCATCTGAAAGGGAGAACCGGGTGTAGTAATTTGCAAGGAAGAAACACGGTAGCTTTAACACTCTGAGGTCTGAAAACGTGCAGGCGCGTTTTGCATGTTTTTTTTTTACATTGCAGCAAAACAGACTTAAAATACTCTGTCATTTTTTGTCATAGAGACATAAGTAATATATCAATTGAAACTATAGAATATCTTCTTTTATTTGTATACACTCAGAGTATTTGTTGTGCTTTTTGTAAAATAAAGAAAACTAACATGATGCGTGATTTCTCCTCTCCCTCTGAACGCAGTCCAATCTGATAGTTCTCAGAAAATGAACTGTTACTTAGTGAATACCAATCACAGAATAATTAAACTTATGTCTAAAAAAACGTTAAGATGTCAGGTTTTAAATCATGTAAGTCAAATCGAAAACAAACCTACTGTGTTTATGTAATCTGTATGAAAAGAGAGCCATGTCAGAAGTCCGTGATTCAGCTCATTATCTGCTAATGTGGCCACGCCCACGGAGCCAGCGCTATTCAGACGCAAATTCAGAGGCAATACATGCATTCATCGTCTCAATCGTGTATTTATTGTCTTGAAAAGTGTTTATCTGGATGTAAAAGTCATGGTTTGGGAGCTCTAGAAGACATGCAGTTTAGATGAATTTTAGATGAGTTTTTTGTTTCTTTAGCGCCCTCCGGCTGCAGTATGAATTGGAAACTCCATTTATGGAATAGCATCTTCTTCTTTTAGATGAATTTGTGGACTAAAAATGCACAGACTTCAAGGATGAATTGAAAACACCAGCGCTCATAGTAATGACAATGAATATTAAATATATATATATAATATATATATATATATATATATATATATATATATATATATATATATATATATATATCTCCTCTGTATAGAAAATTGACATAAGCATATGAGAATCCAATATTTCTCCAAATGTGCATGCTTTTAAACTAAAAGCCTATATTCAGACTCTTTGCATCACAGAAATACATTATATTTTAAAGTATAATATAAAATCATTACTTTATATTGTAATAATATTTTTCTGTATGTTTCATATATCATGATGAGCTTGAGACATCACAGAAGGTTTTTTTCACAGCCTACCTGACTGAAATGCCTCATTAATATGCAAGTCATTTCAGCTCATTACTATCCAATTCTTTTGTCTTCTCAGGTGAGAATGGCCCATGTTCAGTGGTGATTCACGCCTCCTCGCATACTGTGTTTCTTGGCAAAAAGTGTCTTACAAAAACTAAATCAATATATTGTTTTATATGAAGGAGTAGGCAGCATAATTTTTACATAATTTTGAAGCAAAAACTCTAGTTTACAACCTCCAATACCCAGAAGTCTTGTAAACACAGATTTAATATACTTTTTTTGACCTTATTTCAGTGACTTAAGTTTTTTGTTTTTTCAATAACCACGCATAAACGTTATTCCTTCAAAAACACAAACATGTACATACATGTTCCTCACATATTATGGTAACCTAGTTTGTGCTGAATACAGTGTAATGACACTTTTTCCATTAATATGTTTATGAACAACTGAAAAAAAGCACAAATGTCAGGGCATGTCAAAACTTCTTCAGGCCCCAAATCAGCCTCAGACTCCAGAGGGTTAAGAATCATGTAAAAGTGTTCGTGTAAATATCATGGTTCCCTTTCAGTCGGTCACGTTCGACATACGTCAGTAGTGACCGACGAATTGGGATATCGCTTAGAGAGCCCTATCATCTTCGTGTAAACTAAAACAAGCCAATGGAATTGGCGTGCGATATTTGCATAATGCGCACCGCCCCCGTCAGGTGTATATAAATAGGAAGCAGATGCAATCGCACTCTGTCTTTCGCTTCGGAGCCATTCACTGGTGTCCTGTTTTAGAAGACTCCTTTCTTCGTTTGTTTTATTCTAAAACATTGCCTCAGAAGAGGATTTACAGCGAGCTTTCAGTGCTGGTGAAAGGGCACGTTCAGCGAGGTCGCGAGTTTCCGAGGAGCTGAGCTATAAGCTCAAAAACTGCTGTTTTCACAGCAACACAAAGAGTGTGTGCGTGTGTAGCGATTTGGGCCGGTTCCTCGTTGTGTCAGGGAGTGGTGTACCTGACACATCGCGTCGCTCCCTGGGTGCTTCAGCACGAGTGAGTTGACTTCCCCTTCTAAAAGAGCTTTACAGACGAACCCTGACAGTATGTCATTTCGTCTGTGCGTTAATGGGTGCGGTCGTTCCCTGGTCCCTGCTGATGGGCACAATCGTTGCATCTCGTGTTTGGGCATTCTGCACGCTGAAGCAGCTTTTGTGGATGGTTCATGTTCCCATTGCGGGAACATGACTATCGCGATGCTGAGGTCGAGACTCTCCTTCCTGAAGTCTCAGGAAGCGGGGGTCCCCTCTCCTATGCCGCGTACGACCGTTTTTTCCGGCCCCGGGAACCGGAATGACGGTACGGCGCTGTATAGGAAAGGTGACCTGAGGATTACGGTCAGGGCTTCCCCGCCGAGCGGAAACGCTCCTCGGGCCCCTGCCGCCTCATCAGCACCGCAACCCATCGTGCCACCGTTGGTTTCCGCTGGGCCCTCTACGGACTGTCCAGCCGTTACCTTTGGTGTGCCGGCGGCGGATCGGATGTCGATCGCTGCATCGGAAGGTGAGCCTGAGTCCTCGGGGGAGGATTCGGACGTGCTGCCGCCCGGGACGGTAGCGTTGCCCGAGTCGGATCCCGAGCTCACGGCTGTGCTCTCCCGGGCCGCCTTGTGCGTCGGGCTTGAGTGGAACCCTCCACCCTGTCCCGGCCCATCTCGGTTGGACGATTGGTACTTGGGGGGGGGTCGCGCTGGTCAAATCCAGCATCCCGCCCCAATGCCTTTCTTCCCGGAGGTACACGATGAGGTGACCAGGTCTTGGCAAGCTCCGCATGGGGCTCGTACAGGGCCTGGTCCCTTGTCCGCCTTCACCTCCCTGGACGGCGGGCTAGCCAGGGGGTACGCGAGGATCCCGCCAGTCGAGCGGTCTGTTGCGACGCAGTTGTGTCCAACGGCCGCTGGCTGGCGCGGTGAGCCGCGTCTCCCGTCCCAGGCCTGTGAATTCTCAGCCGGTCTGACTGAGAAAGCTTACAGTGCCTGTGGGCAGGCTGCCTCTGCCCTGCACGCGTTGGCCCTTTTGCTGGTCTATCAGGCAAAAGCGCTGTCGCAGATGCCCCAGGAAGGTCCTGACCAACAGCTGCTTGGGGAGCTGCGCGCTGCCACTGACCTTGCCCTCCGGGCAACGAAGGTGACAGCGCGTTCTGTTGGCCAGGCGATGTCTACTCTGGTAGCCCAGCAACGCCACCTCTGGCTGACCTTGGCAGACATGAGGGAGACCGACAAACGTCGGTTCTGGGATTCCCCCGTGTCTCCGGTCGGCCTTTTTGGCGACGCGGTGGAGAGCTGTGCCCAACAGTTCTCCGCTGCACAGAAGCAGGTTGAGGCTATCAGACATGTCATGCCACGGCGGTCCGCTGCTGCCTCCACCAAAACAAGAAAAAAAAAGAAAAAGAAAAAACAGCCGCCCGTGGCTCAGCCTCAGCCCGCTCGTCGCCGAGGGCGCCCGCCTGCGTCTTCCTCCGCCCCTGCTAAGTTGGCAAAGCAGCAGCCTACACCAGCCAAACAGCAGGGTGCCGGTCGCAGACGTGGTGCCCAGCCCGTCTCTGCCAACCAGGTGGCAAGCGGTCGGGGAAAACTCGGCCCGGAGACGGGCGACCTGGAGCGGAAGGTTCCTGCCCTTTGGGAGAGTATTCCATCTGCTCTCCCACCCCCGGAGGAGGGCCGGGGGGATTTTGTGGCGGCTGTCCATCTACCGCCGCTGGCTCTCCGGAGTCCAGCGGTACCCACTTTGCCACAAAAAGAGCAGTTTCCTCAAACTCCAGGTCACAAGAGGGCGCGTTCGCCAGTGTGCCAGGCCCCGCCTCGCCACTCGCAACCCCCTCCCATTCCGCCAGTAGGCGGCAGTGTGATGGCGCAGACCGCGTCCCGTGCGCCGTCTCCCATTCGCACTGCTGCCTCGCAGAGTCCGACCTCACTCCGGGCCGCTTCCATGCCGTCCGAGTCGGGTCCCTCTCTGCCTTGCTGCCCCACCCCCGGTGCGTCTGTGGTGCCTTTGGTCCCGCTGGCTCGGAGTCTGGAGGCGTGGATCACGCTTCCCAGCCCGTCCCGCTGGCTCATTCGCACTGTCAGACTCGGCTATGCGATTCAGTTCGCCCGGCGTCCCCCGGTTTTCAGGGGTGTCCACTTCACTCAGGTGTCGTTGGACAGTGCACCTGTTCTCCGGGCGGAGATTGCTGTCCTGCTGGCGAAGGATGCAATCGAGCCGGTCCCTCCAGCCAATATGAAGTCGGGGTTCTACAGCCCCTACTTCATTGTACCGAAAAAGGGCGGTGGGCTACGGCCAATCCTGGATCTGCGCGTCTTGAACCGGTACCTTCACAAGATGCCGTTCAAGATGCTCACGCAGAAGCGCATTTTCGAATGCGTCCGTCCCCGGGATTGGTTTGCAGCAATAGACCTGAAGGACGCGTACTTTCATGTCTCGATTCTGCCTCGACACAGACCCTTCCTCCGGTTTGCGTTCAAGGTTTGGGCATATCAGTACAAAGTCCTACCCTTCGGGCTGGCCCTGTCACCCCGCGTCTTTACGAAGGTTGCGGAGGCGGCCATTGTTCCCCTCAAGGAACAGGGCGTTCGTATTCTCAACTATCTCGACGACTGGCTGATCCTGGCCAGCTCGCGAGAGCAGTTGTGCGAACACAGGGACATGGTTTTAGCTCACCTCAGCCGGTTGGGCCCATATGTCGTGACCCCTCTACGTGAGCGGTCCCATATGTGTATTTTCCACGGTTTAAAACTCCCTACAGGCCGAGTCCGTGTCTTTCCCTTAGCAGAGCCAGCTCTGCTGTCACCTGTCAGATGAGTCTCCCCCTAACCAGGTGGAGCCATCCCAGGGACTCCATATGCGTACTGCCCCCCCGGGCCAGTCCATGTGTGTATTTCCCACGTAAACTCCTCCCCCATTGGGTAGGTAGTGGTCTCCGCAGCGTCCCTTACGGGTTCGCTTCCCCAGTGTGTCTAGTTTACTTAGTGGGTAGTGGTTAGACAGCAGTAGACTCTCTCGGTGTAAGCTCGCCCCCTTCACCGCCAGCCGGTGCTATAGGCGGCTGAGCTTGCGCTGGGCACTGGAAGGGGTTTCGTAACTGTGGCGCTTTAGTTGGGATCCCAATTCGTCGGTCACTACTGACGTAGGTCGAACGTGACCGACTGAAAGGGAACGTCTCGGTTACGTATGTAACCCTCGTTCCCTGAAGGAGGGAACGGAGACGTACGTCCCGTCGCCACAGTTTCTGTACCCTCGCTGTAGCGCGGACACCAGTTGTCTCCTCAGCGAAAAACAGAGTGCGATTGCATCTGCTTCCTATTTATATACACCTGACGGGGGCGGTGCGCATTATGCAAATATCGCACGCCAATTCCATTGGCTTGTTTTAGTTTACACGAAGATGATAGGGCTCTCTAAGCGATATCCCAATTCGTCGGTCACTACTGACGTACGTCTCCGTTCCCTCCTTCAGGGAACGAGGGTTACATACGTAACCGAGACGTTTTTGAATACTTCTAACCCACCACTGCTCATCCTGTAAAAAACAACAATTTTGACGTCTAACAGTTTTTCAAACGTACCTATGTGATGAAGAGCAATCGGGTCATTGATTGAGAAACCAGCATTGTTGTGGATGCTCAGTGCACACGATTCTAATTCGCTCTCTGGTAACTGAGGATCCAAAAAACGTGCAAGACAGATAGAGAAACATAATTTGTTCGAAACATTCATCGGACAAAATCACCTCGTTGAGAGATAAATCTACAAGTTTACGACGAGTGCCACCGCCTTGTCTATTCATGGCTATGTAAGCTTGAATTTCAATCTGGTCATCCGACATAAGCTGATCATCACTTTGTAAAATCCTGCTGATTTGATCGATGAAAATGTTAACATCATAATTACTACTGGGTGTTAAAACAGCTGTAACATCCGATTTTAAATTTGGGCCTTTCAAGGTCAAGTTGATAACACTACCATCACCACCAATGTGTTGGGCTAAGGATACTACTTCAGCTATGGTGTCGTGAAAGAAAATGTAATACGCGGCCAAATCGTTAGAGTTAATCTCCCTCAGATTCATAGATCTTTGCAGTTCCACGCTATTGAATCTGGGTCTAGGCAAAACATGATAACCATTTACAGTTCCTCCCCGATCTAACAATGTTGCGATGTCGGCACGGCTCAGTAGCGAAGTACCAGAAGCTGATCCTGCATTGTTGGATCGGTCTGCATTATTCGTATCGGGCGTTGCGCGACTATTCGATGGTTGTGCGGAATCATCATTTTCTGAAGAGGAAGTCTGATTGGATGTATTACGAAAACCACTACCGTATTGTATTACCTGCACGTTGTGAGTGTTTATTAACATTTCCTGTAAACGATCGCACAAATTAAGATTTAGACTTTGATCTACTGTTATTGGCAACTGATCTAAATTAGAAATTTGATGCAATGTAAACATATTTGTCAAATCTACGGAATTTGGATACGTATCTTTTAGATGTTGTAATCTATCGGAAAGAGACATATTTTGTACCCCCGCTTCATTATTTTCGATTGCGCTTAGTAACAGGTATGTGAGAGTTTGACATCCTTACCCACCGTCTGAACATTTTTCTTCTACATCCATTTTTTTCCCCCTAACCTTTACAGAGGTGAACAAAAACAAATTAAAATATAATACAGCGTAAACAAACAAATGGAATAGGTGTGACCTGAAAAAATTCAAAACAAATCCAATTAAAACAGTGAATAAATCATCAGCATACAATGTAAAACAGTGAAAATAACATAAATCGTTAAAACAGAATGTGTAGTACAGAGTGTAAAAGCAAATCGCATAATAACTTTTGTTCAAAACGTACAGCACACTTAAAATAATATAGTGTTGTACAGAAGCAATTCACATAGTAACATACAGAGTGATAATCGTTAAAACAGATTGTACAGAGTATAGAACAAATCACATAATAATTTTGTTCAAAACATACAGCACAATTAAAAAAGATAATGATATAGTAAAACAGTGTGAAAACAATACAAGATTTAAATATGTTGAAAAGATACAATTTTTAAAAACAGATTGGAAAGATTACTCATGGATACAAGTTTTTAATATGGTATAAAAAGATACAAGTTATTTTTGGATAAATGTTTTTAAAAACAGAGTGTGAAAAGACACAAGATTAAAATATGTTGAATACAATTTTTAAAAAACAAATTGAAAAAGATGTCTCATGGATACAATTTTTTAATATGGTGTAAAAAGATACAAGATATTTGTGGATAAATTATTTTTAAAAACACAGTGTGAAAAGACACAAGATTGTAATATGTCAAATACACTGATATTCATTAAATCAGGTTGTGTGTAGTACAGATAGAGAAAAAAGTCACATAATAACTTTGTTCAAAACGTACAGTACACTTAAAAAGATAATGATATAGTAAAACATAGTGAAAACAATACAAGTTTGAAATATGTTGAATAAAATTTTTGAAAAAGATTACTCAGATACAATTTACAAATACATTGTAAAAAAAAAAAAAAAAAAAAGATACACGTTATTTTTTGGATACATGTTTTTAAAACAGTGTGAAAAGACACAAACAGGAGATCATCTATCTACGAGATAATTGGTAATGTATAGCACCGAGGAGATCCACCATCAAACGACGCTCTCTTAAGTGTTCACATAACACATTGTGAAAGATTGCAGCTCACGCATTATGTCATCTTGTCTATTCAGACGATCGAAAATCGCATTGAAGTAATTGTCATAAATGGCAAGTCTGTTGCAAATCTCATTATGGTACTGATGCATTTTGGTGAGAATTTCTTCACGTTGACTACTAAGGCAATTTATGATTTCAACAAATAAATTTCCAACATCACCTCAACCATTCAGAGAACCATCTACTGTTTCTTCCCGAAATGCAAACGGTGTCTGACGACCTCTGGGGGCCACTTCACAATCACTGCTCCATGATGATTGGTCCCATGCGTTCATCTGTGTAGATGTCCAACGGGTTACATCGTTTAAGTCGGTGTCTGTAAAATATATATATATATATATATATATATATATATATATATATATATATATAAAGAATAATATAAGCATACTGAAGTTAAATTGAGATCATTTAAAAATAAAAAACATTTTAATTATCTAAAATAACTAAGGTAAAATATGACAATAAGAAATAAAATTTTTAAAAATTAAAATATGATAAAACAAGATAAAATATCACATTATGAAATAATATTTAAAATTAGAAAGTAAAATAATTTGTTAAATTAAGAAAAAATATCACATTATGAAAATCATTTAAATTTATAAACTAAAATACATTTTTAAATTAAGATAAAAATATCACATTATGAAATAACATTTCTATTTAGAAACTTTTTAAAATTAAGATAAAATTAAGACAAATCATTTAACTAAAACTATCAAAAATATCTATATAATGAAAAAAAAAAAGACATGCCTCCTTCCCATAGACAGTAAAAGAAATGGACACAGCGACCCCATTGGAACTCAATTGAGACAATTGAAGCCCATTTTTAGCGATTTTTAGCACTTCCGTTTCTGATGCGCAGACTCAAACTAAGCTTGATGACATCAGCAACCTGTCTGACAGATGTAAATCTTCTAGTAGCTGTGCATGCAAACTGCCATCGTTAATCTTGCAGAGACGGCGAGCTTGAGCGGGGAGTTCTTTGGCGTGAGTGAGCAGTAGTATTCTGATTAATTAGTTTGTATAGTATTTTAAAATGTAACGCCAGTAGGCTTCTCTCTTGACGTCTCCCCTATTGCCTGCGAGCTTCTCCTCCTGTCTGTACGGTAACTTCTCTTCTGTGCGACAGAGAGTCGAGTAGTTATGACGCAATCGTTAGCTTATTTTTACAAAAACTGTTTCTACGGGGCCATAATGTAACATAGAAGGTAATGGAGCCCTTTATACATTGTCGTGTATCTTTGGAAATAAATAATGGACAAATGGAGTCTTTAAACGCCTCAGATGTAAAGTTATTCGCTGTCAAAGTGACGCCAAAATGAATGGGAGTCAATGGGGATGCTAACGCAAGTGAAGTTCTGCTACAAGATGGCGGCACCCGGCCGACTTCAACTTCCGGTCGACTTCCTTGGGCACTGCTCCTTCCGTGTTATTTTGTTCACCGACCGGATTCACATGTTGTCCTGACGGAAGGTCAGAATCATCATAGCGATCCCTTGGCGTTGCATCCTGTTCAGTTGACGATTCTTCTTCTTCCGTCAATTCGGAAGACTGCGTTAAATCGACAAAACCGGGCTGGGTTATAAACTGTTGGATGTCTAAAACAAAGAAAAAACAAGTTTTTTAGGTTAGGTTATTCCACGTTTTTTTTTCCCCTGTCACATTAACACATGTAGAACATTTAATCTGTGAAAAAACTCGAGAGACAGATATACAGACTATGAAGTGCAGATGATAGCATAATACGTAGCACGTTTGACTGCGGTACAACAGATTCAGAGTTCGCGGCCCACATCAGTCAAGCTTTTTTTTCCCCCCGAAGGTAAATTACCTTGAGCAGGATTATCATCCGAATTCCGGATTCTGAGTTGATCAGCGGCTATTTTATGAAAACACAGACATACAAAAAATAATCTATATTTAATACGAAAAATAGACATTTAATTTTGAAAAAAACATTGACTGAGAAAACTTACTGATTCGATCCAGTTCCTTGAATGCAATCAATTCCAATGCATTTGTGACTAAAACGTAAAGCTTGTTATGTGAAAAAAATCTATAAAACATTGTCTACAACATAATTATACAAGAGATATGGTGAACAAGACATTCAAAATGGATAGCAAAACCTAGACAAGTATTTTTAAAAGATAGAGTTAAACTCACCTTGTTTCTGAGTCATTGTAAAAAAGCCTGGAAAAATCAGCTTGAGATGAGACGAATTTCTGATGATTCACAAATTTCTACTTACATTTATTAGAATAATAATTCTAATAATCACACATTTTAAAGTAAAAAACATTCCTTGTGATAAAAAATATGCTTTGAACCGAGGAGGGGATAAAATATAAAGTATGATCATTTATTTCACATTATTTTTAGATTATGAATATTATTTTGATTATTCAATAGAGTATACGATTTAAAATAGATGAATATATTCTTTTTTAAATAAAATTATTTTCTTAATCATATATTATTTCTTAATTTTCATCCGTTTAAAGAGAAGAAATATCATTTGATTCAGTCATTTTGTGAAAGGATTGATTAACTATAAGACCATAAGATTAACTAGGAATGTTTAAGTGTAAAAATACCTTTGCACTCGCAATGTTTAAAATGAGTTGTTTTATTAATATATTTGTTTTTTCACATTTGTTTTAATCTTTTTTGTTTATTCATTTTCACATGATACAATTTCAATCAGTGACCGCTAGATGTCCTCCGAGTTCCACGTGCATGAGAGAGCACAGCATCTGTTTTGGGTGTGTTTTTGTATGAGTACATACGCTTGTCAAAAAGACACGGCTTCATTTATGACATTTTTCCCAAGGGAGTAATTTTATCTTTTGCGTGTGAAAAACGTGTTTTTTTCCTACTGAAAACACTATATTGACAAAACTTGACTTGATATTTTACGACCGGAGAAAAGCAGTGACAATTTTGTTTTTTCAAGGATAATTTATTTTTTAAAAACTGTTCAGAAACGGAATGTCGCGGAAATCTGATATTCTAAGGTAAATAACCATGAATGTTTTTCTCTCTGCCTTTCTGAGATTTTTCTTAATGTGTGTGATATCTCATCGAATGCATTGACGTATGATTAAACTATTTTATTAGATTATATAATAACCGTTCTCATTTATGTACACTGTTTGTATCATTGAAAATGTAGGATAAAAAAAAAAAAAAGATCAGACCGTTGAATAAACTCATTTGAGTTACATTTATGCATATTCACATGCGTTATAGATAGTTTTATACTACAGTTTTAGTGGTATTTAAAGATAAGAAATATTCGTGATATGAAAAATATCAATTGTGAAAGAAAAAAATTTTAAATGTGAAATAATTCGTAATGTTTAACATTGAGAGTTTGTTCAACATTGTTTAACACTGAGAGTTTTAATTGACATTTGTTTTCTCTGTGACCGCTAGATGTCGTCCGAGTTCCATTCGCGTGTGACAGAGCGCAGCATCTGTTTCGGAGATCAAAATGTGTCAACATATAGGGTTGACAAAAAGACACGGCTTCATTTATGACATTTTTCCCAAGGGAGTAATTCTATCTTTTGCGCGCGTGAAAATATGTGTTTTTACCTACTGATAAACAACAGTTATTTACGATTGGTGCCCAAAAAAAAAAAGTGGCAACTTTGTTTTTGCGAGGATAATTTATTTTTCAAGACCGTGCAGAAAGGAATGCCGTGGAAATCTGATATTCTAAGGTAAAATAACCACGAATGTTTTTTATGTGTGTGTGTGTGTGTGTGTGTGTGTGTGTGTGTGTGTGTGTGTGTTGTGTAGTGAGACCTGTGCACCTGGTGGTAAGATCTTTGTGATATAGTAGCCTTGTGCTTGTTAAACTAGTTAACCTGCCATAGGTAAGCCTCGGTTTCCTTTTTTTGTGTGTCTTCCATGTTTGTATAATATATCCCAGCCTACAGTAATGTTTTATGATTACTGCTTGATTATTGTTGAAATTAAGCTTTTGTACTTTGGTATCCATGTCTCGGGCCTCTGTCTTTGAAACCATGTTCCTGTGTGCCCTGTGTAGGTTATCAATTCATAATTATTTTTCCCTGTTTGACAGGGTGGCGTAGTCAGCTGAATTTAGTGTTTCCCTTTCCGATTATCTCCCCGTCACACTTGCAGTAGTTCCACTTTAGCACAATCAAACATACTTCAGTATATGTGACCCGTCACGAAAACCAGGGGCACAAGTCGGCAGCACAACTCTCGAGCAAAATGAGAAAGAAGCATTTTTTTCAAAATTGGTGATTTTCGTTTTTTTGCAGAATCTGTTAGTTGAGATCATGAAGAAGCCTTTCCATGTTTGAGATAGCAGTATTGGGATATTTAAAAGCATACATTTTGAGGTTGAAATTGGCTTGTTTTTCGGAGATTCTAGCACGCAGTAGGGGCGTGTCATTGTCTGTGTGTATTTCCATACTGGGAAGCGTGGCTACTTACTATGCAGCGCTCTGGCCGGCTCTAGCTGATATCAAAATTCAATGAAGAACCGTGGCCGTTACACCGAAAATGTTTTGAAGAACTTATTCGACAAGCCGGATGCTTATGAACAAGCGCTCACTGATTCTGAAGACGATCTGAGCGACGATGAAAGCGGCATAATAAGACATTACCTCTCTGGAGTCGGGTAACGCGCCGGCGCATTTTGCAGGATTTTTTTCACATTGCAGCAAAACAGACTTAAAATACTCCGTCATTTTTTGTCATAGAGACATAAGTAATATATCAATTGAAACTATAGAATGTCTTCTTTTATTTGTGTACACTCAGAGTAAAAACAAAATGTTGTGCTTTTTGAAAAATAACGTGATCTCTCGTCTCCCTCTGAACGCAGTCCAATCTGATAGTTCTCAGAAAATGAACTGTAACTTAATGAATACTAATCACAAAAAAATTATACTTATGTCTGAAAAAACGTTGAAATGTCAAGTTTTAAATCGTGTAAGTCAAATCGAAAACAAACCTCCTATGTTTATGTAATCTGTATGAAAAGAGAGCCATGTCAGAAGTCCGTGATTCAGCTCATTATCCGCTAATGCGGCCACGCCCACGGAGCCAGCGCTATTCAGACGCAAATTCAGTCAATACATGCATTCATCATCTCAATCGTGTATTTATTGTCTTGAAAAGTGTTTTGAATAGCCATAGTTAGCGATCTCTGGCCTCTGTTAGTTCAGTTAGTATCCTTCATTATTAATAGTATGCGGTCCATGCAGCTTTACAGGGGGTATGGCTTATCTAAATGAGATGTAAATGAGCCCTATTGTCACTCCCAGCAGGTGAGAACAGGTGAGAACTGCAACTTTAGAGGCATTTTTCTCCCTAAAGAGCTAAGTTGTGGCCTACCTTCAAATGGCCACAACTTCTCCAAATATTATCAGATTTCCATGCGTTTCAGAATCTGTGAATAACTCAAAATGCCCCAGAACCGACTTGTGTCCCTACTTTCTGTGACTGGTCACATATGTTTAGTTGGACTTCAGCTCTACTTCTGCGCTATTAACATTCATTAAGTACAAAATTAGTTGTTCCAATTTAGCAGACTTTAAGTGTACCAGTTTAGATTATCATTAAGCACATAAATATGTTAATGCATTCGTAGTATATGTAGCACAAAATAAATGTATATCAAATACATTTTAGTATTTTTTTTTTCACTAGGGAAGTTTATAAGAATGTGTTTAAGACTTAGAATACGTAATTATACTTTCAATACTTTTTTTATATCTCAATCAAAAGACTGAGTATAATAGGCCAAATATACTTAGACTTTTCTGTCAGTATAAGTCAAGTATACTTAAGTGCAGTTTTAAGTATATCTCTGAAAAGTGCATAAAGTATATTTCTGAGAAGTATATAAAAGTAGACTGAAAATATACTTTCATATTTTTAGTTTAAAAGAAGTATACTAATTTGTAAGGGACATCATGACCATCTCCCGCAAACTGTCACTCTGTCTTTGAACACTGTCCTTTATGACACAAACATAATCACTTACAACACAAACACAACTCATCTCAGATGTGATCTGCAGGCACCAATCTTCTTGTGGTTTGGGACACATTACTTGACAAAGTAAAGGCCTTGTACTTCCTGAAAAGCATGGATCATCCACCAGGGGTCAGCAGAGTTGTTGTAGATTTTATTCAACAGGCTTTTCTTCAGAAAAGTATCAACCATGTTGACAAGATCTTACAAACTCATGTATCAAATGTGATGCATTAAGTAGTATTCGGTTAAATTTGAAACAGGTGATTTCACAATAACAAGTCACTGTTGGAGCAACTGGTTAAAAACTATCAAATATTTGATGAACCTGACAAACTTTGCAACCAGTTCTTCCTCACAAGCGCTCACAATCGGCTAATATCAACCTGATGCAGTGTTTAAAGGTTTTGGACACAGTCTAAGACAAATTAATTATGTTTATTTGTGGTGCTGTACTTTGTAAGAGCATTACTGTACAGTTGATTTTTTTTTTGAGGTTTGTTGCAAGCAGGACAAGCCAATTATCACTGTGAGCTGCTCCAGAGGAGATCTAGTTGAGTTGATAATAAAGATCAGATTTGGAAGCTCTGTTTGGTGCTTATAACTGATTTGAGTAGAGAATAACGGTGATAAGTGAGCTGCATGCCTTGTAAAAGCATTAGAGGTGGTTATGATTGGACTGGTTTAAGAGTTCGGCTAACAGAGTCTGACCACACGATACAGTTTTACTATATTCAAGACACCAGAGGTGTGAATCTCAAGAGGCCTGTAAATTTTGCCTAATGCACACTTGTTACAGTAGCTGGTAGAAGGATGAGGCAGATACGGATTTCCACAACAATACAAGATATATTTAATGAACAAAGGCATGGAACACCAACATACACATTAACACAACAGAGAACCGACGAGGAGTGAAAGGAGTGAGTGCAATATAAAGGCAGTGAGGATAATCAAGTCCAGGTGCAGGTGATGAGTGATGATGGGGAGGTGAGTGCAGGTGTGGAGAACAGGAGGATCATGGGATATGGAGTCCAGGGGAACAAGGGCTCTGTAACAACACTGTATTCATGTAATTTCTTTCCAGATGTTTGTGTGATACACTGTAAGCATGTTTTCACCAGACTGGTGATAGATGTGGGGAAAGGGGATCAAACACAAAGAGCAGGTCAAGCTGGAGAGTTGTGATATGTTCACAAAGGGGTTGCCAAAGCTTGATGAAGATGGTGCTAGGTCGGTGAAGGGAGTACCTCATTTTCTCTAGTTTCATCAAACAAAGAACATCTCTTATCCAGTGAGTGTAAGGGTGAGGGCTTTTCCAATTCAATAGAATTAAACACCTAGTTAAAAGAGTCAGAAAGGCTACAAAATCTGAAATGTGAGAAGGCAAAGAATGGCCAGGCAGGGGAACCCCAAATAACTGAAATGACTGGACAAAGTAGAATATCTGCAGAGGTAATGGCTGACAATGAGACAAAAACTTGCCTCCAAAAGGAAGACAGGGCAGGACCAGAACATGTGAATTAAAGTGGCTGAACCCGAATGACACCTGTCACTCTCCGAGTCAATAGACAGGTTAATGTGTGCTAACCTGGTCTCAGACCAGTGGACTCTATGAAGCACCTTGCACTGTATGAGCCTGTGACGTGCGCAGAGAGATGAGGAGTAAACCCTGTTCAGGACTGCCCTCATGTCTCCTCGTTAATATCAGTACTGATGTCCTGGGACCAGACAAAGCGTAAATTATCAGAGGAAAATTGCAAATGAATAATTATATTCACTAACTTACAAATTGACCCTTTAGTACAAGAATCCACACTGAGAATGGTGTTCGTACAAAATCTCAAATTTGTAAATATCTGAAAAAATGTTTTTTGGAAATATTAAACTGAGCAGTCAACTGTTCAAAAGAGGCAAAAACACCATCGATGTAAAGGTCAGCAATAGAAACCAACCCACGGTCCCTCCAGGAGGCGCAAGCACTGTCCAAGATGGAGGGGTAAAGCAACAGGTTATAATGGATTGGGGATAACAGGGGAGTATTATGAAAGCTAAAATGCCACAAAAATTGGGTCCAGATTTTAAGACTGTTTTTATCAATTACATTATTTGAATATTTCATTGGGGGTAATGCATATGGGAGGCATAAAAGAGCCGCCAGGGAAGAATATTCTCGACATGCAGCCAGAAATCACAGATTTTAGATGTAGATTTAATAGCCTACCTTATAATTTACCATAATATATATATATATATATATATATATATATATATATATATATATATATATAATCTTGTTATTGTATCTTGTATACATCTTGTTATATATATATATATATATATATATATATATATATATATATATATAATAACAAGATGATATATCTATTTTACTGTAAAATATATCGTTGAAATAATTTTACCGTTTACTTTTTCTCTCTTTCCCTTTCGATAGGGTTCACTCGCATTGCTTCAGATATGCTGATGCTTAAAGGGTTAGTTCACCCAAAAATGAAAATTATTACTTACCCTCATGTTGTTCCACTGTTCAGAACACAAATTATGATATTTTTTGATGAAATCCGATGGCTCCGTGAGGCCTGCATTGGAAGCAATGACATTTCCTCTCTCAAGATGCATAAAGGTACTAAAAACATATTTAAATCAGTTCATGTGAGTACAGTGGTTCAATATTAATATTATAAAGACATGAGAATATTTTTGGTGTGTCAAAAAAACAAAACAAAATAAAGACTTATTTACAGTGGTGTATAAAGTACTCGAAAACCATACTTGAGTAAAAGTATAGTTATCTTACCAGAAAATGACTTTGGTAGAAGTCAAAGTCACTGTTTAGAATGTTACTTGAGTAAAAGTTTTAAAGTATGTGATATTTTTTGTACTTAAGTACGAAAAGTATTTTTTTTTTATTTATATTAAACGTTCTTAAGTATTGAAAGTAAAAGTACAAGTAAATGTAAAATACAAAAGGAGCAAAAAAATATTAAAAATTGTTCTATACACATTTTGAGCAGCAAGATTGTGCTCAGTTTTAAATCTTTCTTACATTTTGTTTCTTTGAATTAAAAAATGGCAAAATGTTTATTATAAATTTTAAATATAAAAAATACTAATATATTAATTATACATTGATCGTTCATGTTAATTCATAGTGCATTATATCTAATGTAAGAGACAACTTTAAAATGTAAAAATGTAAATGTCGAAATTAACAATGAACAATACTTTTATAAACCTTTAATTTACAGATGGACTCTTATTGTAAAGTGTTACCATTTCATAACAGCCATGCTTAAAACTTACCATCTTTACACACAAAGTGCCAATAAAAAGAACAAATCGAATACATTTCTGATAAATGTTTCTGTCGCTGCATGATGATGATACAGTTTAAATATGCAACTTCGCTGGAAAACGAATGCATAACAGCGAACAAATGGATATAAACTAATGCAAATGAATGGTAACAATAGTGACATTAAACAGTTGGTATTTTTGTCACATTAGTAGTACCTCAAGCGGTTAAAACAATGCTAGCCTCGACAGAGAACATACTACTGTTCTCCACTAATGCAGCATCTAACTAATTACTTTATAATGATATGAAAACATGTACTGTAGTGTACACTGTATAACATACCGTTTTGTTGTTCGTTTTAAATCCGTTTTTGAAGTGTCCCGCTCTGTGCAGCGCGCAGCCTCATGTCACGTGTCAAAACAAACTATACGAGGCATCAGTAATAGTTTTTATTTCGCCTCTAGAGGCCGCTCTCATACTGTATAATGACAGCGCACTCTTCTCAGCCGCTCCAGCAACGGATGCAACCCGTATAATGAAATTAACCGCGGTTGTGCAAGCACTTGCTTGCAGTCTGTGTTCTTCCGACTTTATTTTGTAGTAAGTAACGAAAATGCTTTGAGAAAATGTATCAGAGTAAAAGTATACATTTTATTTAGGAAATGTAGTGGAGTAAAAGTAAAAGTTGACAGAAATATAAAGACTCAAGTAAAGTACAGATTCTCTCAAAAAATACTTAAGTACTGTAACGGAGTATTATTACTTCGTTACATTACACCACTGCTTATTTAATGATGGGCGATTTCAAAACACTGCTTCAGGAAGCTTTGGAGCGTAATGAATCAGCGTATTGAATCATGATTCAGATTGCGTGTCAAACTGCCAATGGCTGAAATCACGTGACTTTGGTGATCCGAATCATGATTCAATACGCTGATTCATAACGCTCCAAAGCTTCCTGAAGCAGTGTTTTGAAATCGCCCATCACTAGATATTTTTGAAAAGTCAGTATTTTATTGTATTTGTTTTTTTTTTGGCGCACCAAAAATATTCTCGTCACTTTATAATATTAATATTGAACCACTGTACTCACATGAACTGATTTAAATATGTTTTTAGTACATTAATGGATCTTGAGAGAGGAAATGTCATTGCTGGCTATGCAGGCCTCACTGAGCCATCAGATTTCATTAAAAATATCTTAATTTGTGTTCTGAAGATGAACGAAGGTCTTACGGGTGTGGAACGGCATGAGGGTGAGTAATTAATGATATTATTTTCATTTTTGGGTGAACTAATCCTTCAAGGGGAAAACTCCTGTTTTCTCAGAATCCTGAAGCCTGATTGGTTCATGTCCGTGCAAGTGCAGACAAATAGCATTTCAGTCTGTCAAAAGGGGCGGGGCTGACTGCCTATATCAGTCACACAGCATCAGATCAGAATCTCCTTCAGTGCAGATTGTCTCGCTGCCCGAAGAAGACTGAAAACACTCCACTCACTTCTTGTCAAACGAGCCTCGCAGTGGATCTGACGATGTTTAGCAAGCAAGCTGATTCAGCGATCTCCTCTGCGGCCATCCGCCGATATCAGGAGTAAAAAACAGCCAGGATTTTTTCCCCAAATAGGCCCCACCACAACTACAAACAGCCTCAGTGTTACAGCAGTGTTATGACAGAGACACCGGAGGCAGAGATAAAAGCAATGATGCAGTTTATTGATATGATCAGCAGAGAAACAGGTAGACTGGTGAATACGATGATCTTGAATGAGAATGATAGTTAATACTGTCCTTGTTCTTTGATGCAGGTGATTTTGGGAGAAGACGCTGGAGCTGGCAGACGAACACACTCACACACAGGAAGGTAAGCACACGAGGAAACCAGGAGATGATGGAGACGAAGGAGATAATGGAGACAGGTAAGTATCACTTTGGAGTCCTTGAAGGTAAGCGTACAACAGGTTGTATCACAAACGAGACCGGACAATGTGTGTGTGTGAGTGTGTGGTATATATCCTGTGGTTGATGACTGCGGTGATGATGAGCAGGTGGCGGTGATTAGTAGGCTGGTGATTGCGTGCGTGGGTAAGGAAGTGAGGTGGAACCTGACGTGTCTGTGACAGTACCCCCCCTCCCACGGCCCGCTCCAGAGGGCCGTGGACCCCGACGTCGTGGTGGTCGTCCTCGAGGTCGTGGGGCAGGTCTGTCTGGGTGATTGGTGTGGAAGGTCTGTAACAGAGCAGGATCAAGGATATCATTCTTGGGGACCCATGAGCGTTCTTCGGGACCGTAGCCCTCCCAGTCCACCAGATACTCTAAAAGACCACCACGGCGCCGGGAGTCCAGAATCTCACGTACAACGTAGGCTGTTCCATCATCCAGGATGAGTGGAAGAGGGGGCTCGACGGCTGCCACGTCAGGTTCTGTGGGAGGAAGAACAGAAGGGTGGTGAGGTTTTAATAGTGAAACATGGAAAGTTGGGTGAATTCTCTTGTATTGTGCTGGGAGTTGTAACCGGTAAGTGACAGGGTTGATCTGTTGCAGGATGGTGAACAGGCCAATGAAGCGGGGACTCAGCTTCTTGCAGGGCAGGCACATCTTGATGTCTCTGGTGGACAGCCAGACCTTCTGCCCCGGTTGGTAGTTTGGAGCGTGGGAGCGCCGAAGGTCGGCTGTCGTCTTGCGCCTGCGCAGGGCTCTCTGCAGCTGGTGGTGAGCTGAGTCCCATACCCTCTCGCTCTCCCGGAACCAGTGGTCAACAGCCGGAACGTTGGAGGGTTCCCCGTCCCAGGGGAACAGTGGGGGCTGGAAGCCGAGCACGCATTGGAAAGGTGTTAATCCTGTTGTAGCTTGACGGAAGGAGTTCTGGGCGTACTCGGCCCAGCCCAGGTACTGGTTCCAGGAGTCCTGGTGGCCATGACAGAAGGTACGCAGGAAGTGGCCAATCTCCTGGATCTTCCGTTCCGTCTGCCCGTTCAACTGAGGATGGTATCCAGACGACAGACTGACGGTCACACCCAGGAGGGAGAAGAAGGCCTTCCAGACCCGCGAGATGAATTATGGTCCTCTGTCTGAGACTTTGTCTTCGGGGATTCCGTAGTGACGGAAGACATGGTTGAACATTAACTCTGCTGTGGTCATAGCAGTTGGTAGACCCTCCAGGGGAATAAGGCGGCAGGCTTTAGAGAAGCGGTCTACGACGACCAGAATGCAGGTGTTACCATCAGACTCGGGGAGATCCGTGACAAAATTTACTCCTAGGTGTGACCAGGGTCTCTCAGGAACGGGCAGAGGATGGAGATTGCCGGGGGAAAGATGGCGTGGGCTCTTGGAGATGGCGCACTCCCTGCAGCCCTGCACGTACGCCCTGACATCGTTGGCCATGTTTGGCCACCAGAAGCGCTGTTTGAGCAGCGAGAGGGTTTCATTGACCCCTGGGTGACCAGTGCCAAGTGAAGTGTGAACGGAATGCAGAAGTTGAGTGCGTCGTGTCCTGGTGATGTAACGCAAGCCCTGGTGACAACCCTGCGGAGTGTGTGAGGAGGCATTGGAGGAGGGTAAGGTCTCTTCTGACCATTCAATGGGGCTGACAAAAATGGATTCAGGCAGGATGGTTTCGGGTTCTTCGTTCTTTTCTTCTGGAGCGTGGAGACGAGAGAGAGCATCCGCTTTCAGGTTCTTGGAGCCAGGTCAGTATGAGATGGTGAAATGGAATCTTGAGAAGAACATCGCCCAGCGGGCTTGGCGAGGGCTGAGTCGTTTGGCGGCCTTCAGGTATTCAAGGTTCTTGTGGTCGGTGAGAACTTGAAAAGGATGATTGGCCCCCTCCAACCAATGCCTCCATTCCTCAAGGGCGAGTTTCGCAGCCAGGAGTTCACGGTCCCCGATGTCATAGTTCACCTCCGCCGGGTTGAGCTTGCGGGAGAAGAAGGCGCATGGATGGAGCCTACTTGGATTCCCCTGCTGCTGCGATAGGACCGCTCCCACTCCTGTGGTGGAGGCGTCCACCTCCACGACGAATGGTAGGTCCGGGTTGGGGTGGACGAGGAGGGGAGCGGTGGCGAAGGCTTTCTTGAGGGTTTCAAATGCTTCTGTGGCAGGTTGGGACCAGGACAGAGACTTGGGCTGTTTACGGAGGAGGTTGGTGAGTGGGCTGATGATAGTACTGTAGTTCTTGATGAATCGACGGTAGAAATTGGAGAAAACAAGGAATCATTGGAGTTCTTTTACGGTGCTTGGAGCTGGCCAGTTTTGGATGGCAGATACCTTCCCCTCGTCCATCCGGATGCCACTGTGATCGATGACATATCCAAGGAAGTGCACTGAGGGCTGGTGGAAAGAGCACTTCTCTGCTTTCAGGAACAGATGGTATTGCCGTAAGCATTGGAGGACCTCCGCAACGTGGTGGCGATGTTCGGCCAAGC
Source organism: Chanodichthys erythropterus (assembly GCF_024489055.1). NCBI lineage: Eukaryota > Metazoa > Chordata > Actinopteri > Cypriniformes > Xenocyprididae > Chanodichthys > Chanodichthys erythropterus. The sequence continues at coordinate 31,212,495 of NC_090244.1, forward strand.
TCCGGGAGTAAATAAGGATGTCATCGACATATACCAGCACGAATTTGTGGAGAAACTCCCGGAGCACCTCATGGATGAAATCCTGGAATACGGAGGGGGCGTTGACCAGGCCATACGGCATCACAAGGTATTCGTAGTGACCGGTGGGCGTGACGAAGGCGGTCTTCCACTCATCCCCCTCGCGTATCCGGATGAGGTTATATGCGCTGCGGAGGTCCAGCTTGGTGAACACAGTGGCACCGCGGAGATGTTCCAGGGCCGCTGGGACGAGGGGAAGTGGGTACCGGAATTTAACTGTGATCTTGTTTAGTGACCGGTAATCGATGCAGGGCCGCAAGCCTCCGTCCTTCTTGGCCACGAAGAAGAAGCTTGAAGCAGCAGGGGAAGTAGACGGGCGGATGTATCCTTGGTTAAGGGCCTCTTTGATGTATTCCTCCATGGCCTTCTCCTCCGGCACAGATAGGGGGTAGATGCGTCCCCTAGGCACTGGCTCACCCGGTAACAGATAAATGGCGCAGTCCCATGGCCGGTGTGGAGGAAGCTTGGAGGCGCGTTGCGGGCAGAAGACGTCACTGAAGGGGGCGTAGTCGGGAGGTATGTCGACGGAGCGTTTTTCTACAGGGCTCTCGATGGAGGTAGCATTGATGGAGAGGTTCTTGGAGGGAGGAGACCTTGGAACAGGAATGTCTGGAAAACAGCTGGAGAAACAGTGGTCGCCCCACTTCAGGACTTCGCCCGTGCGCCAGGAGATGGTGGGATTATGGAGTTCCAGCCACGGGCGCCCTAGAACCACGTCAGCAGGTAGACTCCTCCAGAACCAGCAGATGGATGAGTTCGTGATGGAAGATACCCACTTGTAGTTGAAGGGGTCCAGCGACACGGCGAACCATCTTACGACTCAGGGGTTTGCCCGTGATGGAGTTGATCTGATAGTGAGTCGGAGACGGCGAGGTCTTGAGCCCGAAGTGTCGACAGAGGGCGCCGGAGATGAAGTTTCCTGCTGACCCTGAATCGAGGAGTGCCACCACTGGAATGGAAACATCAGCAGCAGTAAGGTTTACGATTGTAGTGAGTGGTTTCATGTCCTGGATAGAGGGAATGATGGCATTCACCACGGGTCGAGGAGGACGGGTTGGGCATGTAGAGATGACATGCCCAGGTGATCCACAATATAAGCACAGATTCAGGGTCAGCCTTCTTTGTCTTTCTGTGGGTGACAAACAGGAGTTATCCAACTGCATGGGTTCGGTGGCTGGTTCTGGAGAGCTGACGGGCTCGGACCGACGGAGGAGCGTGCCGGCTAGTGGCTGGCCCAGGTGCTCAAGGAGACACGACTGCATACGAGAACCCACTCTGATGGTGAGCTGGATGAAACGTTCGAGTCCTATGGAGTCCTCGTATGCAGCGAGATGAAGCCGCACGTTGGGTTCCAGACCTTGTCGGAAACTTGTGATGAGGGCTTGTTCGTTCCATCCGCTGTTTGCGGCGAGTGTTCGGAACTGCAAGGCATAATCGTTAACTGTGTTGTTTCCTTGTTTTAAATTATACAATTTCTCACCAGTTGATGAATTAGTTAGGGGTCTTCCGAAAACTTCTCTGGAGTGAGAAACGAAAGCAGCATAGGATTTTACAACAGGTCCTTTCCTTGCCCAGAGGGAATCCGCCCATTGAAGATCCTTGCCTTGCATTTGGGAAATCACGAACGCTATCCTCGCCGTGTCGGTAGGATATAAGTGCGGCTGCATCTCCAGGACCAACTCACACTGAAGGAGGAATCCACTGACGTCCTCCACCGATCCTGAGAAGGGCGTCGGTTTGGCCATGGGACTGGCGGTGAACACAGGAGAAGCAGCGGTGGTGGTGGATGCGGAAGCAGCCGCGGCGGTGGATACAGGATACAGTGAGGTGGAACCTGACGTGTCTGTGACAAGCAGTCAATGTGTCGTATTTATGGCCAATAACATCACAAAACTCATGGTGATTGAATTAATTTTATTAACTAAAATACTAAATACTAAATTAAAAAGTACTGACTTGAGGCTGTAACTGATGCCAAAGGTGCTTCAACAAAGTATTAAGCAAAGGCTGTGAATATGTACGTGATTTTTTTATTATTTTAATTTTTTATTAAATAAATAATTTTATTAATAAATTTGCAAAGATTTCAAACAAACTTATTTCATGTTGTCATTATGGGGTATTGTTTGTTGAATTTTGAGATAAATAATGAATTTAATCCATTTTGGAATAAGGCTGTAACATAAAATGTGGAAAAAGTGAAGCGCTGTGAACACTTTCCTGGATGCTCTGTAATAATGCCGTAAAGTGTTGGGATTTTATACAAGTAAAATTATTTAATGACAAAATGTTTGAATGAATCTTTGAAAGTTTAAAGTCAGAAGTTATGCTTATTAGTTATTGGCAAGGATTATCAACTTATCAGAAAATAATAGAGTAATCATATATATAACTGCTAGATTAATTGATAATCATAAAAATAATTGATAGATTAATTGACCATCAAAATTATAATTAGTTACAAGCCTAAAAGGGCCTTTAAAGACATTACAGACACTGTACAGTTTCTGTTTCAATACAAATTCCTACAGCTGCTCTGAATCTACAGGTTTTGTGGAAAGCACAACACAAATATCTGCACAATGTGAACTTGAATTAACATTCCCTGGGATGAATGTCATCTGCTGAGGAGTGTAAAAATATGAGAACACATTATAGATGCATAGATGTTTTTATTGAGCTTTTTGTTTTTGCATACATATACTCAGGGAAAAACTATATTTTAAGCTGCTTTTAATTTTAGAAGCACATTTTTTTAATGTTAAATAGTTTGTAGTTAGTAAGAGCTCATAGTACAATCTCAATCAAATTTGCCAAGTTCTGCTTTAGTCATAATCATACCACACATTGTAAACCAATTATCACTGACATGATTTGCAACAATAATCCCAGTTGTCGTCATAATCTGTGTAGCACCACAGGTAATTTTTATCATGGTAGCCACACTTGTGATTAGACCGGCAGGTTTGGCCATTCTGAGCGGAGTAGCAGTCATCAGAAGTACAGCAGTAGTCATAATTGCCTTGTTTATCCGTGTAGCACCACATATATCCAGAACCATATGTGGCACAGGCGTGGCTGTTGCGGCAGTACTTCCCGTTTATAGCTTTACTCGTCCACAGCGGAGGGCTGCAGTAGTCCCAGCTGCCAGCGATGGTACTACACCAGTAGTAGTCCTGACCGTATGTGGCACATGGGTGATGATCCTTGCATCTCTCTCCTGTATACGTGATGAGGGAGTACCGGGGTGAGCACTTGATCAGCGTCTGGCCTGAGTAACACCTGTAGGAATTGAGTTTGTCCTGGAACAGGCAGGGAGTGGAGCAGCAGGGCTTAATTTCTCCTCCTGCTGTGTTGCACTGACAGCTGTCACTAGATTCTGAGACGCTCAAGCACCGTGATCCATCATCTGCAGTCTTCTGCTTCTCTGGGACCAGCAGGCATTCGACAGCATCTGACACCCCTGATACGTCCCTTACTAGAGTTATAAGACAAGCACTTCCAACAGAAACCTTCAGATCCTCTGCTACATTGTGGTAAGTGCTCATGCTGTCAAAGGCTAATTTTAATGTCATCTCACCCTTGAATTTCTTTTTAGGTATGCTGTCACTGCCGATGGTGTTTTTTACTGAGAGATACGTGTTTTGTATGGCTGAGATTATTTGGACTCCTTGGTTCACTGGTAGATTGATTAATGTCTGAAATTCAGCCTTAACCTTCTCTAATTTATTATTATTGTCACCAAAACAATCATCCACAAAAATGTTAATTTCTGAAGGCTGACGATAGAGATTTTTTATTTGTCTGTTCAGGTCTGAGACACTCATCAGGGTTATGTCACCTTCCGGCTTGTTTTCCCCTATATAGCCGAAAGAGAAAGACTTTGTGTCATCTGAGTGTTTATAACAGACAGCCGTCCAGATGTGAGAGGGCACCGTCACTCTTTCAGGGTCGTCAGAGACTTCTCTTTGTGGTATCCGTAGATCCGCATTGGGTACTGTACCTGTGACAATGAAGGTTGTAGCAGCACCACCGTCACTTTTAAGCATGTCTCTTAAAAAACTCCTCAAATTTTTCTCCCACTTTCCCCATTTGTTACGTCTGAAACACGCATCCATAGGTGCTGCGTTGGTCAATGTATTTGTTGCCGTTCGGCCTTCACCGCACTGGAAGCTGTTCGGGTACAGGTGTCCGCGATCGTATCCGGTGTCGCTGTAGTCATCGCTGATGGCTTGATTTCCTTTATAAGTGTATTTATTATCTTCAGTCTCACGGACCATATAGTATAGCCCATGCCCTTGAGGTTCGGAAATCTACAGAAGAAATATTATGCTAGATGGTTAGTTTGATGTTTTATTATTTGTGAGAAAATACGTTTACTGTTCAGTCATTAATGAATAACAACACAGGAACAAATGAGTAATGCATTATTAACCCTCTAGTAACTACTATTAACTAACAAGAAACTCAATGAATTAGTAAGTAATAGTGCTCACTTCTTCAGCATGTATTAATCTTTATTAATGTTAATTTCAACATTTACTACTACAATATTAACATCAAAAGCTATGAACAAAAAATGAACAGCTGTATTTTGTTAACAACTACTGTATCAAATGAATTGTCTTACATTGTTTCTCAGTGGACATATTTGAATGTTTGGTAACATAATAATTATTAAGCACATATTAATGCCTTATTCTGCATGACCTTATTCTACATTCTTAATCCAACCCAATACCTGAACTTAACAACTACCTTACTAACTATTAATCATTATCATAATTAATAGTTTATATAAGTGTTAACAAATGTACCAAATAGTACAGTAGGCTATAATAACATTCCATAAACCATCATCGAATGTATTTTATATATTATTTGTAATGACAAAACAATAGAATGCAGAGCTTAAACTGCAAGTTAACATCTTTTGTGAGACAGTGAAGCACATGGTTACCTGTGGCTCCAAATGCCAGACGTTTATCCTTCCTCTGTCGACAGAGCACTGTGGGTCAAATTTGTAGGCGCTGTAGAGAGGAATCCTGTGATGAACCGAGTACAGCGTAGCATAAAAAGGGCCAAAGCTTTCCATATGCTGACAGATTTTCTTGGCATTCTTATCCATTCCCCCCGGTTCTGTCTTTTTGTAGAAAAATTCTTTACACTCAAAGTCATCGGCTACTCTTGCCTGAGCACCGAGTGCTCTCAGCACAATACAGATGAGCAGAGCCTGAACAAACATGGTGTGAAGCTGCTCTTATGTGATAGAGCAGAGACAGCAGAAGAGCGGCAGCTTTAGATACACAGTCAGAGATGCTGTTGGGTGTGACTGAAACTAACAAATGAGCAGAAATGAGGAATAAGATGGAAAATTCGCTTCATCATGCTTATGGGACTAATTTTTTGAGCTTTCACATGTATACTAACCTTGACTTTGAACTGTGCCGATAACGACCACAGTTGGCTAATAATGAAAAGAAAACTTCTCTACTTTTTCACTGCAACCTACCTAACTAAAATAAATTAAATGTCCTCCTCCTGTGTTGAGACATTGAGACTGTAATAAAATTTTCATGTAGGCACATTATAAATATGTTCCCATGATCCCATAATATGGATTGCACTTCCCCAAACCTAACCCTATGGTTCATGATCTCTTGTTTATAGCATCCAGATTTTCACAATGGCCCTATAGCATGTTTGATTTGTACATGTATCTACTTTTCATAAGAACATGTTTGATGCTTTGCATCTTTTTCAACCCATGGTACAAACAATATCCTTCCAACTGTATTAACTGTACATTACAACTGAAACTAATGACTTTCTTTGGGTGCAGTTCTCCACCCCAGTGACAGTGTACTTTTGTTGAAGTTACCACAGTGTTTTTGTGCAACTGAAACTGTTAGGAAATTTTTTTTGCATGACAGTGAGGCACACCCGTCGTTTTTGTGCTACTTCATTTCTGCATCTGTTCTGAGTTTGATCGAAAAGGGGAAAAACTACATGATCTTGCAGCATTTTGCAATTTTGTATTTATTCTAACTTTCCTTTGTTTGGCTTTCAAAATAGGGTCGGTGTGGGCTAGGTATTATTTCTTGACAGGTGTGTGAGCAAATGCATTTACATTATTTCTACCAGAAAGACTTGGGAGGCAAGAGCACGTTTGAATAAGATTTATTGGTAACACTTTATTTTAGGGTTTTTTTAAAACTACAACCGGAATTCTGGAAATGTTGGGATTTATTTTTTTATTTTATTTAAATAAAATGAAAACTAAAAGACTTTCAAATCACATGAGCCAATATTTTAATAAATGTTTAATAAATGTTTAAACTGAGAAATTTTACATTTTTATCCACTCATATTTGATGCCTGCTACAGGTCTCAAAAAAGTTGGCACGGGGGCAACAAATGTCTGAAAAAGCAAGAAATTTTGAAAAGATTCAGCTGGGAGAACTTCTAGCAACTAATTAAGTTAACTGATATCAGGTCTGTAACATGATTAGCTATAAAAGGGACTCTCAGAAGTAAAGATGGGCAGAGGCTCTCCAATTTGCGAAAGAGTGCATAAAAAGATTGTGGAATAATTTAACAACAGTGTTTCTCAACAGCAAATTGCAAAGGATTTGCAATTCTCATCATCTACAGTGCATAATATCATCAAAAGATTCAGAGAAACTGGAGAAATCTCTGTGCTTCAGGCCCTCAGACGACGCTGCATCACTCATCGGTATGATTGTGTCAATGACATTACTAAACGGGCCCAGAAATACTTCCAGAAACCACTATCGGTAAACAATCCGCCGTGCCATCTGCAGATGCCAACTAAAGCTTTATCATGCAAAAAAGAAGCCATATGTGAACATGGTCCAGAAGCGCCGTCGTGTCCTGTGGGCCAAGGCTCATTAAAAATAGACTGTTTTAAAGTGGAAAAGTGTTCTATGGTCGGACGAGTCCAAATTTGACATTCTTGTTGGAAATCACAGACGCCGTGTCCTCCAGGCTAAAGAGGAGGGAGACCTTCCAGCGTGTTATCAGCATTCAGTTCAAAAGCCAGCATCTCTGATGGTATGGGGGAGCATAAGTGCATACGGTACGGGCAGCTTGCATGTTTTGGAAAGGCACTATGAATGCTGAAAGATATATAGAGGTTTTAGAGCAAAATATGCTCCCCTCCAGACGATGTCTATTTCAGGGAAGGCCTTGTGTATTACAGCAGGACAACACAAAACCACATACTGCAGCTATTACAACAGCATACATCAAAGACGACCACAAACTCTTCAGCAGCTGGAAACCTGTATCAGGCAAGAATGGGACCAAATTCCAACACCAAAACTCTAGAAACTCATAACCTCGATGCCCAGACGTCTTCACACTGTTTTGAAAAGAAGAGAGAGCTACACCATGGTAAACATACCCCCGTCCCAAATATTCTTTTGAAATGAGCTCATTTTGTGCATAAAAGTGTAATATCTCTCAGTTTAAACATTTGTTATGTTATCTATGTTCTATTGTGAATAAAATATTGGCTCATGTGACTTGAAAGTATTATAGTTTTCATTTTATTCAAATTTAAAAATGTCCCAACATTTCCCAAATTCGGGTTGTACTAGAATATTGGCTATATATTAGTAATTATTAAGCACATATTAATGCCTCATAGTAGTATTTAACCTACACCAAATGACAAAAAGTTTGATTGATGACCTCTGACCTGACCTTTGACCTGACCTATGACATTTATGACCTTATGAATTATGATATTAGCCCTCGGGATATTTCCCCTCCCTCCAAGGTTGACCTTTGACATGGGATATGAATGGGTCCATTCATTCCCGGGATTTTTGAAATACCTTATGATGTGGAACAAATTGATAATTTTTGAACTTGACCGTGCAAATTGTACATCCTTAGGGTTGATTTCCTGGGTTGAGGGTCACACATGTGTTGAGCAGACGTCAGCATTCCAGCTCACAGGGAGAGGGGATATAATATAAAAAGACCGTTGCGTATTCCGCCGAAAAGAAGTGTGAAACATGGATCGTTTAAACTCACCTAAAACTCCTGAGACAGAGTGGCGCGAAGAAGAGATGGCAGAAAGCCTGACTTTGGCTCCACGAAAACCGCGTGGATATGTCTATTTAACAAAGTTTCTCCACGACAGTAAGGAGTGTGTGACAGGAGAATTTGTAATGAATAGTAACCGTGTATTTGGTTACATATTCAATAAGGAGTCCCGAGTCATTACGCTCTACACCACCGACAGTACCGGGGAATTTATACCCGGAGAAGACCCCTGTCTGATGTTTCCTGTTAAAGACTGGACTTTATTTTACACCCATGTCTGGAAAGATCTGAATGACTGTGGAGAGGAGCCTTTGTACATCGCTGAGTGGGACGGGATAACTCCGGATGTTCGCTATCGCGTGGTCGGTGATCACACTAATAAGAAGCAGGATGAGTGCGTCTACATATTCTGTTGCAAAGACAAGACAAATCTCAGAGACCGTGGTGGGGTTATCCTATATGATGAACATCATGATATGTACGAGATGCAATTTTTGTTCAAGTGGTGTGATCTGACTATGCTGGGCTCTCATTTCTTAAACATAAACAAAATGTTCAAGTGGTGCAACATGCGGGATGGATACAACAAAGTTAGAGTACAGCTATTCAACACAAAGAGATGCGTGCGCAGCAGCGCGTATGCTCTGCCGTCCCCGCCCATTCACTACACACATTTATAAGCATCAGCATGACACCCCATATCCTCAGAAGGTCTTTATAAGCCATGGCTCAACACGATACTTCAGAGCGTGCTCACATCTGCAGCTGCGGAGTCTCTTTCGACTACGGGTTTGACCCTCCTGATGACAACGCTACTAACCATATTCTGACGGAGAATCCCTGTTCATCTGCGGACAATATGGTTAGATGGTTAGTTAATGGTTAGATAATTTCTGCACTGAGCTTGGACAACGTGACCTGAGTTCCCTGACTGATCACGGTGAAAGTACATCTACACCACCTGAAAAGGCTCTCGACACTCCTGACGGATGCTTCACAGATGTTGGATTCAAAATCGTAAAAGGTACGATCGTAGTGCTACTGCAACACCTCATTGGTAATAAGCAGAAAGAGGACTGTGAAGGTTGTGCTATAAACCATCGGAGCCAGCTACAACATTCCTGCCTGTTTAAGCCCCCGACATACTACTTTGACACTCACTTTGACAAGCTGACCCGCAGCCTGTTTAAACCCTATCTCAGAACCATCATAGCCTATGCACTAAGTCGGTGTGGGTTAAAGTCTCATCCTCAGCGAATTCAAGGAGCAGCCGGAGCTATTCTGCACGAACTAAAAGACGAACCATTCATCACCGCAAAACTACAAGAAATCAGAGCCAAACTTCTGGACAAATCCTGTGAGAAAGTTGTGCTCGACACCGTCGATCTCTGGGAGGGATTCTCTTTTGTGAATGGATAGTGAGCAAGGCCCCGCCGCAATCATGGGCGCCGCATGTAGCCAATGGAACATCGTAGATAATCTGTTTAAAGGTTATTACAGAAGACAGATGAACGTGTTATTGGAAAATTTGATCGATGTATATGATCATCCTGATTATGAAGATGATAAGGATGTTTCCCCCCGCGAAGTAAAATTCACGAAATAAAGTGAACAAATAAGGGGGGTATCTCATTCATGGGAGGATTTGAAAAACATATGTGTTAAAGGGTCTGAACCATATTGCGATACGATACAAAATGTTCTGGAGGTGATGACTCAAAGTAACGAACACTTTCGCATCAGTGACATCCTTTGTATCTACACATATGTAGCAGATGTTTGTGGGGATCTCCTTACAATCAATAATGTTGATTGTGATATTATCAATGATATTATTGAAACAACGTCGAACTATGTCGTAGACCATGATTGGAAGTCATGTCGTGATTTTCTTTTCTGGCTAGACTATCACTAATCTTTATTTTTACATTTTTTACTTTTCTTACTTAGAGCATGTAGTCGTCTTATATCATTATAATGTTAACTTAGAGTGTAGAGCATTTTGATGTATTCTTATTTAGAGTGTGCAGTCATTATGTAATTGTCTTCTCAATTTTTCTTTTATTACCTATGGTATTACGTCTTTATGTGTCCTGTTTAATACTTTTTAATAAAAGATTGATTCTCCCACGTGTATGTCTTATTCTTTTGTGAGGGTTGAAACGATAACATGTCGGAGCTCATGAAAAAAGCTTATTACACTCCATCCAACCCCGGTTCTTTAGGCGATAAAAAACGATTAAAAGAGTCCGTATTAAAGGATAGCGGAATACGTCTAATTGATAAAGAGGTTTCGGAGTGGCTGGCTGGGGAAGACGCGTACACATTACACAGAACAGCCCCTATAAATTACAAACGCAATAGAGTCGTAGTATACGGAGTGGATACCCAGTTTCAAGCGGATCTCGTGGATATGTCTGCCTATTCCAAGGACAATAATAATAATAAATACTTGCTAACATGCATCGATGTGTTTAGTAAGTACGCATGGGCTCGAGTGTTAAAGAATAAGAGCGGGCCCGAGGTGACTAAAGCGTTCGAGTCTATACTTGGAGATGGACGGGTTCCACAGAAATTACAGACGGACCAGGGGACAGAGTTTTTTAACAAACATTTTCAAGATTTAATGAAAAAGCACAACATTAATCATTTCGCAACGGCTACTGATTTGAAAGCCAGCGTTGTGGAGCGTTTTAATAGAACGCTAAAAAGTAGAATGTGGCGATATCTAACGGCTACAAATTCCCGACGTTATGTGGATGTTTTACAAGATATTATGCAGGGGTACAACACCAGTTATCATCGGAGTATTAGGATGAGACCGGTGGACGTCAACAAAGAAAATGAGGGGACTGTGTTTCAAAATCTGTACGTAGATATAAAGAAGAATAATGAAAAAGCCGTATTTAAATATAAAGTCGGAGACGTTGTTCGAATTTCTAAAGTGAGAGGACCGTTCACCAAAGGATATGAACAGAACTACACAGAAGAATTTTTCACAATATCCTCATGCATTCCACGCCAGCCTCCTGTTTACAGACTGTTTGATTATGACGGGGAGGTCATCGACAGAGTTTTTTATGAAAAAGAGTTACAAAAAATAATCGTGAGCAAAAACAAAGCATTTAAGGTGGAAAAGATTTTAGGGGAGAAAAAACAGGGGCGATCTACACTTGTCTTAGTGAAATGGTTAGGATGGCCATCAAAATTTAATAGTTATGTAGACAAAAAAACTCTGGTGGTCCTGCAATCGCCTTAAAACACTTGAACGCATACAGGATGTGGTCATTTGAGTAAACGGGGCACCATGGACGACAGCGGATTCTACATTACGCTGCCGTGCAACGCTTCTTTGTCGGTTTATCCGGAAAATCGTATCTCTAGTTACAGAACAAGGTTAGCGAGTCCTATCAACTTGAAAGGTAGATGGGAGGTTGCGCTCATTGAAATTTAATATCCTAGAAGCTGGTACCCTCTTAATGATGACGACGGAATTTTCGCCCTATATACTGCCCCCGCACCAGTCCCTAAACATTTACAACCTAAAACTTCCTCTGCACCATTTAAAGAACTATCAGGGTTTTCTGTATCAAGGAAAGTACAAATAGCAGGCGGGTACTATCCGAGCGTCCATGACGTGACCCGCTCGATAAGCAAGGTTATTTCGCCGGCGGGTTTAGTGGAGCTTGATCGTTTAAAAAACAAAGTGTATCTGATTGCGACACCTAATGTCTCTTTAACCTTCTCTGGGAAACTAGCTGCTATTTTAGGACTGAATCCGGATGATGGTATCAGCCGCTCGGCATACCATAAAGATGCTGATTTTTCAACGCACCAAACTACATACGCTCCTCATCAAGCTGATATCAAGGCAGGTTTCTATACTATCTACGTTTACACAGACATTATCCAATATCAATCGGTCGGTGATTCGTATGTCCCCCTTTTGAGGTGCGTACATATAACAGGGGAGTACAATGATATCGTCAGTGTTAGATACGACAAACCGCATTACGCACCGGTGAACAAGGAGCTCATCACAGATATTACCATCGAACTGAAGGATGACCAAAACCGCGAAATACCATTTTCTTATGGCAAAGTCATTGTAAAACTACATTTTAAACCATCGAAAGAATCCAATTGTTTAGAGGTTTGTTTAGGATGGCCATACCGTTGTTGAAAAGGGGGTTCAGTATTGCTAAACCCCACCTAAAATCGGCTGCTAAAAATATAGTATCAGACGTCGTCTCAAACGCGTTGTCGAGAACGTCTAACGATAACACTAAATCTCAAGACGGTTCGGGTCTGATGGTCATGGCTCGCAAGAGAATGTCTAAACCGCCGGGTATAAGGAGGCGTGGTCATTTGATAAAGAAGAAAACAAAGCGGGGGCCCAAGAAACATTCAGTTGTACGCAGAAAGCATAAGAAGAGTGTAAAGCGAAACGTATCAGTTAAGAGAGCCACCATATTCTAACATGGCATTACTCCACCGCATGTCTGGAGAGTGCATCAAGTCTGAGTTGGACTTGTTCACCCTTCCTCTGACGCAGACGGTTATTGAGAAAAGCAGTTATTTAGAAGTGCCTCCTTTATCGGCTATATCGGACTCTTCGCCTTTGGAGTTTTTTATAGCTGGGAATGGCGACGATTATGTCGACCTAAATAACACGCTGCTGTATCTACGTCTTAAGATCACAAGACCTAATGGGGCCAATTTACCAGACGATGCCAAGATTGGTCTGATAAATTACCCCGGGGCTACTATATTTTCACAAGTCGACGTGAGCCTGGGAGATCGTTTGATATCTCAGAGTTCAAGCACGTATCCTTACGATGTATCATTGAGAGTCTGATCAACTACAGTAAAGATGCGCTGGAATCGCTTTTCTCAGCTGGCTTGTTTTACAAAGACACAGCCGGCCATATGGATGCGACTGACCCCGGCGGAGACAATCAGGGGTTGGCAAAGAGGGCCGCCTACACTGCGAACAGCAGGGTGGTGGAACTGTTGGCTCCTATTCACAGTGATATTTTCTTTCAAGAAAAATTGATGCTGAATGGAATCTGAGGATGATCAGAGCCAAAGACGAATTCTGCCTGATGAGGGACGGGGATGTGGCGTACAAATTAAATATCATGTCAGCGAGCCTATTTGTCAAGAAAGTCTCTGTATCACCGCCTGTGAGACTGGGTCATGCCCAGGCGCTGCTATCGACTACCGCAAAGTACCCAATAGATCGAGTTTGTTTAAAAAATGTCTCCATACCAGCAGGGTCTCGTGTTTCGAATCAAGAAAATTTGTTTTTAGGAACACTGCCAAAATCTATCGTCCTGGCTATGGTTGATAACGACGCATTCACAGGGCCCTACAATAAAAACCCTTTCGCGTTCAAACATTATGATATGGAGTTCCTAGCAGTATACGTTGACGGACAGCAATTCCCCACCAAACCGCTACAACCTAATTTTGAATCTAGGGCTGCGGTACGAGAATTTTAACAGCTGGCTATGGCCTCTGGAAGACATCTTAAAAACCAGGCACTCTCTATCGACAGGGATGACTTTCTGAATGGATACACCCTTTACGCCTTCAACCTTACACCTGACGAAGAGTGTGGTCAGCACATATCGCTCATCAAGTCTGGTAACATCAGACTTGAGGCACGCTTCCGACAACCGTTGCCGCAGACTATCAATTTATTAGTCTACGCCGTCTTTGATAGCATCATTGAAGTGTCTAACCGCAGACAGGTTCCTGGTTGACTACTATTGAAATGAACACCGTACAGCTCACCGGCATCATGGACAAAATTGTGTGCAACGTTCATTTTCTTGGGGCACTCCCGAGCGATCAACTGCCTGAAACACCATTAAGGAACTCGCCATCTGCATTGATAATTAACACACATCCAGCACAGCTGCCGGGTGAACATTGGTTGGCTGTTTATTTACATAGTAGTGGTACTGGCTATTTTTTCGACAGTTTTGGAAATTCCCCCGACAGCAACTGCTTTCCAGGTGCCATAAAAAACTTTCTGCGAACCAATGCATCTGATGTAATGTATTCATCCAGACGTGTGCAGGATTTCACATCGGATACTTGCGGACAACACTGTGTGTTTTTTCTGTATCATTTGATCAACGGACGTAGTTATAACGATGTGTTGAAGATGTATGGCGACGATTATATTAAAAATGATAAAATGGTAGCGTACTTTGTGAAAAGATTAAAACCGTATGTGTGTAATGAAAAATTTGCATGTATTCAGTGTGCGCAAAAGTGTAATACTAATGAATCGTGTTTAAGTTTTCAATTCACATCAATTATAAAGACTTAAAACCGAAATCTTTTATTGTGTTTTTATTTCAAATTTTAAGCAGACAGTACATATACACATTTCATGAAACAAATATTAACAAACAAACCATTTTAAAATTATAACCACTGACTTCGATCGATAGTCGGCGAATCGAGCTCATGACCTTCTGAAGCTCCTGACACGCGTACTTTTTTTCTTCTTTTAGAAAACGATTTACGTTCTGGTGTAACAATATCAGAAGACCTTTCAAATTCCGGGGGCACAGTATTGCGTCTTTTTAAAGAATTAATCAGCTGTCTAACATTATGATTCGGTACGGTAGAAAACGGTATGTTTAATTCGGCAAAGGCATGTATAAACTCTGACCATCTTGGGGGTCTTCGGTCATCCCGTACCTTTTGTGGCGCCGTGACATTTTTTATCAAATCAAGCATGTGCGACCCGGGTATGGCTTTTCCCCTGTACACAAACTCCCCCGTCTCGTTCCACGCGAGTCCTTTAGCTTTAGACAATTTGTCTAATATGTACCGACTGTTTTTCACACTTCTTGATGGTACATTCTTCAGAACTTCACTCATGACATCATCCACACCTCCGACATCTTCAGATATGGTTGGTGGACGTTCATCATTATGGGATGGTTCAGAATTGGGTAGTGACAACGTTAAAACGCTACTCTCCCGTTCACCTTGTTTAACGATAGTCAAAAACCGGGTCAGGATGTTCGCATAGAGTTTGGCTTTTTCGTACTGATTCAAATCACCCCTGAGCAAGATCGTCCTTATGGAAGTGTCCAGATCGTTCTCTACAGTCTGTTGGATATTTTCACGAACATTCTCATTTTTCAGCTTTTCCAGTTGATGTTGTGGTACTAAATACATTTTCTCAGCATACTCCATACTCAACTACATCTAGATATCAAGCTGGAAATAAATGGTACAGCAACACTAAGGAGCGGTAAAAGAAATCCACCAGTCTGATTAAAGACTTTCTTCTTGGCTGATAGCCCAATTTTTTTATCGACGACAAATTTAATTTCCTTTTTTCTCCTTCTCAGTTTTGGGTACTGTTGTCGATTGACAGGAATTGTGCCGTAGAGTATGTTGAGAGCCACTTCGCACAATGTTAAAATGAGATCGTCGGACGCCGATTGTAAAATAAGCAGACGTTGTTTTGGCGTAGCTTTATGTATCAGTTTCAACAATGGCAGTTGTTTACAAAGTCTCGCGGACATGACTGCTGATTACGTTCTTCGTTTTTTCTGGAGATAAACCACTTGATGGTCGGACAGCAATCCTGTTCTGAGACGGAATTGTTCAGGAGTTTTTGCTTTATAGTCTATCATTAAATAACCGTAAGGTCGACTGGTTGCATCTTGATAGCATTCCATAAAGTATTTTGTGTTTCCAGGATACATTTGCCGACCTAGTACCGCCACTTGATTGGCATCCCGTGGGTTTTTAAACAAAATCATATAATTTGTGTTCAAGCTGATGGTTCTACTGGATTTACCTTGGGCAAATAAATTCTGCACTATATAAATAGCGCTAAGATTACGATGATGCACAAATTGAGTGAAAACCTTTTCGACCTGATTGTTTCCACCCGCTTCGTTCATAAGGTCATCCAAAATCAAAAGATTTGTCTTGTTGACGGGTAATAAATCATCATCACTGAGACTCTGAGGAATTCCTTCCACAAATTTAATGTCATACAGTTTAAGCAATTCATCATACAGTGGTTGCCAGCAGCTATAAATATACACCATGTTTTCAATTTTTTTAGAAATCAGTTTCATGCCATTTTCCAACAGTCTTTTTACAAAATAACTTTTCCCTGAATTAGAAGGCCCACTGATTACCGCAGAGAATGGATGCTGAAGTCTGAAATCAAAATCAGAAGCATCCCGAAGGCCCCTGTGTAACGTCGAATCAGTAGCCATAAGGAAGTGTGGTGAAATCGGGTAAAAGTCTCCGTTTATTATACACCACCTTAAACCTTTTAACGACTGATTTGTTGTGCAGAGTGAGAGTCTTTTTATTTCTCACAATGTTTTCAGTATGGGCCTGGATGCATTGCGAACTGTCACGCGACGTCACATAGTTGTTAACCAGACCAATAAGACTCTCTAAACGAATAGCTTGGGAATTTTTTGCATTTAATGTTATACCCTTGGCTTTCATGCACACTTTACCTTTGGCCGTGCGATATCCATAAGATTTCGGACCGCTAGAGCAAAATTCTGTAATATAATCACCATCGTCTATTTCATTCTTCAGCTCCCCCAGATGATCTCCTAGATGGGGGTCCCAGTCCCCCACCCTAGAGACAAAAATAATGCTGTCGGTGTCGGAATATAACAAGCGGTCACCGAGTTTATCCATGAGCTCGTACAACTCAAGCCGCGCGTGAGCTGTTGTAAAAGCTCCCACAAACACATTAACACTCTGAGGTCTAAAAACGCGTCGGCGCGTTTTGCAGTTTTTTTTTTCACATTGCAGCAAAACAGACTTCAAATACTCCGTCATTTTTTGTCATAGAGACATAAGTAATATATCAATGAAACTATAGAATGTCTTCTTTTATTTATATACACTCAAAGTAAAAACAAAATGTTGTGCTTTTTGTAAAATAAAGAAAACTAACATGATGCGTGATTTCTCCTCTCCCTCTGAACGAAATCCAATCTGATAATTCTCAGAAAATGAACTGTAACTTAGTGAATACTAATCACAGAAAAATTAAACTTATGTCTAAAAAAACGTTAAGATGTCAGGTTTTAAATCATGTAAGTCAAATCGAAAACAAACCTTCTTTGTTTATGTAATCTGTATGAAAAGAGAGCCATGTCAGAAGACTGTGATTCAGCTCATTATCCGCTAATGTGGCCACGCCCACGGAGCCAGCGCTATTCAGACGCAAATTCAGAGGCAATACATGCATTCATCATCTCAATCGTGTTTTTATTGTCTTGAAAAGTGTTTATATGGATGTAAAAGTCATGGTTAGCGATCTCTAGAAGACATGCAGTTAGTTCCTGTTTACTTTTCTTCTATGGATGAAGTTTAGATGAGTTTTTGTTTCTTTAGCGCCCTCCTGCTGCTGTATGAATTGGAAACTCCATTCATGGAATAGCCTCTTCTTCTTTTAGATGAATTTGTGGACTAAAAATGCACAGAGCGCCCTCCAACTTCAAGGATGAATTGAAAACACCAGCGCTCATAGTAATGACAGTGAATATTAAATAAAAATAACTCCTCTGTATAGAAAATTGACATAAGCATATGAGAATCCAATATTTCTCCAAATGTGCATGCTTTTAAACTAAAAGCCTATATTCAGACTCTTTGCATCACAGAAATACATTATATTTTAAAGTATAATATAAAACCATTACTTTATATTGTAATAATATTTTTCTGTATGTTTCATATATCATAATGAGCTTGAGACATCACAGAAGGTTTTTTTTCACAGCCTACCTGACTGAAATGCCTCATTAATATGCAAGTCATTTCAGCTCATTACTATCCAATTCTTTTGTCTTCTCAGGTGAGAATGGTCCATTTTCAGTGGTGATTCACGCCTCCTCGCATACTGTGTTTCTTGGCAAAAAGTGTCTTACAAAAACTAAATGAATACATTGTTTTATATGAAGGAGTAGGCAGCATAATTTTTACATAATTCTGAAGCAAAAATTCTAGTCTACAACCTCCAATACCCAAAAGTCTTGTGAACACAGATTTACTATACTTTTTTTGGCCTTATTTCAGTGACTTAAGTTTTTTGTTTTTTCAATAACCACGCATAAATGTTATTCCTTCAAAAACACAAACATGTACATACATGTTCCTCACATATTATTGTAGCCTAGTTTGTGCTGAATACAGTGTAATGACACTTTTTCCATTAATATGTTTATGAAGAACTGAAAAAAGCACAAATGTCAGAGCATGTCAAAACTTCTCCAGGCCCCAAATCAGCCTCAGACTCCAGAGGGTTAATGTCACGAGTCTGACAAACATCCCCTTTTGGGGTTCGATGTTGGACTAGTGCAACGTCATCCGAGACGAAAGTAAAATAAGTCAGCGCGTCGGTTTCGCCAAAAACAATTCTGGTGAAATCTTCAGGATCGTTCACAAGCTCTGTATAAGCCAAATTTTTGCGCATGGAGAACCTCCCCCATAAACTGTTCAGCAATAATTTATTGATAGCCCTCTGTGTGGGGTTGTGACTGATCTTTTCGGGATCAAGGCGAATACCCTCTCTTTCATAATATTCACGTATATAAGACTCTTTGTCAGCATCAGTGACAACGTTTGACGGGTAACCAGACGCTTGTTGCTTCAGGCATAAAAACGTATTTACGTATTCACGAAATAATGTGTCTGACTGTTGAGGGAAATGCCAAACCTCATCAATTGCCACAATAACGTAACCCTTCTCGACCGCTTTCAAAAGCTCGATACTGACCCAACAACCTGTGAATGCTCTCTCTTCATCAGTGTGGGTACAGTCTGTTGTCTGGTTTTGGGCGTGTGCACATTTACCGCACAATGGAAACATCAGTTTACCGCCGCATCTGTACGGTAGAACCAGGTGTAACAATTTACGAGGCGGATAAACTTTAGATTTGATGATACCGTAATAATTTTCGATCGGTTCAAAATCTTTGAAAATAATTTGAGGGTGTCCGATCGGGTAGCTTTTCCTAGCCTGACAGAAAGGATATAAGCTCGTAAAATCTACGTAACTTATTCTCTCGCCCTCAACCGTTTTGTGATACAGTTTATAAGCGTTAGTTCTTCCGCCAAACAAAGCCTCTCTCGGCTTCAGTCTCTCGGGCGCCGAATAAGTACTCATAAATTCCTTCACAGAAGGATCAAACCGTTTCATTTCCACCCATTCACATTCCCAAAGAACCTCGATTTGCAAACCGTAGGTATTCTGTAGAATTTCAACCTTTTCGTCAAACTGTCTCCTGAGTTCCGCATAAGTCACCCCTGACATAGGATGTCGCTGATGAGGTTCAAAGCGGCACGAATGTCCATGGTGAATGCAACCGTTAAATTCGAACCCGTATCTCGACTCTCCCTCCTCATAGAATCCATCTAAAAAGTAACGACCAATCGACACCTCTCCGTGGTTAACAGCATGGTGAATGTCAACGTTTCGAGTCTTTTTTACATACTCGAGCCATTCGATCGACGCGTTCGAGTAAGTCTTACATTGGCGGACGTAAGCGTTATTATGTGTCAGAGCTAGCGTATCTTTCTCGAGATAATGGGTTTTGAAGACAGCCATGCAACAGCCGGCAAGCGTCGTTGAATTGAGCGGATCGAGCCCTGTGCAATCGATGAACGCCTCTCTGTATTTCATGCATGCCTCACGCAGTAAGACGACATCATTTACACCGTAGTCATACAACTCCTTCCTGAAATCGAAGATTTCACCCTTGACGCTATTGTACCATGCATCAAACTTTACCTGATCTTTATCAGACATCTTATTGTAATTGTAGAACTTTTTATCGGGGTACTTCCCCCGGTAATTAGCATTTTCCGGTCTATTGAAAAGATGCGGAAAATACCCTTTTTCTCGCGTAGTCAAATTGAGTGCCGCGGGCATCTTAGACAGGGCCATCGGTATGAACGCATAGATATCGATGTTTCGCTGGCTATATTCTTCATCGTACATGAAGATTAATTTACATCCTTGCATTATAACATCGAGAGTAAGCCCTGCCTTGCAAAAATACTCCAGAATTAGAAAGGAGTCAAATCTGGATGCATAATGAGCTATGAAGCAGTATCCCTCGTATCGAGGTTGTCTAAACCAGGCGATTAGTTTCGCTATACAGTCAGATCCTTTGGCTACAAATTTCTCACCTTTAAAAGTGATGGCGCAGACAAAATTCGCTTGATGTTGATCATTTACATATTGCGTTTCAAAATCGTAAAAAATATATTTATTGCAAGGGTCCTTGGGTGGAATGGGCTGTATGAAGCAATTGTGCGACCCCTGGTCAGGCAAATCTTCGTTACAATGCATGCATCGATGGACCGCACATTTGTTCTTTTTGGTCTGACCTGTGACTACATATTGTCTATTGCATAGCTTGCAATGTTTTATAACGTCGCACGCAGGATTTTCACCCCCAGGGGGGTGTTTTTTTTATGCATTTCATAACAGTAACCCGACTTACAAAACCGCAAACAATCGCCGCAGCGCACTGCTTTTTTAGGATGATTATAACATTCCCCATCAAAACACACGTTGCAGACGTGTTTGCAATGATGCTCTCTACGATTCGAGTAACCCTTGTAGCAGAATACACACACGTAATTGGCTCCGATGAACGCCGTCAAATTCAGAATCATATAGAAATGATTATTTTGCAAATAAAGACATACTGTTTTAGGGTGGGGGGCATCGTGATTTTTGTATGTTTCTAAGCCCCCTGCGCTCGTCCTGTAAAAAACCACTATTTTAATGTCTAGAAGGGATTCAAAAGCCTGTATGTTGTCGAATCCAATTTGTTTTTGAATTGAGAAGCCGGCACTGTTATGGATGGTCACCGCAGTTCTTTCTAACTCATTCTCGGCTAATTGTGGATTGAGAAAACGCGCTAGACAGATAGAGAAGCATAAGTTGTTTGAAACGTTTGTCGGACAAAATAGCGACATTTTTTTCCATTTGATGACCTGATCCAGAGCTAAATCCGTAAGTTTACGACGACGCCCTCCTCCTTGTCGATTCATGGCTACATTAGCTTCGATTTCAATGGAATCGTCTGACATCAATCTATCGCTACTCTGTAAAACTTTTGCAATTTGGTCGGTAAATATATCGGTGTCATAATTATTTCCATCTGATAAAACAGCAGAAACTGCTTATTTTAGCGTAGGGGCTGAAAGGGTTAAATTGATTACACATTCTTCGCCACCAATATCTCGAGCATGGGAGACTATTTCGTCAAAAGCATCGTGCAAAAAAATGTGGTACGCCGCCAAATCTGTAGAGTTAATCTCCCTCAGATTCATGAGCCGTTGCAATTGTATGCTATTGAAACGCGGTCGTGGTAAAACACGGTAGCCGTTAATCAGGCCACCCTGACGAATCAACGTATCAATGTCTGAACGCGGTAGCGCTTTAGCGGCAGCGCATTAGCGCCTGCGTTAAATACAGTTACATGTCTATTATTTAACCCCCCGCCGTCTTGTATTACGTTTATATGGGGACTGTCTAATATTTCCTGTAACCGTTCTGACAAATTAATATTCGGATACTGTTCAATCGCTGCTTCTAAACGCCCCAAATTTGAAGTCTGAGGCACCGCATCGTCATTGATAAAAGATGTTGGTAACACTTTAGAATAACTCACGCTATGAAGCATTAGTTAAGCATTAGTAAATAGTTAATTCATCATTTATAAAACATTAATAGACATTAGTAAGCCATTTATGAATACAGCTATAAATGCTTTGTTCTTGATTTATAAGCATATCTATAATGAGTTTAATAATTGTATTTTCATACTTTATTAATGATCAATTTATCATTTTTAAATTATGTATTACATGATTCACAAAGCAGTAATTTAGGAGTTGTCAGTGGTTCATAAGATCATTTAGGAAGTGTAAGTAAATGATTAATAAAATATTTAAATGTACATTTATGCATCTTATTATTTAGACATATAGTATTAGTTACTTGGTGTGTTATTCAATGCTTTATTAACATATTCCTAGTGTCAAAACTACCTCGGTACTAACTTTAAAACATTAGAGAACAGCAGTGCAGAAGGTCACTGAACCTTTAAATCTCATTTATAAAAGCTTTACAAAGCATAAATAGTCCTCACTTTAGATGAGCTCACAAAAATAGTTAACTGACCACTTCTAAATGTTTTATAACTACCTGAATTAATCATGAATTGCAGTAGGAATATGTGTTAATAAAACATTTACTAACACACTAAGTAACTATTACTATGTGTCTAAATAATATGATGTATAAATGAATGTTTAAATAGTTTATTAATCATTTACTTACACTTACTAAATGAACTACTGACAACTCCTAAATAACTGGTTTGTAAATAATGTAATACTTAATTTAGAAATAATAAATTGATTATTAGTAAAGTATGAAAATACAATTATTAAACAGATTATAGATATGCTTATAAATCAAGAATAAAGCAATTATAGCTGTATTTATAAACTACTTACTAATGTATATTAATGCTTTATAAGTGATTAATTAACTATTAACTAATGCTTAACTAATGCTTCATAGTGTGCAGTTATTATAAAGTGTTACCAAGATGTTTCTATAGGGCCTGGATACATGCCTAGCAACTGCTGCAATCTTTCGCATGTGTTTTGGGTACTCACAGTGTGCATTTCAAGCAAACTTTGTAACACGTCTGAGAGAGTTTGGTCTGGATGACTGATATGTGGCGCAGCTAGGGAAAAACAGTTCTCTGTATCCATTTTAATTTTCTTATTTTTAGATCAAGAGTAGCAAACAGTTTGTAATATCGTAAAATCAAGCATTCAAAGCGGTAAGGTATACATAGCGACACTTGAGAATAAAGACATTGCATTTGCATGTAAAATCAAAACGGGTCAAATATCGATGAACTGAAATGTATTACAAAAATCACATCTATATACGAGGGAATGCTGTGACTATGGCGCTAAGCAGACTCACCATTAATTGCCTCTCTCGCATCTGATCATTTTCTGATCTTTCAACTCGGGCATAATGTTCGTCAGCATTTCTCTGCATTCTTTGGATAATGTCTATTATTTCATGCAGTCCGGTGCCGTGGCCATCAAGCCTATTGTGCAACGCGCTAAATTCTACTGATGATCTCTCGTTTTCCTCCAGACGACGACCTTCCAACAAGTCCAGTCTGTGGTGAAGAAACGCTATCTCCTGTGCTGTTCTGGCACGTTCCTCAGCAGCGCTGTTACGTTCTTCGGTTAAGACAGCAGCTAAATTGTTAAAAGCAGCAGCGAGTGTGTCAGTACGCTCGTGATTCCTAGGGGTACCCCCTAGCTCTTCCTCCTCTCCTTTGTCTTCCTCTTCTTCAACCGCCTCTTCTCCTTCGTCGTCTCCCTCTTCTCCTTCAGACGCTTCGCGAAATGAATACGGAGTTTGTCTACCTCTCACTGTCCACGGATCGTCTCGATCACTGGTAAAAGATGAAGAGTCCCACTCTTTCACCTGTGATTCCGTCCATGTCAGCGGGTCGTCAGCGGGTCCAACACGGATATCTGTTTAGAAATATAAACCAAAACTCCAATGAAAGTTTGGCCATTAATTGCACATACAGCATTTTGACTAGCGCAATGTATTCTTTATAAACACACCATTTTAAATGAATCGAATATTAATTTGAAATAATGATAACTCAAAACTTACCAGAATTTATTTCTTCAATGGACGCCTGACTCGATCCGCTCACACGCCGTCTCTTCTTTGGAGGGACTGTTGAGTGAGGTCCCAGCTGTTCCCTAGCTTCCAACGGTAGATCTACCGCGTCGCTGCTGGATATTATTTGCTCCTGTTGCGGCGGTGTTGAGGTGCGTCTCCTATCCCTTGACGCCTCGCTTGTGGTGGGTTCGTCTTCAAAATCGTCCGTGGTAAGGTCAACGAAGCCAGGAAGAATGACCAAGGCGGCTAATTCTATTAAAAATAAAAATTAAAAAGTTAGATTTTAGCATGAACAGAAATAAAATGCCCGAATAAAATCTGTAGAAAACAGTATTATTTTTACCGTCGTCCGAGTCCTCTATAATGCTTGGACTGTCCGCTACTGAAAAATAAAATTGCACATATTGTATACAATTATAAACATCAAAATTGTGTAAACATATGAAAAAACGGCTTTGCATAAATCTGAACTTACAGCGGTCAATGCCTTCGAATGCTCTCTGTTCAGAATTTGAAACTATAAAAGATACAGCAAACACATGATTTAGTAATCACATTTACATAGCATGGATACCCTGAAGAACCAGCCCGCCAACTCTGAGGGCAAAACGTTTCTAGTGATGGCAAATACACATGCTTCTGTATACAACCTTTAATGCTGCAACAACACGCCCCGGCAGAAGTGATGGGTGGGGTGAATTCTCGGATGATACATTTTAGTCATATTAGCAGTAACTAAGCATGTATGCACGACAAATCAGATCAAATTACATATACAGCTTCTCAGATTACCAAGACAATGTTATATTAATCGACAATTCAACAATGAAATAGGAAAAATTATAAAGATAAGATTTAAAATAAGGTTTAAATTACTGAATTGGAATAAATTAATGAGCTAAGACAAATAAAAATGAATTTTAAAAAAAATAGGATTAAGTTGCAAATAGTGAAATAGGAATGAAAATTTAAATTAGGATCAAGTTAAAATTAATGAATTACAATGAAATAGAAAAAAATAGGATTAAGTTGCAAATAGTGAAATAGGAATAAAAATTTAAAATAGGATCAAGTTGAAATTAATGAATTACAATGAAATAGAAAAAAATAGGATTAAGTTGCAAATAGTGAAATAGGAATAAAAATTTAAAATAGGATCAAGTTGAAATTAATGAATTACAATGAAATAGAAAAAAATAGGATTAAGTTGCAAATAGTGAAATAGGAATAAAAATTTAAAATAGGATCAAGTTAAAATTAATGGATTAGAAAAAATAGAAAAAATAGGATTAAGTTGCAAACAGTGAAATAGGAATAAAAATGTAAAAAAGGATCAAGTTAAAATGAATGAATTTAAAAAAATAGGATTAAGTTGCAAATAGTGAAATAGGAATATCAATTTAAATTAGGATTAAGTTAAAATTAATGAAATAGAATGAAATAGAATAAATTAATGAAATAGGAAAAATTAATGAAATGGGAAAAAGGAATAAAAATTTAAATTAGGTATATAATAAAGATATTTAAAATTAATGAAATAGAATAAACCTTGAATTTATAAAGAAATAATTAAAGTCATATGTATTGAAATGAATGATGATCCAGTAATACAAACAAGCTATATTAGGGAGACATTTAGCACCATGTATAATTTAGCATATTGAAACAGTAAAAGCAGAAGCCGGTTGTAGCCGTCATGAAAACAACAAAGTAAAAGCATCAGCCGGAAGCAGCTGTCATGCAACCCGGATGAAAACATAGTAAAAGAGCCAGCCGGAAACAACCAATATGCAGACCGGATGAAGAAATCTCCGCTTGTACATCATTTACGTAACCGGAAGACGCAACATGGTGACATAAACAATATGGCGATCCCCATACACATGCATTGACAACTGTTAAAATTATGGTAAAACAAAAAGCATACCGTTTCTCCAGGTAAAACCATACTAAGAATGCTAGCGTGCGAAAATAAGCATTTGCTCCACAACCCAATCAGCCAAATAACCACAGCAGCATAAATTTGAAGAGATTTGACTTACCTAGGCTGGAGATTCCTCAAGAATGTGTGAAAGCTGTAAAGCACATTAACGATAAATGATAAATGATCATTTGTCCCGAAACACTGCAGCGTGTATCGACGAAACACTTAGAACAAAGGAAATCATGTTACATGAAACATAAAAATGACCAGTTGCTCCACAAGCCGAACAAACAAGAAATACATTATCCGTAATTTTAAAATATGAGTCACATATTAAGACCGTTAAAAAATAAAAAGATTCAACATGCCGAACCATCAACGATAGCAACAGCAAAAGTTTAAGGGCCATGCAAATTTCAAATCAACCGTATTTTTAAAATAAACAGTTACATGAAGCATGAACAAAAAACTGCAGCACCAACCGACTTTTAACTTATTGCAAACACAAGCAAAGAAGCATTTTAAACACAACGGACAAACAATTATAGCAGCAACCGGCTTTTAACTTATTGCAAACACAAACAAAGAAGCATTTTAAACACAACGGACAAACAATTATAGCAGCAACCGGCTTTTAACTTATTGCAAACACAAACAAAGAAGCATTTTAAACACAACGGACAAACAATTATAGTAGCAACCGGCTTTTAACTATGCAAACACAAACAAAGAACCACGTTATCCATATAAAAAGCTCCAGTTTAATGCTAAACAACTATGGCCAGATTAAAGCACACTATGGTCAAAATAAAGAACCGAAATAGACCTGACTCTTTTCAGCGTTTAAAAACAACATTATACGTATTGCAAGCAAAATACCCTAAAAGAAATTAACATCCCCACGCCAAAGCACTGCATAAATTGAAGATATTTTATGTCTTACCGTTGCTGAACATAGCTGGAAATCAGATCACTGAAGAACGAAGAAGCAGAAAAGTCCAAAAAATACAAACTTTTTTTTACTGTTGAGTACAGGGCGTTTATACGTATTCAGAATACGATGGGCGGGGTATGGGTGGGGCAGGGGTGACGTCACATGCCCCATGTAATCGTAAAGCAGAAATATTTAATAGCTGGGATTTTAAACTTATGTTTAAAAAAAAAAAAAAATATATATATATATATATATATATATATATATATATCCTGTTTAACACAGGGATAAGTAGAAAGGTTTAAATAAATCGCAGCTAGAACATTATATGCAACAATTTTTATTAGATCTGCTTTTCCCACAAGGGGTCGCCGCTGCTCTATTTTGCTCACTGAGTAAGCACTCATACAAATTGAACTATCTACCTCGGAAGAAAATAAAGTAAAATCGTATATTGAATTAAGATTGATGTGTTTATCACGACGATTTTACATCGACATATAGGCATATTTGCTGCATCTATTTTATTCAAACACTCTCGGCAGAATACCGCTTTTGTGAATTTACAACTCATCATATTTTATGTGCCGTGAGGGAATTTGCCTTAGGTCGTATCACAGCAGTGCGCCCGGTCCATCGCACCATCATGGCGCCGTCACAGCAGTGGGTCCAAGTCTCTCTTCACGGAGACCTCTCAGATGAACAATGGCAGTGTTATGGAGAGCTTTAAACAATGAGTGTAATTTCGAGGTTAATTAAAAGAGTTTCATGGCCTAAAGGTACGGCATTTTCACTATTGTTTGCAAGAATGATTTCGGAGTGCTATTGAAGTCAAAAGTGAGGCGCTTTCTGTTTCTTCATTAAAATCTTATTT
Organism: Chanodichthys erythropterus; assembly: GCF_024489055.1. NCBI lineage: Eukaryota > Metazoa > Chordata > Actinopteri > Cypriniformes > Xenocyprididae > Chanodichthys > Chanodichthys erythropterus. The sequence goes on from NC_090244.1 coordinate 31,240,153, forward strand.
CATTTGGACAGAGAGAAAGAGATGTGACCCCACTCCCTTTTCACCCACCCCCCTCTCCCTGTGAGCTGGAATGCTGATGTCTGCTCAACACATGTGTGACCCTCAACCCCGGAAATCAACCCTAAGGATGTACAATTTGCACGGTCATAGTTCAAAAATTATCAATTTGTTCCACATCATTAATGACCTACAGGTCAACGTCTGAGGTATTTCAAAAATCCCGGGAATCAATGGACCCATTCATATCCCATGTCAAAGGTCAACCTTGGAGGAAGGGGAAATATTCCGAGGGCTAATATCATAATTCATAAGGTCATAAATGTCATAGGTCAGGTCAAAGGTCAGGTCAGAGGTCATCAATCAAACTTTTTGTCATTTGGTGTAGGTTAAATACTACTCCTCATTCTGCATGACCTTATTCTACATTCTTAATCCTACCCAATACCTAAACTTAACAACAACCTTACTAACTATTAATAAGCAGTAAATTAGGAGTTTATTGAGGGAAAAGTCATAGTTATTAGTATATATGCGTTCCCTATGCTAAAGTGTTACCGATTTATTTAACAGTTAATATGCAAAGAAGTACCATAAAGATGAAATGATAAAGTTCTTTAGTGTAGGCCCCATCCTTAGTCCAAATCCAAAGGGTAGCAGATACTTGCAGTTCCTGCCTGAAGATAAAGGCAAGGGGGGAGTCTACCCCAAAAGAACTGAGAGAGAAAATAGATACCCACCAGTGGAGTATTCCTTGGATGAAGTTTCTAAAATGTTTAGGCAAAGAAAATAGATATTATTGAAATATGCAGACATTGACATAAGGTGTTAAAATCATTAAACATAGGGAATCATTAGGCCGTTGCCTAAAGTGTTGTGAGGAATGCTGCGTAGGCTGTGTATACTACCATGATAGGCCGAGGTACGAGAAAGGCCACATAGACCGTGAAAGAGGGCTACGTTAGGCCGTGGTGTGGAGAAGACTGCGTTGGTGCACGAGGCAGCCTCAATAGACAGAATGGAAAAGCAAGCAGCATAAGCTGTGAAATAAGTATAGGAAACTGCCACCTCAACCAGAAGTTTGTATAGATAGTATACTTACACCAGGAGATTCAAGTATAAGGAGTATATGATATGCTGCAAATGCTTGTTAAGGAACAAAAGTTATCTTGTGTGTTGTGGAATAGGAGGGGAGACCAGCTAAAACCATTTACTTCCATCTTAAACCAGCTAAGACCAGCCAACCAGCTTAGGCTGGTTTAAGCTGGATTTTTCAGCAGGGCAGGGGGACTTTAAGAACAAATTGTTTCAATAACAACTAGACTTTTAGAACGAGCATGTTTACTATGTGCTGCGCCACAGCAGAATAATCCATTTACACCATGAATCGTTGTTTTCCTGTCTCTAAAGTTGCTTGAATCAGCGATGCACATATAGCGTTATACAAAGGCGAGCCAATCAGCATGTATAGCATGTTGCTATACAAAAACTAAAGTGACCCGACCAGCGCGTGCAGCGATCGAGCAATACGATCGCAAAAGCTTAGTACAAACATTTTTTTTTCTGAGAATGACAAGAAGCCTAAGCAACATGATAGCCTTAGCAACAGCATGATGCCAATAACCTGATAGCTTTAAAACAATGAACATTAAAAGGAACTTAGCTTGCTTCTGAAAACATTCAGAGATGAAGGAGAGTGAAATAGCCGGCTGTGACGTGGATGCTTGATCTTCTCTTGATATCCTTCTTCATCCCTAGTGAAAAAAAAAGTATACTAAGTATACTTGCAGCAAGACTAATTATTAGTATATTTAAAGTGTGTTAATGATTAGTTAATTTAAAGTGTGTTATTTTGAAACAACTAATTTTGTACTAAGTATATTTAAGTTGAAATTAAGTAGTATTACAATACAACTTTAAGTATATTTAGTATACTTATGTGTGCTAAATTGGAACAACTTCAAGTATACTTAGTACACTTTAAGTATATGTCTGTGTAGGGACTATTTACATGCTTGATTAGTGATATTAAAGTGTACTTAATTTGTGTTATAAGTATATTTTATTTGTGTTAAAAGTATATAATTTTTTGTTATAATATTAGTTGCATTATAAATATACTTTATTTCTGTTATAAGTATACTTTTATTTGTGTTATAAGTATACTTTATTTCTGTTATGAGTACACTTTGTTATAAGTACACTTTATTTGTGATTTAAGTACATTACAAAATAATTATGAGTGTCTTCACCTTTGGCTTATACCAAATACTAAAAATTACACACTTTGCAGTCAATAACAATACACTTTGTTATTACTTATACTTTGTATAATATAGTCAACATTTGAAGCAGATCAAAACCTTTAATCAAAGTTGTCCTAACTTTTTTGATCCACTTCAAATGTTGACTACTGTACTTTGAATTACATAATCTCACACAATACAGTTGTGCTACTATTTAAAGTTACAGTTAACACAGTTTATTACAGTTTAACACATTTTCCCAAAGTTGAATGCATTTGTTTTCAAGGCCATTAAATTAAATTAAATTAAATATAAGAACATCACTAATGAAGAGACATATTTCATTGACAAATCCAATAGTTTTTATTTAAACTTAATATAGATTCAGCAAAACTTACCATGTTTTTCATTAAAGAAAAAAAAAAATATTGGACCATGGTGAGCCTCTATACACAAATACAAATTACACATTATATTCCATTTTCTGATGAGCTTCTCATTGTGTCTGATGGCGTGAAGAACAGCATCTGTTGACAGAATATACCAAAAATATAAGACACTTTATATGTTCAACCCTTTATTCGCGTTTACAATAGTCTGTCTAAATCCTACATTGAACCAATACTATTTTTGAACAGTAAATGAGGATTAGCAGCAGGGAACTGTATCAGAATGGCATGTCGATATTGTTTTCGGTACATAGTCAAGCATAAAACACTTTATGAATTAATATCATACAGAATACGGGCCGATTTGACCAATCATATTAATGTTTTGGTGCTGCATTCAAACATGTTCCATAAACGACCACACAAAAACTCAAAAAGGAGATATCAAGCCGAAATATCGCTCTCCGTTTGTTAAAGAAAACAAAATAAAGTTTGTTAACTGGTAGACTACAACTCACCTCCCAATAGCAGCACTTTTCTCCGGTTCTTTCAGGATCGCGTAGGCCATTAGATTAGCCGGTTATCGTCGCCATCACGGTCAGTCTGTGATGTCACTTGATTTAACTGGTCAGAATCCCCAAGATTGAGCGATGTATTGCGCTTTCAGTGTTTTATTAAATAAATTAAACATTGCGACATTATACTTCACCTGAGTGACTGAGCGAGGGGATTCAGACGACGACCGTGACGTCAGCAGCTCTGATTGGCTGAAGGCAGTGAGCAACAAAATCTGATTGATCACAGACCAAGTTGAAGAGACTTTTGAATTCCTATAAGTTTAATCACTCAACATATTTTTTCGCATGTAACGTTACTTGTGCTGCTAGTGTGTTGTTTAATATAGATTTGTGTGTACGATTGTAAAATGATTCTGCCAGTGTAAACTTAATAAACATTTACACATATTTGGAAATTGTATAGGCTACACTGCATATACTAAATGGGCTTGTAATGCATTCATACTGAAATAAATAAGCACAAGTAATATAATGAATTCTAAGGATGAAGAAGTAAACTTAAAAAATATACTCAAATTTAACTTTAGATACACTACAACTTCAGGATATTAAATAATGTATTTTTTAAATATACTTTCAGTGCATTGTTACAATGATCATTTTCAGCACACTGTTAAAATATACCTCAAATATATTTTTATAAAGTGCAAATAAATACACTTTTAAAAAATAAACTTAACTTACACTTAAAGTATATTTTTCTAAAATATATTTTTTAGAAAATATACTAAAGTACAATTATTTTAAAGTGTGTTAAAAGTTGCATTGTGAAAATATGATACTAATATATTTTTTATATATTTAATGATAGTACATTTTTTGTTAGTATATTTGCAGTGTACTATAGAAAAAGGGAATATATTTAAAATACAATAAAGTATACTTTTTTTTCACTAGGGACTATAACGAGCGCAGCACGGCGATCAAGCAGCATATGAATGCTGGAAGGTGTATTTGAAAGATGCGGTCTAATTTGAAATGTATCCCTATTGGATGGCATAGATCAGCTGAATGTCAGCTGACGCGAGCTTGACTGACGTGTCTGCCAGAACTGAAGCTATATGCTTGAAAACGAAGCATGCATTTCTAAAAAGCAAAATACATTACTGCCGTTCTCCACAATAATTGGGTCAGTATCACTATAAAGTGCCTGTGGTGTCCTCATCAGAATCGCTCAGTCGTCATGAATATAATGCAAAATAATGAGGTTTTATTATAAATGGCCAAACATTTACTCACAAGAATAATGATAAGTCTCTTGAAATGTGTTTTTCTCATTTTATACCATTTTTTTGATTGGATGTATGCGGTTTTGGCATGTCCCAGACACTGCTCAGCTAACTTCAGTGAGTGTAAAAAGTGAATAAATGACATAAAATTCAAAAACTTTTTGAATGTTCTTATTGTCCTCAACAAGATATTTGATAAAACAAGTCATTTTGATAATTTATATTCTAGTTTTATAATAATATTAAGCATTTTGAACGTGTCCCTGAAATTGCTGTCCACCCTGTCATTTAAGAATCCACCTGATGTAGTCAGTGACATCATCACCCCCATTTGGTCTTCCTTCAATGGAGATTAACACATCTGCTGCAAGTACACTGAGAATCTACACTTATTTTCCTTATTTTCATCATACTGTGTTTGTAGTTGGATGTTGTCAAGCTTAGCATGTCCACCCTGTCATAGAGAAATATTAATTAATATAAAAACTTTTCAGAAATTCAAAATATATATTTTAAACAGTACACTGTCAGCTTCAACAATGAATTACTTTGCTAACTGAAGTTACACCATGTGTCCATTAAATGCTAAATTTTGCCAAAAATGTCCACCCTATCATTGTCCACCCTGTAATCAAGCCTTCTATGACAGGGTGGACATGGTACATGGCAGGGTGGACATGTGCATAGTTTTTGCCACATTCTGATAATGTTTTCACTAGGGCTGTTGATTTAACATGTTAATTTGGTGCGGTTAATTATGGAAAAAATAACACACTGATATTAACGCATTTAGTGCATCCTGCCCCGTCCCAGACCTGAACACCATCTTACATGGCATGCAGTTGCATAGTGATGTAAGATGATGTAAGACAGCGACTCACTGTGTGATGAAGCCTGTTAGAATGTAGTTAGAATGTGCCGAAATTCAAGATATGAGGATAAAAATGCCCCGAATGGGTTTTTGTTTTATATTTCATATGATATAGTTAAAGGTGCCGTAGAACGTCTTTTTAAAAGATGTAATATAAGTCTAAGGTGTCCACTGAATGTGTCTGAGAAGTTTCAGCTCAAAATACTCCATAGATTTTTTTTTATTAATTTTTTTAACTGCCTATTTTGGGGCATCATTAAATATGCGCCGATTCAGGCTGCGCGGCCCCTTTAAATCCTCGCGCTCCCGCCCCCGAGCTCACGACTATAATACAGTGCATTTACAAAGTTCACACAGCTAATATAACCCTCAAATGGATCTTTACAAAATGTTCGTCATGCAGCATGTCTTAATCGTGTAAATGTGGTGTTTATTTGGATGTTTACATTGATTCTGAATGAGTTTGATAGTGCTCCGTGGCTAAAGCTAACATTACACACTGTTGGAGAGATTTATAAAGAATGAAGATGTGCTTATGAATTATACAGACTGCAAGCGTTTAAAAATGAAAATACAGACAGTCTTGTCTCCGTGAATATAGTAAGAAACGATGGTAACTTTAACCACATTTAATAGTACATTAGCAACATGCTAACAAAACATTTAGAAAGACAATTTACAAATATCACTAAAAATATCATGATATCATGGATCATGTCAGTTATTATCACTCCATCTGCCATTTTTCCCTGTTGTCCTTGCTTGCTTACCTAGTCTGATGATTCAGCTGTGCACAGATCCAGACGTTAATACTGGCTGCTCTTGTGTAATGCCTTGAACATGAGCTGGCATATGCAAATATTGGGGTCGTACATATTAATGATCCCGACTGTTACGTAACAGTCAGTGTTATGTTGAGATTCGCCTGTTCTTCGGAGGTCTTTTAAACAAATGAGATTTATATAAGAAGGAGGAAACAATGGAGTTTGAGGCTCACTGTATGTCATTTCCATGTACTGAACTCTTGTTATTCAACTATGCCAAGATAAAATCAATTTTTAATTCTAGGGCACCTTTAAGCAATCACATGAGAAAAAGTGCTGTTTTCCTGAATATCTGCTCGATTTGCAAATGTGATATTTATTTTATACAACAGTAAACAGGGACGTGCACTGACGTTTTGGGGGGCAGGGGCTCAAGAGGAAAAAGGGGCACTTCTCATAATTATTTATTTTAAAAAAATAAACAAAACATTAAATGTATTAACACAACTCTGACTTCCTTACCAATATTTTAATTCACACTCACGCAATTGTTTCATACTCCACAGATTTCAACAAAATAATCAGTTCACACAGAGACCATGTTCTTCTTTAGTATTCATAGGTTTATCACAAGAGCAGGGAACAGCGAAGGAAACTATGCCACAGTGTGCATGTTTTCTACTACTATTGTCACGTAGCTATATATATTTAGAATAAATGACTGCATCAAGGAGAGGGACATCGTTTCACAATAATTTGTTTATTTTGCAAAATCAATAAATCGTTTTAATTCTTTTGGTGTTATTGGAATTTTTCTTTCATGTTGTGCACAATTTTAAGATTTTGGTCTATTTTTGCTTCCTAGTCTTCTTTTACTCTAATGGAAAGAAAACTTTCAAAATACACATTTAGATGGTGTTTGTTTTAAGCCTACTACTCTCCGTCTGTTTGCATCAGTAGATTTCTTCTAAATTAACCAAAACAAGCTAATCTGCATATTTAAACACATCAAGTGTTTTTTTCCCCCTGAAATGTTAGAAGTATATAATATATATTATAACAAATGCCTGCAGAGGGCCCCAAATGCCTGCTGATAGTTGTTGTTACACAGCAAATCCTCGTTTTTGGACAACCAGCATAATTAAAAAATATAATATTAGTTAAATAATAATAAAAATAATATTCGGCCACTTCTTTATGATAGAACTCTGCAGCCACTGTAATGTCTTGAACAAGAATATGTGGACATCTAAACATGCACACTCAGAGCGAGGGCTTAAACTTTTATTGATGTATTATCCTGTGTAAGCGTAGATTTAAGAATGATAGCATTATGCAATGCTGCATTACGATTTTTAAATGGTTTCATGGATCCGCATCTGTGGAAAGCTCCTCTTCTGGTATTGACAGCCCTACAGATATCTTTACCATGGTTCAAAACGCAATGCAGAGTACATTAAAATAATTTAAATTATAATATGACATAAACTGCTTTAGTATCAAATCAGGCAGATGCGTTGCTGGTGGACAAATACTCCTACTCCTACGCGGCGTTAAACGTATAGAAATAATTTCACCCTTAAAGCTGCTGTCGCAGCTGTCCTGCTGTCTGCTGGCCCTCTAGTGGTTAATAAACAGAACTGCACGCGTCTTGCGGAGGAACATTGTAGCCGGAGCTTCTTTTCTCCGTGTATGTCTATGGCGAGTCACGCAGTTACTGTGATACTCTGCGGCGGGTCCTATCAGTCTGGTCTGAAATAGTCAGAATATAAACACTTATTATAAGTGTACCATAATGATTCAGGATAAGACAAAAACACGGTTTGGAAAATGGATTCATGTTGTATATTCTCATTATATAATTTTTGTAAAATTTTAACACGAAAAAAGTTACGGACTGCAGCTTTAAATAGGCAAAACTTTGACATGTTTGTGAACATACATGGCTACCTGAAGAGATGCACGGGTTTCATCTAGGGCTTTTTTCTTTTTGGCTTCTCATCACCAGATAGCTGTTATCTTTTCCCGGGTATAGTTGTCACGAGTTGTCAGCAAGCAGCAAACACGAGGCGGGACGGGGCACGTGTGCGTGCGGGAATGAATGGCGTGTCGCGGAGGGAGGGCTGCTGAACTCGACAAAGCCGACATGATATATATATAGCCTATATATATATTTTTTTTTATTCAGTTAATATATTTGTTTGACAGGGAAGCTGCGCACAAACAGGATTATATATTCATTTATTTAACAAAACAAACAAAAAACACCCCAGAAAAAAGGGCACTTTCTCTCGAGGAAGAAAAAGGGCAGTTGCTCAAGCCCCCTTTCATGTCTATGTGTGCACGTGCCTGACTTCAACACACCTCTGTGTTTCACGAACAATTCTGCGGCTTCGAATGAATCAAGAGAGTCAATGATTCAATGATTCAATCACAGCCACTTGCTTCATTACTGAATGAATGACTCGATGATTCACTCATAAAAACAGTGACTTGCTGCCACCTACTGGCAGTTTTAGTTTAATATTTAAAAGTTTAACTTAGTTTTACCATCATTGCATATTTCTCTATTGAACATTTTTATATATTTATTTTATAACATCATTTATTTTATAAAGTTATTCATAAAGGTAAAAATATGCACTGGAAAATCTATTTAGCGGGCAAATATTGTCCCTTAATGGTAAAGGTGTAACTGCAGTCTAAAGAGAGGGGATACGCAGAAGGATGGTAGTCCCTTCATGGGGTACTCCAAGCTAAAAAGTTTGGGAACCACTGTCCTAACCTGTCTGAGTGCCATACAAGCTGTCATGCCTGTATCTCTTGAAGTATTAAAGATATCTTAATTTCATTCTCATTCTTAATAAACTTTCCTTTTGAAATCTTTATATTTAAGGCCCTATATATTTCATTCCCATTGATATTGGGACCCCAATGTGACTCCATGTTCAAATTGTTGAATTTACCCATTTTCAATGGTCAAGAACAATGTTGATAGTTATTGTGTTTAAAGAAGAATGTGTAAAGAACAAATAACACTGAAAATAGAAATGAATCTTGTATTCCTCTATCAAAACAACTGAATTCATCACACCTGTCTGAGGGCCAAACACACATTTTTCTGAAGTTTACAGGTCTTTAATTCAAGAAGTGTTAAAGATATCTTAATGTCACTTTAGATTCTTGTTCTTATGAAACTTTTCTTCTGTAATCTTCATTTTTAAGGCCCTATATGGTTCAATTTCATAGATATAGGTAACGTGTAGTTACAATACTGCGTATTTGAACTGCGTATTTGGTAGCTTCAGAAACTGTTAAAATGAACAAAATCCCATCCACCTAAAAATATATTCTTATAAATACACTTTTGAGAGCAAGTTAATGGGCCTCATTTATAAATCTATGGGTTTCACGTGTGATTCATCAAACATTCGTATGCTGGCAATCCTATCACACGAATGATCGAACAATGGTAAATGTGGCGGCTGAAAACAATCGTCATTTGAATTTCACACCCCTAAAAATTCACATTTTACAAGCCTCTCCCCTAGAGTTTATGACATGGAGAAACATAACCCAGCCAAGAAGAGGAACTAATCTCATGAAATTTAATTTGCCTGTTTCTAGATTACTCTTTTGCCTGTGTTCCCTGCCTTGTTGTTTGTTTGTTTGTTTGGACTGCCTGCCTGTGTTTGACCTTGCCTGTACTCTGGATAATGTGTCTGGATTGTCCCTATAATTAAAGCTGCGTTTGGATCTCCAACCCTTTAAGTCTCTTAGCAGTTTTGTAACAACATCATATCATCTGAACAAACTTTGCACAGAAAAAAACAGGCTACTGACCCGTTTCCTGAAAACAAACAATACTGAAATTCAGAGTCAAGAATCACCTACACCCACTCAGAGTGAGAGAGTTACTGTAAACACTGGTTTATGTTTACAAAACCCTTGACCACTTCTAATATGATGTCTGAAAAGATTTTATCATTCAAAACTGTCAAGTAAATCTGTTAAATGAGCAATTAAATGATACTTTTACTTGAGTGTGTACACCATGATTAAGACTTCTGCCCGGGATCATCTTATAATGTTACTAAAAATACAGTTTAACACTGGGATAGATATGCAGATCGGCAGGTGCGACACACAGGCAGGAAAAGCTCAAGGTTTATGAAATTTCCTGATAAAATATTGTGTTTTTTTTTTTTTTTTAAGGAATAATGATGTGATGGGATGAGTGAAGTTTCTAACCTCTCAATGAAGTGATTTGTGAAATTTATATTTGTTCATATTTTTCATAATTTGGTTGTTGTTTGTTGATGCTGTTCAGTTAATAGTGAAGGACAAAATAAATATTCAAAAGCACGAGGACCTAATTGTAACGAGGCAGCAGACTCAATGGGATCCATATGCAGCTTTAATAAACAATCGTAGTTGTACAGGCAATGGTCAGATAACAGCATCAGGAACAACGTAGAATAAACAGAGACAGGGTCGGTACCAGGCAGAGGGTCAGGACAGGCGTCAGACAGGGCAGAATAGTCCAGAGAACAGGCAGAGGTACAACAAGGCAGGCGGCAATAGGCAAACGAGGTGGTCAGGCAGTCCAAGGTCAAACACGGGATAACAACACACAGGGTAAACGCTCAGAAATGAATGCAGGGCAAATTAAGACTTTGCGAAGCATGATGGGTTATGGGAGTCTTAAATAGTCCAGGGAATGCACTGCTGGTGGGAGGTGTAATCAGTCCAGGTATGTGGGATGGGAGTTGTAGTTCTAGAGACCGGTTAGTACTCCGGTGATGGCGCCCTCAGGTGGCGATCGGACGGGACCACAGAGACCGTTTCTGTGACACTAATGGATATAAATTGCCCTCTTACAGTGTGTCACAAAAAAAGCAGAGCTGAGATAAGATAAAAAAAATGGTAACACTTTAGTTTAGGGTCTAATTCTCACCATTAACTAGTTGCTTATTATGATGCATATGACTAGAATATTGGCTGTTTATTAGTACCTATAAAGCACATATTAATGCCTTATTCTGCATGACCATATTCTATATCCCATAATCCCACCGAATACCTAAACTTAACTATCTTACTAACTATTAATAAGCAGTAATTAGGAGTTTATGGGGCAAAAGTCATAGTTAATAGTTAGTTGGTGAGAATTGGACCCTAATCTAAAGTGTGTCAGAAAATTCACAAGATGTCGCCATAATAATCTCATTTGATTCTGAAATGTTGCCATACCATGTAGCTACTACACATTCAACAATTCAACCAGCTCACCATAACTTGTTTTCATCACTTTTATTAATCATATGCATTGAGAATTCATTAGTCAAGTTGGCCAAAAACTGATTAGGGGGTTTGTTCAAATTTGGGCTATTGGAAATAATTTTGTCCAGGATAAAGAATGAACATAATAATTTTAAACTTGAGTTTTCAAACATCTTTGTCATGGCTGATGCACTTCATTCACAGTGGAAGGAGTACTCCGCCTCTGACTGGTCACCTGAAAGAAAAAGATTTCACATTCATACAACAATGGAAACCTGTACAGGGAAAAACTCTGAATAAACAATGTGCGTCACATGATCAAAACATTCAACGCTGGCATATTAAATCTTACTTGTTTGGTAGTAATCATACACTTTGACCACAGCTGGCTTGAGATTCTTCACTGGAAGAACCCGTTTCATTTGTATCTGGTAATTGATTGGAATATTTCGTGGGATCTGCAGGAGGAAACAAACTCATCAGTCATGGACATTACAGATAATATGTTGATGAATCAATCTAATGAAATAAAATCATGTGAATGTTGCTGTTCTCTCACCTCCTTCAAATAAACTATGAGATGATCATTTTTAGAATCGACCCTTTCCACAAGTGATGCATATATTCTGGAAGAACTTCCAAGCTGTGATGAATCACTAAAACTCACAAGTGATATCTCAGCTGTGAATCCAGATAAGAGTTTAATATCCACAATGGCCATGTTAGTCCTTTCCTGTAGACCATCATATCTGGAAAAGAGAAAATGAAAAGATATGGTTCTTAAATGATAAATTTACAAAGAAAAGCGAGAAGCGAGAAAAGCCAGTTTTTGACAGATTAATCCCAGAGGGAGCATATATAAGGAACAAAACAGGGCCGAGACACAAACCTTGAGGAACACCGGAAATGATGGGACAATGTTGTTGCAAAGATACTTACAGTCAATAGAATGTTCAAAAGGAACCATCAAATTAAAGTGTTACCAAAATATTCAGTAAAGATTTATTTGTCAGTAAATATTAACTCATAATCATGTTCTTGTCTTTTGATGAACACAAATGTTCTTACTTGACAGTGAACTTCAAAATGAAATTTTGTCCCAATCTTTTGCAGTCTCCCTCAATCTTAGCATCAATGCTCAATGTTTTAGCTTCAATAGGAGTGGGAATGTTGTAGAACTGGGCCATCTGAGAGAGTCAACACAAACAAATACACATTCATAAATCATCTCACAGCAGAATAACCACAAAAGAGAGAAAGTGAGTATGAGTAAATGAAGCTGAACACACTACAGACCTGCACAGACACACAGGTCGAGCCCTTCACTTCAATGCTGTATTTGGCTGGAACGTTCTGCAGCTGCTTCTCCTGGTACAGTAACTTGTTGTCCTGATTGACATCAAAGTGGTGAGTGTCTCCTTCTGACTGTACAGTCACTGTGCTGGAGCTGTCAGAGCTGAACACTTTGGTGGCGTACAAAGACAGAGCCTGAAGAGCCACCACTGTGTCCTGGGAAATAAATGTGTTCAGTAATGTCACTTTTACTCATTCACACCAGCACATTCAGCAATAGTGTGTTTGAGTGGAGAAGTTTGAGTAACCTGTGTGGAGGAGAATCCTCCATAGGCATTCTGCTGCTTCACAAGCCACCTGACAATCATGTTAGCATAGCCAAGATCAGCTGTGGTGACTGAATCTGCAGTGAGAACGGCTAGCAGCACATATGAGCTGATCTCCACTGCCAGAGACTCGGAGTCATCAGCAGATGCAGACTGAGACCAGTGGAGAAGAGACCCTAAAGGACAAAAGACACACATGTACAATAGTGCAGTCATAAAAGACAACAAAGTCATCAGAAACAAACCTCTTACCGTCTGAAATAGCAACTTTCTCCAGTTTCTTGAAAAGCTGCTGTCGAGTGAGCGTGTCTCTAGCCAGACTGAAAGTGTAGGCGAGCAGAGCAGTGGTGTAAGTGTTTCTGACATCTGCAATGACAGACCTCAAGCATGATAAACCTTCACTGATGACAGGATCCTGTGACAAAAAACGAAAAGAAACAAACGCTGTGAGTGTCATTTTTCTATGAGTTTATACTAGGGCAGCCCGTTTTATTGCACGATACGAAAAATAACATTGATATAGTGCTTAAACGCCATTCTTAGTGCGATTATGAAATCGCAAACGCTGCAATAATTTTTTTATGTGCAGCTTGTCAATGAAGTATGGCTCCAAATGCTAATCCATCTGAAAGCACTGCGAGTTTGAGCCGCTTATAATGTACATTTGAAAAAGAAACACGCGTCAAACATCTTTCAAGACATGAGAAGCATTTATTAACATCTTGTCCAACAAAAGACAATATTTAATAACACGTTTTTACTCCAAACTCACCCCATAACGACAGTTGAGCATGTGAGATGATGAGTCTTCTTACACAGAATAAGGCAGTCGTGTGTTTATTAGTCATGTTTAATCAATCAAAGCATTACAATCTTCTGTTTATTCAGCTACAGCAGCGATAATACAGGATTTCCTGGAATGACGCGTGTTATCTACTACCGCAGCAGGACATATTTCTAGTTTCTGCACAAGAGCGCCCTCTGGCTTTCAGATGGAGAAGCATTTACTACTGATCACAGAGCCGTACAGCTCTGACAAGCTGCACATAAAATAATCGCAGCCTTTGCCAAATTGCGTGCAATTAAATTTTCAATAAATCGTGATATATTGTGCAGCCCTAGTTTATACTGTGTTTCCTGTAGATGAACTTACTGTGACTGGAGTTTCCAGTTCAAGCAATGATGCAGTAATGTAGGCAGTCATGGTTGCCTCATCATTGACTCCACCCTGCAATATATGGGAAATAAAGGATAAATAAAGCAACACACTGAAACAACTAAAGGAAAGTGTATCTAGACAAACTTTGATGTTGGCTTGAGAAAGTCTTTGGGCACTATCATACACCCAGTACAATGCAGCGCCAGGAGCGACGCAAGTATTTTTTGCTAGTTTCAGTCCGGCACAGTTTCAGTCATTCCTGGACTACATTTCCCAGAATCCTCCCTGCCAATCACCTGCACTCACATTATCTGGACTATTTAAGCCACTCACATCCTCACACACTTTGCGTGGTCTTGTATTCTCCTGTTGCAATTCTGAGCGTTAGCTATCTTGTCTGTCTGCCTGTTCCTGATCCTGTCTGTTCCCTGTGTACGATTCTCTGCTGCCTGCCCTTTGGACTATTTGCTGTGCTTTGGATTTACGATTGTTATCTGCCAGCCCTGACCCATTGCCTGTTCTTCGACTACGATTCTGCCTGCTCTCTGCCATACCTGCTTGCCTGGGTCTCCGGCGTGGGAGTCGGACGCTCTAACAAGGAGGCTAAAGGCTGCAACCTCCAGCGTCAGTCGCTAGAGCATCTCTTGAGATCAGAGGAGGTTTACCCCCGTTACATTAGTAATATGTGCCTATATGCTTCTGCTTATTACACACACAGACACACGCAGCAGCACACAAACATGCCAACATTTGAAGCGGATCAAAAAAGTTAAAAGTTGTCCTAGGACAAGAACAGGTATGGCATTTTGGTTTTACGACAACTTTAATGAAAGGTTTTGATCCACTTCAAATGTTGACTACTGTATTAAACACTAATTACTCATTAAGAGAAAAGGGACAACCTTGTTAGACCATGCGCCAGGCGCACTGATCATTTTTCCCATCGTTAAACTGGCAAAAGTGGATTCGGACACGCCTTAACTGCACTTGTGCCGTGCGCTTTAGACCATGCGCTTAGATCATTAAAATAGGGCCCTAAATGGTCTTATAGATTCCAGGTTTTCTAGATAGTTACCAGGCCATTTCTAGGTGGTTTCTATGGTTTTGGTTTATATAGATTTATAGATGTTAACAGACCTTCATTCTGTTGTGGAACAGTCTTCCCTGTTGGAGAAAACAGCCATCTGAATCCCGTCTGTTTATTAACCATTCCTTTGCACTCTGAATAATGTTTGGATCGATAAATATGTATTTCTGTGCTCTGCCAAAGGACCTCAGCACAAAGGCAGTCAACCTGATGGTGTGGAAGATATAATTCAATTCAATAAATCATTCTATTCATCACAAATCTAAAAACAAATCATTTGAACTGAGAGACACATTTTTAAATGTGATTTTGTACCATCTTCTTAGGTTTGTTACTGAAGATTACCTTGATATTAGTTCTGTTTAACAAAAGAAATAGTGGAAATATATTTACCATGTATTCCCATCACCATTACCAAATGTGCTGTATGATCCATCAAAATGCCTGTAGTTCATTTGTCTCTGGTATCCTGTTTAGTGTGATGATGGTTAACACTTCAAGTGTCTGATTATTTAACTTTACTGAATGACATTCAGGTGTGTTAAAAATGTGTAATTTGGTATATAAAAGAAAACACAATCTCAGTATTTTCTTATTCTTAGTATTTTCTTGACATGGTTTATGTCTCTCACCGCTCTTCAGGAAGCCTGTGGCTGTCTCTCGGATGGCTGAGGTGAGCTGCTCCGTGTTCTCCAGATACTGCAGTATGTAAATATTGGGAGAAAGAACAGCCATGTTTTGTTCTCCACAGCCGTACGGCATCCGTAATAATCCCTGAAGATTCCTCAGCGCCCGACCCAATATGTCTCCTAGAAACCATACCCAAATAAAACTCACTACATTTTATAATCCAAACCCAATCTCCTCATTTCTGCTTGTATTTGTAAATGTTACCAATGACTGAAACAGAGGATCTGACTGATCCCTCTATCACATCTTTAGGGAGAGTCAGAGCCACTTCCTCTGAGAGAGTGTCACCTGTGAAGAGGCAGAAACACATATCAGCGATGATCAGCAGAGTAACGCTATGATGTTAAATAGAGTCTGTGGACTTACCCTTTGGACACAGTAACCAGCTGTGAGTCTCAGTCTTTTCAGTTCCTTCTGCCTGCAGCATAAAACAATCACATCAACACATCATACTGACAGAAGCAGCATTAAGGCTGTTTGATGTGCGCTGACCTGTACGAGCAGACTTCGTGTGACCGTGTCAATGCGTCCTCTCTCTGGGACGGTCACGATCTCATTGTCACACACAGTCTGGGACGCCTCTGCCTCCGCACTGACAGTGATATTCAAGACTCCTGCAGCACAAGACATGTACATGTAGATGCATCAGACACAAACACTGAGAAACAATGATTCAGACTGGAAAACCCACCAAGAACAGAAGGACTGAGGATCCATTTAAAGGTTTTTCTTCCAGCAGCACATAGACAGGATGAATACTGATCATCAGAGGAGGCTTTGAGAGTGTAGTCTGATGAAGGAGCTGGAGTCACTTTAACCTGTCAATCAACCACACATGATTAGTGGCATATTGGATATGATTTGATTAGACTGAGTCTGAAATCTCACCATGATGCACTTGGACAGATAGTTGAAGACAGTGGCCTTCAGCTCAAAGATCTCCCCACGGATGATGGAGTAAGGCAGAGAGAGCTCCAGGAAGAAGGGCTGGAAAACTGTCAGCTGAGCAGGAGGAGCCAGACCCAGACCGTCGGAGGACAGACAGAAGGCCTCCGTCTCCCAAGAAGTGATGGTGTCAGGAACCGTGACAGGAATCTGAGCTGATCCAGAGTCCCTGTGGAGGAAATACAACAATAGGCATATTTGATTCTGCCATTGTTTCAACACACAGATGATTAAAAAAACTGATTCAGAATCTGCAAAGCAAGCAATGTATTTTCTGTCCTGTGGTCGTGATGGGAGATGATGTATTAAAGATGAGTAATAAGATAAATGTGATGTTAAATATACGGATTACGCTTCACATACCCCACTTCAACAAGTTCCCAGATCCAGGTTTCTGGAAAGACGGAGCGAACTGTAACTACTGGAGAATATCTGTCAGTGGTTCTAAAATCTCCAGCACCAAAATCAGGAAGCATTGAAAAAGACACGTGTGGAAGCAATGGAGCAGGAGCTATCGCTGGAAAAAAGTGATATTTTATAGTTTTATATTTTATGTATTTGAACAGCACCTCAAAATAACCAAGTCTATATCAGTCATATATGAACAGCAAATGGAAGTTGGATCATCTTTCTAATATACATTATTTTATTTTCATATACTGAATTATTTTAGTGTTATCAAAGTTTTCTAGTTTCAGTTTATTTAAATTTTAGGGCTGCCAAAGTTAATGTGTTGATTTTATTTTACAAAAGTTAAATAGTTAGGTGTTTGTTACCAACGATAACTGATTCAAAGTTAATAACCCCAGAAAATCCTTTGTCACATCACTATAATTGAGTACAAATTGAACAAGTCTCACAATTTTATTTTTTTGAAATATACATTACTAACACATACATATTTAAACATTAGAGCTTGAATTGTAATACCAGTACATGATGTACCTAGCGTATAGCCACTGTATGACAGACACCGAGGGACTCGCACAACCAAATTTGTTGCCATCTTCAATCCCACTCTCTGTCAAATGGAAAAGATGAACCACAATAAAAGCCAAGAAAATTCAAATTACTTTTAATTGTCAGTATAGTCAAGGGGGCGCATGTGCAGCATTTACTCTGCTAATCATCATCTACTGCACCCGTTACCTTCAAGGATTCATAGGCTTTGCCGGTCGGCACACGTTGATGGGGTCTCATGTGCAGACACTCCTGCTCCTGCTCATCTTCAACACCGTAAGGAAAATCTGACCTCGACTGCACTGGCAGCAGGTTGAAGATCTGTGACGGGACCACATTCACACACTATCAGTATGATTTCAAAAAATTCTACACTAAATAAATCATGTATTTTCCAACAAAACTTTAAATGCATTCTGGTGAGAAAGAATGAAGATTAATGTTAAATCTGCTGAGAACGGATGTCAGTTTAAACACTGATGGATCACAGCAGTAATAACTAAAGTCTGATTCACACTGTCACAGTTCAATACTAAGGGCCCTATAATACACCCGGCGCAATGCAACGCAGGCGCAGCGCAAGTGTGTTTGCTAGTTTGTGTCTGGCGCCGTTCGCGTTTTCCCATTCAGCGCCACGTCCTTAAATAAGTAAATGCATTTGCGCCAGTTACTGCGCCCATGGGCGTGCTGGTCTAAAAAAAAAGAGGTGTGTTCAGGCGCATTGCTATTTTAAGGAGCTGCGCCATAGACCAACTCAAACCTGGTCTAAAGTCTCAAGTCAATGGCGCAATATTTATTTGTTAGAGCGCGTTGGTAGAAACTGCGCCTCTGGGCGCGTCCACAGTGCGTGTTGACTTTGCTTATTACACACAGGGATGCGCATCACACAAACATGCCAAATATTAAAAACAAAAGGATTACAGTGTAAAAGAATATTATTGTGTAGGCTACATAAATATAAAAATGTAATGATGAATAGTCATTGCGTGTATTAGAATTAGGCTACCTGTTTTCAATTCAGCCTATTACTACTTATAATGATGAACGAAATTGGCTAATTAATTGAACAATCGTGCCAATACACACACATATATATTAACTGACTCATCGCGCGGAGCTATTTGAAAGCCCGCATTTGCAAGCCCGCTTTAACTTCGCGCACGAGCAGATCGGTTTCTTCGCTTGAAAAGCGTTCAGCTTTTCCGCCAACAAATTCCGCCATGTAAATAGCAATCCGCCATGGCACGAGCGCATCTCGCTCTTAAAGGGAATGGGAGATGACACTCTGATTGGTTTATTGAACGTTACGCCCATTACTCATTAAGAGAATAGAGACAACCCATTTCAAAAATGCGCCCCGGCGCACGGACCGTTTTTCCGTCGTTAAAATAGCAAAAGTGGATTTGGACATGCCCTGAGTTCACCTGTGCCGTGCGCTTTACACTTTGCGTTTAGATCGTTAAAATAGGGCCCTAAATCTTTAGGCATCTGCACCTTGTCAGTATCCAGGCGTTCTCCAGACTTCAGGATCAGGATGCTCTGATCTATAGCACTGAGGCCACACAGCGAACCAGGCTGAGCTGAGAGCTGGAGAGTGTTTTTCTCACCAGGAACTGCTTTAGCAGGAGAAAACTGCAGAGACACCTGTGACATACAGTGAATAGGCTTTATTTTAGAATTGAGTCAGTAATACAGTTTTAAAGAGGCTCATTTCTAAAGCTACAATACACACCTTGTTTTTGAAACACTTTTCAGTGTCGAACTTTCTGCTATCAGCAACAACATCTTCACTGGGCAGAACACAGTACGCCAGAATCTGCATTACAGGAGACAGATATCCACCAACAGACAGTTTGAATGACACCGTGCCTCTTGCTACTCCATTAGAAGATTTCACTTCAACCGTCTCATATCCATGATGAACGATCACTCCTCTGGACAAGACCTGAAACAGGCATCCAGTTATCACTGTTAAACAAAAACATCACTGTAAGAATGGACATACTGCGCATATTCTCACCATATAGACAATGTCAGTTTTGAAGTCTTCAACTGTCTCTCCAAAAAAGGAGTACTTGATGGTGGCTGTAAACTCTGAGTCACACTTTAATGGCTGCTCAGTATTCTCTATAATCAGTTCACTTGTTGGATCGTATGGATATGCAACAGGATGGAGGAGCTGAACTGTTTTTTTATCCGCAGAGATGTGAGGCCTGTTGTGGTAATAATAATCGCCCTCTTGATAGACACTTGCCTGGATAACAAAGAATCACAAATAACTCGTGCAATAAACACAAAAGAAAAGTGAACACAAACTCTCTTACAATTAGGTCAATATCCCGTTCAGAAAGACTGGATGTATTGAGAGAGAAGCTGGCCAGTCCATCGCTGTCTGTCGTGAGATTTAGGAGCAGTTTCCAACTTTTATCCTCTCTAAGATAAACCTTTTTGTTTTGAATTGGTGCGCCTTTGAAATTTGAGAGTTTGATCTGTTGAAAATAAGATTTTGAAGGATTAAATGACAGAATAATTCTGTACATATCAATGGTGTTAAAGTGAGACATACTTACTTTTCCTTCTATAACTGATCCATGTTCATATGTTTTGGGAAGGTCAATAAATGTGACGTTACCAATTTCATAAGTAAGAGATACAATTTTAGACTGTCTCATGGTGATCTCTGTACAGTAACAGTAAAAACACCAAAATAAGTATTTCTTCAAATAAGAGTAAAACATCAAAAATGAGAAATTCAATAAATGTGGGTAATGGGATGTGACCAAATCCAACAGCTCACCTGTTCCTTCTTCCGTCAGCACTGCCTCAACATGAAGGGAATTCTGCAGCCTGTCCTTTAGTGTGGTGTTCAGAAAGACTGATGTATCTAAGGTATGGATGGCACAGCCTGTCTTTTTTATCTAATTATAATGAATGAACACAAACATAGCATACTGACTAATTAATTGGAGAAATGGAGGAAAGACAATGCACTATTACTGCGTTTCAACTCATATACCTCAATGGTTTCCTCTAAACACAGTGAAGTGATTTGATGGAAGTGGTAAAGAAAATGATGGGACTGGGAATGATCACGGCACACTTTCACCCATGATTTACCAGCTACGGGCTGTCCGTACGTGTATCTATGAAAAAGGTACAAGCAACTGATCTACAGCCCAGGCTTGAGTTAAGCATCTGATATATTAGGATGGGGGTTACAGTAAGTAACTGATTTAATTATCAATTAAATCAAGCAACTTAATTGTGCCAAGAATGGACGAACACAATGCTCTCTTAATGCAGGAAATAAAATAAACCACTCACTTTCCGCAAACCTCAATTATCAGTTCCTCTTCTTCAAAATTTAATTTATTCAGGCTTTTTACAGTAACTTCAAACTTAGGCAAAACTAGAAGTCAGAAGGCAGAAATTAGTAGTCAAATTAGATTTTAATATTCAAACATATTATTGAAATTCTTCCCACGCAACAATGCAATCATTTGTTTTTATGACTTACCATACTTTTTCACCTCAAAACCATGTGAGATCATCCAGTCACTAATAAAAGCCTTCAGTTTGTACATGCCTTCACGGGCCTCGGGGTTTAATTCATAAGAACGCTGCAAAATCCACCTTGGTGAAGAAACATTTGTCCATTGACCAATCTGGTTACCTTTACTGTCCTGTTTAATACCAAAGCCACAGTGCAGAGATTTAGTAACATCCTGACTATCAATGAAGAAATGTTTAATTAGCCTACTGAAAATGCAATAATTGCAAAGGTAATAGAATCAGATTTGAAAGGTGTGTTTGTAATGACTGCACAGACGGTTTTGTGCTCTTACCTCAAGAACCACTCTACTATACTGTAAAAGAGCAAATAGTAATTAAAGATTAAGAGCTAAAAATGGGTTTATTTATTAAACGTGTATTCAACGATGCAAGATAAACACATCAGACCTGCTGAACAAGGGGTGCAAAGTTTGTATCCATGGAAACAACTCTGAAGTTTACTGTAAAATAGAAATGTGTATTAAAAAAACTCCACTTTTGACATCTTCAGCTCTTATGTAAGGGACAGTCAGTCAGTATTTCACTCCTGCACTGTAAAAAACGACCGTGATTTTAACAGTAAAAGACTGTAAAAATGCTGCAGTGAAAAACTGTCAATTGGTTTACAGAAAGTTTCCGTACTATATACGGTGAATAACTGTAATAGATCTAACGGTACATTTAATGTAATTTTACGGTAAAATACTGTTAAATTCACAGTTTCTGGAAGTGAAAAATAACAATTCATTGTAAAATTTACAGTGAAAAACCATAAATTGACATTTACACAATTCCCTGCGTGACACTTCACATTTGATATATTTTTGTTGAAATAACTCTGTTTCTTCTTCGTTTTTCTCATTTTTTTTCTAATCAGTTATGTACATTAGGGTTTAATGTTACATCTAATGTTAAATTAATGTTTATTGCATTTTTAAAATGTCATGCATGTTACCATGATGGTGTTTAGTGTGTGTGTGAATGACACTGTGTGCACCTTCTATATGTTAGTGTTGTCCTCCTCAGCTTGTGGAAAATCTGTTTGTGATGAACTTTGATTCATCATGTGACTCTTATCACCACTGTGTTTAGTGACTGTCAGTGTATTATAAATGTACAAAACAGATATTAATACTTCATTAGGTTGGTAAATTAACATTATATCAGTTAATGAAATACGTTTCATATAAAATAAAGTCATAGAGATACTGATATCAAGAGATTTACTTCATCAAATATTTGTAATTACAGTATTTAGGCTGAATAATGTGAGGGGATTGTTCAAACACACACTAGATGACCAATTCTCATGTTTCCAAAGCTTCTCAAACTTATCTGCTTCCCTCTTCTGCTCCTCTTTTCTGTTTAAAAGTGTGAAATACATGTGTACTTCATACTCTTTTACTACCTGCTGGTTTGTGCAACATTTGTAATTTTTGACCTATGGTGCTACATCAGTTCACTGCATGACCATAACGTGCTTTACTTGATGTGTATTAGATGTCAGTGACACCAGCATTATTTACTGAGGTTTAGTCTTTGAAGCATTCACAGCTCACCTGTCTGTCCTGGATTATAGATGGGTTTATCAGTCTGGATAAAGGTCAGAGGATGGTAAGGCTTGAACATGACTTTTCTCTCTTCGGTCATCTTGAAAGCCTTTCCGTGAAGTTCTACCTTTATATTCTGCACTGATTCTGCTTCGACCAGAGGAGCCTGATGAGAAATTATGTACTGTATTTACAACCTGCCATCACAAAAACTAGATGCATTATGCTGAAACGAACATATTTGATTATATTGTCATCATCTTGGGCACATTTTGTTGATGGCAGACCTTGAAGTTAAAGCAGCGGTGAAACTCTTCCTCGGCTTTCTCCTGCAGCAGTAACGTGCTCTGGTTTCCATGAACAAGATGAATGTTCATGACAAGGCTTTCATTGGGCTTGAGAAGACTTGCACACAGTTTGGCCTCAGATCCCGACTCAATCACAGCAGGAAATGTCACCATGAAAGATCTGTCCAGACACAATTATCATACAATATTGCCTGTGTAGTTAGATACAATAAGAAATATAACAAAAAATTAAACTGGGAGCAAAAATCAATGATGAATCAATTATGAGTCATGTTATACATGCCTTAAGTTGTGTTTCAAACAGCAAACCTCTACTGCGCAACACAGATCAGTTTAATAAATACAGGAGAAAGCATCAAGACTTATCTGACACAATGACTAAAGGTATACTAATAATTTATCACACTTAGAAAACAAACCATGTCTGCCTTCCTCAGCAGAAATGGTTAAAAACTCACAGACTTTCTTGTCCATTGACACATATCAGGAGGAAAGAGAGCAGAAGGAGCCCTTTCCAACAGCAGCTCATATTCAGAGCCATGATGACGAGCGATCATCCATGTCATGAGATCAACTGGACTGTCTCTTTTAAAGGGACTCTCATGCTAAAGGAGGTCCTTCAAAACATCTGTATTGATCATCTGATTAATGATTCAACCATGTAGGCAATGGAGTTCAAAAACCTGTGCTAATATGGAGTTTGTTAGTTTGTCCAAAAAATCATTTGTGATGAGTTTGATAAATACAAATGGGCTCAGTTCAAATAAAGACATGCAAAAGCTTTACTCCTGACCACATAATTCAGGGTTGAACTTAAAGGTTGAACTTAAAGGTTTCAATGTTGGAATACTCAAGAATGTAAATCTAAATAATAAAAATAATTAAGTTGGCTTGAAATGCTTATTAAACTTATTAAGTTGGCTTGAAAAAGCCAACTTACTGATCTACGTCTTAAGCTTATTATTATTCTTCTTAGACTAAATTTCTAAATGCATCTCCTCCTAGACTGTTCAAGCTACAACCACCAAACTCGGACTAGACCTTCAGACTGTTCTGACTTAGTGTGCTATATCTTTTCAGACTGATCCGACTTACGGTTTTCCTAAAAATGCTGATTAAACCTGGAAAAAACTCCCATTGACTTTCATTGAACTGCCTTGGCTGATCTGAACATTCCGTCCAACTGTCAAAATTCAAATTCAAACACACAGACTCAATTAAACTGCCATTCCTATTTCCAAGCCATTTAAACTCATTCAAACTCATTCAAACTCATTCTATCTATCTATCTATCTATCTAAATCTAACTCTATCAAACTAAATCTATCTATCTATCTATCTATCTATCTATCTATCTATCTAAATCTAACTCTATCAAACTAAATCTATCTATCTATCTATCTATCTATCTATCTATCTATCTATCTATCTAAATCTAACTCTATCAAACTAAATCTATCTATCTATCTATCTATCTATCTATCTATCTAAATCTAACTCTATCAAACTAAATCTATCTATCTATCTATCTATCTATCTATCTAAATCTAACTCTATCAAACTAAATCTATCTATGTAAATCTAACTCTATCAAACTAAATCTATCTATCTATCTATCTATCTATCTATCTATCTATCTATCTATCTATCTAAATCTAACTCTATCAAACTAAATCTATCTATCTATCTATCTATCTATCTATCTATCTAAATCTAACTCTATCAAACTAAATCTATCTATCTAAATCTAACTCTATCAAACTAAATCTATCTATCTATCTATCTATCTATCTAAATCTAACTCTATCAAACTAAATCTATCTATCTATCTAAATCTAAATCTATCAAACTAAATCTATCTATCTATCTATCTATCTATTTCTCTTTCTCTTTCTAATCTATCTATCTATCTATCTATCTATCTATCTATCTATCTAATCTATCTATCTATCTATCTATCTATCTATCTATCTATCTATCTATCAATCTATCTTTCTTCTCATCTATCACTCATCTATCAATCTATCTATCTATCTATCTTCTCATCTATCACTTCTCATCTATCTCTCTTCTCATCTATCACTTCTCATCTATCTCTCTATCTATCTATCTATCTATCTATCTATGATCAACTCTCATAGCAACCACCCAAACCAACCTAGCAACCACCCAGAACACCATGGCAACTGCATAGCAACCACACAAATCACCCTGGCATCATCCTAGCAACCAGCCTGGATACAATAGCAACCACATAGCAACACCATGGCAACCACCCCGAGTACCCTAGCAACCGCATAGCAACACCCTAGCAACCGCCCCGAGTACCCTAGCAACCGCATAGCAACACCCTAGCAACCACCCCGAGTACCCTAGCAACAGCATAGCAACACCTTAGCAACCACCCCGAGTACCCTAGCAACACCTTAGCAACCACCCCGAGTACCCTAGCAACACCCTAACAACCACCCCAAGTACCCTAGCAACCGCATAGCAACACCCTAGCAACCACCCGAGTACCCTAGCAACCGCATAGCAACACCTTAGCAACCACCCCGAGTACTATAGCAACCGCATAGCAACACCCTAGCAACCACCCCGAGTACCCTAGCAACCGCATAGCAACACCCTAGCAACCACCCCGAGTACCCTAGCAACAGCATAGCAACACCTTAGCAACCACCCCGAGTACCCTAGCAACACCTTAGCAACCACCCCGAGTACCCTAGCAACACCCTAACAACCACCCCAAGTACCCTAGCAACCGCATAGCAACACCCTAGCAACCACCCGAGTACCCTAGCAACCGCATAGCAACACCTTAGCAACCACCCCGAGTACTATAGCAACCGCATAGCAACACCCTAGCAACCACCCCGAGTACCCTAGCAACCGCATAGCAACACCTTAGCAACCACCCCGAGTACCCTAGCAACACCTTAGCAACCACCCCGAGTACCCTAGCAACCGCATAGCAACACCCTAGCAACCACCCGAGTACCATAGCAACCGCATAGCAACACCTTAGCAACCACCCCGAGTACCATAGCAACCGCATAGCAACACCTTAGCAACCACCCCGAGTACCCTAGCAACTGCATAGCAACACCCTAGCAACCGCATAGCAACACCTTAGCAACCACCCCGAGTACCCTAGCAACTGCATAGCAACACCTTAGCAACCACCCCGAGTACCCTAGCAACTGCATAGCAACACCATAGCAACCAAACAGAGTGCCCTAGCAACCAATTTGCAAAATCTATATCTCTGCATCAGAACATCTTCCAGACATGGGGGTTGGTTTATATTGTCAAGCAGCCTTTGGAGTATCATCACTGGTAGCTGCCAAGCCACTCCCTAGCAACCAAACAGAGTACCCTAGCAACCGTTTTGCAAAATCTATATCTCTGCATCAGTACATCGTAGAGACATGGCGGTTGGCTCTTTTGACTCATGCTAGCAATCTGGACTTCAACATGCTAGCAGTGAATAGCTACATGCTAATAGTGATTAGCTAAGTGCTAAAGTGGGCTAAGAACATGCTAATAACTCTATAAAAACTCCATAGTATCCATCTGTGACAATTACCAATCTATCTATCTATCTAATAAAACTTAAACTTTCAAACTTCAAACTTTTAAAACTTCTTCAAACTTTCTGGCTATGCTTTTTCAAGCCAACTTAAAGTTTGTCCTCAAACTTTTTTATCTAGTTATTATTATTCTTCTTCTGAGACTAAAATTTCTAACACTAACTCGTCTTAGAGCTTTAAAGCTAGAACTACTAAATTCGGCTCAAACCTTAAGACTGTTCTGACCAAGTGTGCTATATCTTTTCTAAGTGATCCGACTTACGGTTTTCCTAAAAATGACTATTAAAGCTCGGAAAAATCCCATTGACTTTCATTGACGGAATGTTCAAATGAGCCAAGACTTTCAAATTCCAACTGTCAAAATTCAAATTTAAACTACGGAAGCCTATTAGACTCAAAAACTCAATTAGACTCAAGTGCCATTCTATGTACTATTTCTAATCCATTGAAACTCATTCAAACTCATTTATCTATCTATCTATCTATCTATCTATCTATCTATCTATCTATCTATCTATCTATTAAACTAAATCTATCTATCTATCAAACTAAATCTATCACTTCTCATCTATATATATCTATCTATCACTTCTCATCTATCTATCTATCTATCTATCTATCAAACTAAATCTATCAATCTATCTATCTATCACTTCTCATCTATCTATCTATCTATCTATCTATCTATCTATCTATCTATCAAACTAAATCTATCTATCACTTCTTAGCAACCAACTCCCTAGCAACCAAACAGAGTACCCTAGCAACCGTTTTGCAAAATCCATATCTCTGCATCAGAACATCGTACAGACATGGGGGTTGGTTTATATTGTCAAGCAGCCTTTGGAGTATCATCATTGGTAGCTGCCAAGCCACTCCCTAGCAACCAAACAGAGTACCCTAGCAACCGTTTTGCAAGATTTATATCTCTGCATCAGAACATCGTAGAGACATGGCTGTTGGCTCTTTTGATTCATGCTAGCAATCTGGACTTCCAAAATGCTACACATGCTAGCAGTGAATAACTACATGCTAATAGTGATTAGCTAAGTGCTAAAGTGGGCTAAAAACATGCTAATAACTATAAAAACTCCATAAAAACTTCATAGTAACCATCTGTGACAACTACCAACCACCTAGCAACATCATAGCAACCACCCAGGTTACCATAGCAACCACCTAACAACCACCCAGAACACCCTAGCAACTGCCTAGCAACACCTTAGCAACCACCCAGGTTACCATAGCAACTCCCTAGCAACCACCCAGAGTACCCTAGCAACCGCATAGCAACACCTTAGCAACTACTCCGTGTACCCTAGCAACCATATAGCAACCACCCCGAGTACCCTAGCAACCATATAGCAACACCTTAGCAACCACCCCGAGTACCCTAGCAACCACATAGCAACAGCCTAGCAACCATCCTAAGTACCTTAGCAACCGCATAGTAAAATCCTAGCAACCACCTTTCCCTGACTATCTATCTATCAAAACTACTAAACTAAAATTGAAACTTTCAAACTGAAAACTTTCAAACTTTAAACTTTATAAACTACTTTAAACTTTCAGGCTAGGCTTTTTCAAGCCAACTTAAAGTTTGTCTCAACGAACTTTTTAATCTAGTTTTATTTGCAGTCAAATGAGAAGGTATGTTCAATTTTTAGTAGGCAATCACATGCAAGAAATCAGCTTAGATCTTTAAAGTAAATGAAAGTGTACATGTGATCTTCTGAAAACAAACTCTTATCTTCATCTACAGAGAAAAGGACAGCTACTGACCTTTAACTCTGTGTAGACAAATAGTGGGCCAAGACAACTGATATTTAACATCCAGTGGCACATACACCCACTCAAACTGAGGGAGAGTTACTGTAAACTGCTGTTTGCATTTGTCTACACAATATAACTAAACATGGCTACTGAAAGTCCCCGAAAATCTGTTGTGTAAAATTAAATATGCAAGACACTTCCTGCTACCTGAGATTATCTAAACAGATGGGCAGTGTCATTTATTTCATATGTATATACAGTGCCACTTGAAAGTTTGTGAACCCCTTACAGAATCTGTGAAAATGTGAAAACATTTAACAAAATAAGAGGGATCATGCAAAATGCATATTTTTATTTTTTTTTATTTTTTTTATTTAGTACTGTCTTGAGTAAGATATTTTACATAAAAGATGTTTGCATTTAGTTCACAAGACAAAAAAAAAAAAAAAAGATTTATTCAAAAGTTAAAAAGTTTGTGAACCATTGATTCTCAATACTGTGTGTGGTTACCTGATGATCCACGACTGTTTTTGTGTTTTGTGATGGTTGTTCATGAGTCTCTTGTTTGTCCTGAGCAGTTAAACTGAGCTCTGTTCTTCAGAAAAATCCTCCAGCTCCTGCAGATTCTTCAGTTTTCAAGCATTTTTGCATATTTGAACCCTTTCCAGCAGTGACTGAATGATTTTGAGATCCGTATTTTCACACTGAGGACAACTGAGGGACTCAAACTCAACTATTAAAAAAGGTTCAAACATTCACTGTGTAACAAACCAGCCAGGTTCCAGCACCATCCAATCACAGCGCACACCTTCCCCTGAGTACTGATCACCGTCACCTGCACCTCATCAGCGCACTCATCACCAGCACTATTTAAGACACACTCACATTCAGCCACATTGTCCGGTCTCGTTTGCATCAAAGGACTTACCTGTATGCTTACCTCAAGGACTCTTCTGACTACTTACCTGTGGCCTTCGTCCTGCCCACTGGCCACTACGAATACCTGGTCATGCCGTACGGCCTGGCCAACGCCCCCTCCGTATTCCAGGACTTCATCCATGAGGTGCTTTGGGAGTTCCTCCACAAATTCGTACTGGTTTACATCGACGACATTCTGATTTACTTTACTTTCCAACTCTACCTCAAAGCCGAGAAATGCACCTTTCACCAGCCCTCAGTGCAGTTCCTTGGGTATAACATCGACCACAGTGGCATCCGGATGGACGAGGGGAAGGTGGATGCCATCCAAAACTGGCCAACACCCACCACGATCAAAGAGCTCCAACGTTTCCTCGGATTCTCCAATTTCTATCGACGATTCATTCAGAACTTTAGCTCCATAACCAGTCCACTCACCAGTCTTCTCCGCAACAAGCCCAAGTCTCTGTCCTGGACTCCAGCTGCCACTGAAGCATTCGAAGTACTGAAGAAAGCCTTCACGACCGCTCCACTCCTGGTGCACCCAGATCCCGACAAGCCATTCGTCGTGGAAGTCGATGCCTCGACCACCAGAATTGGAGCAGTATTGTCGCCTCCATCCATGCGCCTTCTCCCGTAAGCTCAACCCGGCGGAGAGAAATTACGACATCGGCATCTTCAATGAAGAACCTGAACCCATCCTGCCTGAGAACCTGTTCGTAAGCCCCATAACCTGGACTCCAGAGACTCTCCCTCCTTCCAATGCCTCCACCAACACTCCGCCGGGTTGTCCCGAGGGCTTACAGTATATCACCCGAGCACGACGCACCCCACTGATCCACTATGCTCACTCCTCACTTGGCACTGGCCACCCGGGGGTCAATGAAACCCTCTCGCTGCTGAAAGAGCGCTTCTGGTGGCCCAACATGGCCAACGACGTCAGGAGGTACGTGCAGGGATGCAGGGAGTGCGCCATGGCCAAGAGCCCATGCCATTTACCAGCTGGCAAACTTCTTCCGCTGCCTGTTCCCAACCGACCCTGGTCACACCTAGGAGTGGACTTCGTGACTGATCTACCAGCCTCGGATGGATATACATGCATCTTTGTGGTCATTGATAGTCCTGCCGTCTCATCCCTCTACGAGGTCTGCCAACGGCCATGGAAACAGCGGAGATCATGTTTAATGCCATCTTCAGATACTTTGGTATCCCAGAAGACATCGTATCCGACAGAGGTCCACAGTTCATCTCAAGAGTCTGGAAAGCCTTCTTCTCCCTCCTAGGTGTGACCGTAAGCCTCTCCTCGGGTTACCATCCCCAGACGAACGGGCAGACGGAACGCAAGATCCAAGAAGTTGGGCGCTTCCTCCGTACCTTCTGTCACGGCCACCAGGACTCTTGGAACCAGTTCCTGGGTTGGGCCGAGTACGCCCAAAACTCCCTCCGACAATCCACCACCGGCTTAACACCCTTTCAGTGCGTACTCGGTTACCAACCCCCACTGTTCCCCTGGTCTGGGGAACCCTCCGATGTTCCTGCCGTGGATTACTGGTTCAGAGAGAGCGAGAGGGTCTGGGACTCAGCACACCATCAACTTCAACAGGCTCTCCGTAGACGTAGGATGGCAGCGGCTCTGTGACGCTCTGAGGCCCCAGCTTACCAACCTGGAGACAAGGTATGGCTATCCACCAGAGACATCCGCATGCGTCTACCCTGCCGGAAGCTGAGTCCCAGATTCATTGGCCCGCTCACCATCACGGAGCAGGTCAACTCAGTCACCTACCGTAAAAAACTGTAACAAACACGCCAGGTTCCAGCACCGTCCAATCACAGCGCACACCTTCCCCTGAGTACTGATCACCGTCACCTGCACCTCATCAGCGCACTCATCACCAGCACTATTTAAGACACACTCACACTCAGCCACATTGTCCGGTCTCGTTTGCATCAAAGGACTTACCTGTATGCTTAACTCAAGGACTCTTCTGACTACTTACCTGTTCTCCGGGTTTCCTAAGCTCCTTCCTACGATTCTCGTCTGGCGTGAAGTGTTGTCTGAAGTCATCAGCTCCATTCAGCAAGTATCATTCTCCATTGTCACTCTGCAACTACAATGGACTGTGTCATTCTCTATATCACTCGTACATCACCAAGTGCATCTGCTACTCACCTGTCTGCATCATATACTCTGCTTGTGTCCAATAAACAAACCTGTTTTATCTATCTTCTGTCTCCTGCCTGGTCCTATCGTAACACACTGATGCTCCAGAAGGAAACATGATGCATTAAGAGCCAGGGGGTGCCCTAGTGAAAAAAAAAAAGTATGCTAAGTATACTTGCAGCCAGACTAATTATCAGTATATTCCAAGTGTGTTAATGATTAGTTAAAGTGTGCTATTTTGAAACAACTAATTTTGTACTAAGTATATTTTATTTGTAATTACATTGTATAAAAACACAACTTTAAGTATATTTAGAGTACTTTTGGGTGCTAAATTGGAATAACTTCAAGTATACTTAGTACACTTTAAGTATATGCCAGACTGATTACATGCTTGATTAGTGATATTAAAGTGTACTTAATTTGTGTTATAAGTATACTTTATTTGTGGTCAGACTGCCATCATCTCCATCGTCTACATCATTGAGCTCAGTGTTCAGGCCGATCATGCGCTGCGCTTCAGTCTGCCGGCTGTACTCAACCCCAGATACTCACCTGCAGGTGCACAGCTTACCTGATCTCACAACAGAACCACACTAAGAGCTCAAGATCATCATCATATATATAGAGCTCAACAGGGACTGTCCATTCTGTCACTTAATTACACAAGAGTTTTTACCACTGTGTCTTTCTACATGCTTTAATGAATCAGTTACGTTTGATTTATAGGATCATCCTTGAGAGCCCAATCACATCTGAGCACATTAGAAAAGGCCAATGAAAATAGGCATGTGAAGCTACGCCCCTGGACATACGGGTATATAAGGCCGGCTCATGTCTGAGCACACTAGTGTTGTTTTTAGGAGCCGAGGTGGTGTTTCGCCACATAAGCAGTCAGTAAGAGGTGTGGCCAGAGGGACAAATGTCTCCATTCCTCCATCAGGGATCGAGGGTCACCATACGCTCCATCCCTGTCATCTTGTCAGACTGCAGGATCAATATCATAGGCCAGACTGTTCTTCTGCGGTGTAATGGCTGTGCGGCGATGGAGAAGTCTCTCTCTTTGACACAAACTCAACTGACTGGCTTCTCTCCTGTATGATTTCACATGAGTCTCTTCAGAATTCAGATCTGGACATGCGTCATGAGCTTCTAGAGGCTTTGTCCTCCTAACTGTAAATAACAAAAATAAGTCACAGAAATTGTCCAGAGAAGGTTCTGGTCACGCTCAGTTCATCACAGGCACTGACCGCATGCAGCCCAAAGTAAGATCTGCTGTGGAAACAGAGTGCAATCTGTATATTCTCTCCCCCTTCACTAATCTACCCCTAAACCTACTCATCACACAAAACTGTCTGCATTTTTAAATTTTCAACATAATTCTGAGTGTTTTATAAGCTTGTTTCCTCATGGGGACCTAAACATGTCCCTGCTGGGTAAAAATGTACTGGTATTACAGTACTTGTGGACATGCAGTTACCATAATGTAGGGAATATCATGTTAGATTGTGCTGAAATGATGATCTGATGGATCTCCACATGATAAATATCAGATACAGATATGGAAGCTTGTTTCAGACACTGAATACACAATAAAAAAGGTCATTGTGACATTTTATCTCACAATTCTGACTGTTTTTCTTACAATTGTGTGATATAAACTCACAATTCATACTTTTTTCCTGTAATTGTTAGTTCAAATCTTATAACTCAAAATTGTTTTTATCTCGTAATTCTTTTTATCTCGACTTTTTTCTTAGAATTGCAAGTTCTAAACTCACATTTACAAATTATAAAGTCAGAACTGTGTGTTTAAAAACTCAAGATCACCAGAATCACCAGTTTATGTAACTCGCAGTTGTGAGTTTATATCACACAAAACTGACTTTATAACTCACAATTCTGACTGTATTACTCGCAGTTGTGAGTTTAAATCTTGCAATTGTGAGAAAAAAGTCATAATTGTGAGCTAAAAAGTCACAGTTATCTTTTTTTGTTTTTATTTAAACAAGCTTCATAGACGAGTCATTAGTGAGCACTAATAAGAAAGATTACAGCAGACATTTAATAAGTGTTAATCTGCAATTAAGAAAACTTTTTATTTTATTACCAAGATTTATTGTGAAAACATAAATAATGTACTAAAATATCAATTGAAGTCAGGGAATATTTAAGTAAGCAAACTATTGTACCATATATTGTATTGTATCATATGGTATTTTTAAAATTGAAGTCATATGAGGCAAAAATGTGTTCATTTGTTATTTTAGCTCAAATCACGTACAAACGGTGACATCTACAAATTCAAGCTCCGATAATATCCCAGATTACGAGTGAGTTTCTGACTCAAGAACAGCTGCAATCACATCAGACCAGTTCATGAATGAATTATTGAAACAATTCATCAGGAAAGATCAACTTGTTCACAATCGGACATCGCTCTTGATCTTCTGCTCTTCTGACCCTCGGCCGATAAAGTTCTGCGTCGTTCTGGAGCAGCTGCAGCTTTTCCATGAACACAGTCGGTCACTGATACTTCAGCACATTACTACTGTGAAGATTATCTTCAATCATTTACAGTTTTGATGGCATCTTCTCCTTGCTTGGCTAATAGTAAATCTGCCCAATATAATTTATTATTGTTGATTTTTTTTCATGTTTTGGCTGTATTAGGACAGTTATAGATGTGACGTGAATCATCTCAAAGAACAGTGGGATTAAATCTCATGGTTGTGTTGACATCAGTCCACCATATCAGATCTCTGACAGTGAAGACTGTATATTTGACCGGTTTGTGTTTGTTGCTGCAGACTGCCGGCCCGGTCTGTGATCCGCTCTCTGGAGCTGGAGGAGCAGACATGGAGCCGTCAGGAGCAGGATCAGGAGCTCAGTGTTCAGGCAGGAGTGAGCAGCATTCATACAGCCTTCATCGGTGTTCATGAAGACAGCAAACAGACGCTGCTGCAGAGGACAGTGCCAGTACCATGTGAGTTCACTGTGTTTACAGCAGTCCTAATCCTGGAGAGACGATAAACTCTACAGGACCTCCAGGATCAGGATTGCTCAGTTATAATCAGAAACATTAGTTTCTGTTTTAGATGTGCTCCAGGGTCCAGTAAGAAATAATGCACACTTTTCTTTCCTTTTAACCTCTTCTGTGGGTCAGTCCATCTCAGCTGCTCCAGTGGAGGTTGTTTTTACCTGCTTTAACCAGAGTTTCTGTGTTTGTATCAGGGCACACAACACTTCTGTTTGAGTGAACTTTTCACAGATCCAAGTCCTCTAGTACATTTTTATTTGTATTATTTGTTACTCATTTTATTACTTGTTATTCTTTTATTTCATCTATTCATATCTCAAAGAAATTTGGCAGAAATGTCCCCAAATTGCGCAAGCAAGATGGCACCAGGTGGTGTTTTGCCGTTCCGTCGCTCCGTGTATAGACTGCTTACATTATGTTTTCTGGATTTATTATGCTTTTTAAGTCACATTGACTGTCTATGGCGAAAAATTGAGGTTACAGTATTTCATCAATTCTGGATAGAATATTATTCTGTGGCCAACAGTAACAATATTTTATTATGATTATTATTATAAACAAGAGGTAACTTTATTTTTAAGTTTAAGATAGTAACTTGATACACAGCACAAGAAACTCGTATATGTGAAAATCAAAACAAACTTTATGACTACTTCTAATGATTACAAGAAACTAAGGCTAAACACACACACATACATACATACATACATGCACACACATTCGCAGAGTTGATATGAGCTATGAAAAGTCCCAAGTTCAGTGCTAACTTAACTCGTAACCTGAGAAAAATCACAAAAGCAGCGCTTTGGCTTGATTCTTTCGGTTTAAAGGAGTTTCACCAGTTTCCAGAAAGAGAGAGAGAGAAGATTTGCTTGTACCTGCGTTCACTCTGACAGCGGAGGTAGGTGGGTGTTTCGTGGCTCTGGTTGAGCGGAATCCCAACTCAGATTGGCTGTTTTGCGGTGACGTCTTCTCAGGGAAGCCCAGCGTTGGGTAGCGCGGAAGCTTTGAAGGAAGTTGCCGGCTGGTGAAACGCGCTGTTCTGAGCGTCTGGCTTGAGCGGCTCTCTTCTTTGGAGACTTTGGTCAGATAGTTCACGGAGTGTTTCGGAGTTGGATGTGACGGCTGTTGGATGAGAAGTAGGCTATCAGCTGCGCGGCTCATGGATGAAGATAGTCAGCGACTCGATCTTAGATGGAAAATCAGCCCCGGTCGTTAGATGGGACGAAGCAGCTTAGATGTAAAGTTCAGCCACGGTCGAAGTAGCGGTTCTTCAACTACTTTTTTCAGCATAACCCAAACAACTTTTCAGCCGTGGTTAAAGTATCGGTGCTTCAATGACTAGCTTGTTTGGGACAGCATAGTTTTAAAGGAGCAAGTTGGCTCCATCCTTCAGATGCGATCCTCCAATGAAACGTTGATACGGAGCTTAGACAAGCCCCATCTATTGTCTATTGATTACATCGATGATATCCTCGGAACATTCTCCTGTTTTATTAACAACTTTATAACGTTTCATAATATCTTCCTAATACTGTATTTCAATGTTTCATGCACATAGAATTAAAGATAATTATAAATCCTGTATTTAGAACTCAAACATGACACACTTCTTACACACACATTACTAGACTGACCTAATTAAAACAGTGATTACAAGAGAAAGAAAATGCATACGGGAATACAAACATATAATGCATTGAATCCAACATGTTAGTAATCAGATCATAGCATTTGTTATTCTGAATATAGTTTTAAATGATCTCTCAGTGATTGTCCATTTGAGATTCAAGATTGAGTCTGTAAGCATAGAGTCCCTGAACAGCGACCGGAGTCACAAGTGACCGGGTCAAAACGGACTCCTAATCAGGTGGATGTCTGTGTGGATCCATTGTTCTTTTCAGGTCCGTTTAATTAGTGTTTCCTGTTCTGTTTGTTTGATACAAAACGGTTTTGTGAGGGTCTATAATTTTAATGTGATCAGGAAGGCCTCAAAACAGATATTCTCTGTTCTTAAGTCACCTTACCATTTCTCTTAATGCTGACTAGCTGGAATTAGGAGCTATCCAGTGCCCCCGGGGATTTTGGGGTCAGTGAATGGATCCTTGGTCAAATGAAGCTTTGTTTGGTCATGTTCCCTGTTGATAACATCATTTGGTAAGTTCTGTTGAACGAGGCCCTACAGCGCGGATGAATCTAATGATGCTTCATTAACAAAATTCGGGAGGAGCACTTTCAAATGATCCTTTCAATCATCACGTCATTCTGACCAGCTGTCAGCAATCAGTAATCAACAAGTCTACCCAATCAGCATAAGTGGAGACCATTATAAATACACAGTCGACTCACCCACGTTCCTCGACAGTTCTTCAGCATTTGGTTACACCCAAATTGTTACAATGTCCGAGATCGATATCTTCCCGTCTGACGACGAATCCCACATTGCCCAGGATCCTTCGCTGCATCGCACTGATGCAAGGAGCACACGTGCCCAACCACAGGACACCTGTGTTCCACCACAGGACACCGCAACCGAGCCTCCAGTACCATCGCGCGGTCGTCGGCCCAGCCGCGCCGCTTCTCGTACCCCAAGACGCCGTGGCTTGCCATCACCTCCACCTTCGAGACATCCACCATCATCTTCAGCTTCATCCTACACTTCAGCACACCCCACAATTCCTGCAATAGAAAAGTGGACAGTGTTGGGATTGAGACAAGCTCTAATAAGCGCCGATGTCCACTTTTCCAGAAGAATGAACAAAGCAGAGCTGTATAACCTGTACGTTTCTCTTCAGTCGGCATTCCCATCTTCAAAATCCACTCCACTTTCCAAAACGGCTAACAAGCCGAATAAAAATCGCAGGGGCCCGAACCAACGATCTCAAAAAACACCATCTCCTACCCTCACGAGAAAGGGCCTCCAAGTTTCAGGACGTGGCAGCCGGCCCTCTGCAAGCCTGGGCCGCGCCCCGGATTCCGCTGCTGTCAGTCCACACTCTCATCTTCGCTCCGCAGAGCTACAGACAGCAGTGCCTCACGTAACAATACCAGCCTCCATAGACACAAACCACCCTGGTAATGTGAGTATGCCTCCACCAGCAGCACAGGCGCAACCTCAGCCTTTTCCAATCTCTTTTTTCAACCCTACCCCGTGTCAGTGGCCTGCAGCCCCACCATCGGTTTCTAGCGCGAGGCTGCCTCCGCTAGCAGTGCAGGCCCAGACCCCCTATATACCTCCCCAGTTTCCTTCATTTTCCACTCTCCTCGCTCCAGGGGCCGACCCTAGCGTGAGGTTGCCTCCGCAAGCGGCCTCGGCCCCGGCTTGTCTTCCTTCTAACACTTTCTCCCATGCTCGATCTCCTTACACACTGTTTTCAGCAACGGCGATGCCCATTCCACCAAACGCTACAGCATTGGAACCACCCCCCGTTGCCAGTAACATCAGAGCACAGATCCTCACAGGTGCGGACATAGATTTATCATCATTGCTATCATTACTTCCTCCCTCCGTCTCAAATCGCCAAATCGACTGTGGCGATTTTTCTGTTACCCTTAAAAATCCAGTGCACAATTCTCCCCGCATTCTTTCTTTTTCTGAATTCTGTATTGCTTTCAACCGTTATAGCGAAATCATTTGCGCAGCACTTCCCCACAGGAGACGAGAACTAAATGACTACCTCGCGATAATCGCAGAGCTAGCATTATCATACGGAGGAACACACTTTTACACTTACCATAAACTTTTTTCAGCCAAATGTGCTGTCCGCGTGGCTCAGTGGAACCATTGCCCTTACTGGGGTGCCTTAGACACTGAGTTACACAACAGAGTTTTCTTAGGATGCCGTAACATCTCCTGCGCGGTCTGCAGATCTGTCGCTCACTCCACCACAGCTTGTCCCCTAATCAACCCGTCAATTCCCCCTTGCTCAGATTCATCTCAAGTTAAGTCAACCAGTTATGTCCCGCGGCCAGTAAACACCAACTTCGACTCAACCACAGATTCCAAAAGTCGTACCACTTCTACAAACAGTCAAGTCTGCAATAATTTCAATTCAGGAAGATGCGCAAGGCAGCGCTGTCGTTACATGCACATCTGTAACTTCTGTGGCGGCGCTCACGCCCGCATGATATGCCCTGTAAAAAGGTCTTTAAATAAAGATTCTAAAAATTATTTGTCGACTCCTGTGAATATTTCTCGTCTGTCTACTGAATTGTCTCACCACCCCGACACTAACTTTACAGACTATTTGCTGTCTGGTCTCGAACACGGTTTCAAACCCGGCGTTGAAAGCCTCCCATCCCAAAGCATCATATGTAACAATCTCCAGTCTGCTCTCGCCGAGCCCGATACAGTCGACCTTCTAATCAAAAAAGAAATCGAGTCAGGTTTTATGATCGGCCCGTTTAACTTTCCTCCTTTTGAATGTTATCGAATAAGCCCAATTGGAGTGGCTACCAGGAAATTTTCAGGCAAAAAACGATTAATAATCGATCTCTCAGCACCACACAACTCCCCGTTCCCAAGCATAAACAGCCTTATCCCACTGGAAGAATTTTCTCTTCATTACCACAACATCGACCAAGCTATAACACTGATCAAAGACGCAGGTCGCGGCGCTTGGCTGGCCAAAGTCGACATCACTTCTGCCTTCAAAGTGATGCCCATCCACCCAGATTACTGGCATTTATTCAGCATACGCTGGCACGGAAAATTTTATTTTTCCGTCCGTCTAACTTTTGGATGCAAAAGCAGCCCTAAGATTTTCGACATGCTTTCAGAAGCTATTTGCTGGATTCTCTCTAACAACTATGCAATTCCTTATGTCATTCACCTTTTAGATGATTTCTTAATCATCTCGCCTCCCGACTCCATCCCAGCCGCGCATCTTCTCACAGTCCAAAAGGTTTTTTCCGAGCTCGGGATTCCAATCGCCCAGGATAAAACCAGGGGTCCAGCCACATCCATCGAATTTCTGGGCATTAATTTGGACACAGTTCATTTCCAGGCCTCACTACCCAAGGAAAAAATCGACCGGATTATTCTGGTCGCATCCACCCTCCGAGACAATCCAAATCTTTCTAAACGCGAGCTAATATCTTTGCTCGGCCACTTAAACTTCGCGATGCGCATCATCCCGCAAGGCCGCCCTTTCATCTCACATCTCCTCTCCCTCGCATCTTCAGTTCACGCGCTAGAGGACCAAATCTCCCTAACTAATTCATGTTGCAACGAGCTCAGTTTATGGATAAATTTCCTCAAGCAATGGAACGGTCTTTCCTTTTTCTATAACACTCTCATTTCTCTCCCCATGGATATTCAACTGTTTACTGACGCAGCTCCCTCTGTCGGTTTCGGGGGATTCTACCAAGGCCGTTGGTTCACATCTACGTGGCCCCCCCAGCTATTAGACTCACCGCAGTCATTAACATCCTCAGCACTGTTCGAATTGTATCCACTAGTTGTAGCAGCCTTCCTGTGGGGGAAAGAATGGTCCACTAACAGCATCTTAGTACACTGTGACAACGAAGCAACCGTGCATTGCATTAACAAAGGCCGTTCTCACTCCCCCGCACTAATGCCTCTCCTAAGACGCCTCATTTGGATTTCAGCTTGTGATCAATTCATCATAACTGCAAAACATGTTCCTGGATCAAAAAATCAAATAGCTGATGCTCTCTCCCGTTTTGCTTTCCAGAAATTCAGATTGCTGGCACCAGAGGTGGACCCATTTCCAACCCCAGTACCTCACTATTCAGAACTGATGTTCCCATAAACCACCCATTGAAACCCCTGCTGGACGCCTCTCATAATTCCATTATCCAAGCCGTTTCCCCCAGAACCCTCCAATCCTACCTAACCGCTTGGAAATGTTTTAAGTCTTTCCACTCCACATACAGCCTGCCATTTCCTGATTTTTCACTGCTCACCATCACTTCATTCATATCCTATCTCAACAGGATTAAGAACCTCCAAGCCAGCTCCATCAAGGGTTATCTAAGCGGAATTCAGTTTTTTCACAAACTCATTTTTGGTTCACCCTCATCAGAAATAGCCAATTCACAGACCTCTATGTTGATTAAAGGCATCCAAAAAACCCAACCCACCTGCCCAGACGCCAGACAACCAATAACACTAGACATACTCACCAAATGTATCACCACTCTCCGCCGAGGCTACCACTCTATCAATACTGCCCACACACTGGATGCAATGTTCATATTGGCTTTCTTCGGGTTTCTCAGATGCTCAGAGCTCACTATCACATCCAACTTTAATCCAAAGGTCCACCCGACAATTTCAGATTTATCAGTGCTAGATGATGACACCATCTCTTATTTCATCAAACAAAGCAAGACAGATCAAACAAGGAAAGGCCATTTCATCTACATTTTCAACCTCTCATCACCAATCCAGCCATACCAATCCCTTTTAGCTTACCTCCATTTCAGGAGCTCGCAGGCCAAATTCCCATCTGACCCACTCTTCACAGATGACTCCAACCACCCCATCACACATTTTTGGCTCCAGAAACACCTCAAGGCCGTATTGATTCAATCTGGCATCCCAGCAGCCAACTATTCTAGCCATTCATTTCGCATAGGTGCAGCAACTACAGCTGCTCAGAAAGGCCTTTCCCAACACCAGATTCAAGCACTAGGTCGCTGGTCGTCAGAAGCCTACAAGAGCTATATCCGTTCCAATCATTTCCACATCAAAGAAGCTCAACAAACCCTCATCAGCTAAAGCCCAAACCTACTGGCTCACCGCATCCTCTCCAATTAACATCACCAGTCCACTAAACAATGGAAGCAATTTTACCTCCTCTGCGCATCAGTATCTACCCAGTAGCAGCATCTACCCAGTAGCCCACCTTTCTTTCACCGCAGCAGTGCACTGACCTCGTCTGTTCCCACAGGAGGTCAGTTCTCTGTCCAAACTCACCCTAAGGACAGTTGAAAGCAAGTCGAAAAGCAAGTTTGCTCAACTGCCGCAGCAGTGTAATCTACTCTGATCACAGGAGCTCGGCTCACCGTCCTACTTGCTCATTGGATAGTTGAAAGCAAGTTGAAAGTCTGGTCCACTGTCGCAGTGGCCATCTACTCCACACTGCAGGAGTTCCTTTTATCAGTTCAAACCCGCTCCAGTGCCGCAGCAGTGTCATCTTCTTCGCTCCCGCAGGAGCTCCATCATGTCATGCAAACTTGCTCCACTGCCGCAGCAGCATCATCCACTTCGCTCCCGCAGGAGCTCCGTCACGTCATGCAAACTTGCTCCACTGCCGCAGCAGCGTCATCCACTTCGCTCCCGCAGGAGCTCCGTCACGTCATGCAAACTTGCTCCACTGCCGCAGCAGTGTCATCCACTTCGCTCCCGCAGGAGCTCCGTCACGCCATGCAACTTGCTCCACTGCTGCAGCAGTGTCATCTACTTCGCTCCCACAGGAGCTCCGCTACACCGTACATTGTCTCAGCAGGATCATCTCTTCCGCTCCCACAGGAATCCAATTCCCTGTACAACCAATTCACTGGATGATTGGAAAGCAATTCTGAAGCAAGTTCAGTTCCT
Source organism: Chanodichthys erythropterus (assembly GCF_024489055.1). Lineage (NCBI taxonomy): Eukaryota > Metazoa > Chordata > Actinopteri > Cypriniformes > Xenocyprididae > Chanodichthys > Chanodichthys erythropterus. The sequence goes on from NC_090244.1 coordinate 31,282,432, forward strand.
CCATCACAGGCGTTTCATCGCCACCTCCCCAGCAAGAGCTCATTCTCTATCCAATCAGCTTATTGGATGGCAGCATCATCTGCCCTGCTCCTGCAGGAGCTCGGTTCCATCCAAGTCTCGATCCACAGCCACCGCTCTGGCAGGAGCTTGCCATAGGCGACCATGTTCACGTTCTGCAAATTTTGAGGGTTATCAACATCATTTTCCGGCTGCTGTCCAGAGTCAGTGGCAAATTTTGGGGGAGTACTCTGGGTTCGGGCCAAATACCGAGCTCGGAGCCCTCTCCTCGGACAGCACGCCAAATACGCATACTATTTATTTATCTGACTTATTTGCAAGTGTGAACTCGTGAAATGATGTTTCATTAACAAAATTCGGGAGGAGCACTTTCAAATGATCCTTTCAATCATCACGTCATTCTGACCAGCTGTCAGCAATCAGTAATCAACAAGTCTACCCAATCAGCATAAGTGGAGACCATTATAAATACACAGTCGACTCACCCACGTTCCTCGACAGTTCTTCAGCATCCCTCCACCACCCCATCTCCTCACTCTCGCATAGTTATCTTCCTAACCAAATCTCACACGCGCCTGGTTATTTCCTTAACCAGAATACGGGGGGAGTACTCTGGGTTCAGGCCAAATACCGAGCTCAGAGCCCTCTCCTCAGACAGCACGCCAAATACGCATACTATTTATTTATCTGACTTATTTGCAAGTGTGAACTCGTGAAATGCTTGCTGTCAGTCACCGCACCGGTGTGGATACTGAACTTCAGAATCACAGATTCTACGTCTTGAAAGTATGACCAATATAAGAATTTTCTCTGGAAAATATCATCTGAACAAGTAAGTATTATGTCTGCCACTTTTGTTTTGACCAACTGAGGAAAAAAGCATTAGGCCTACAATAAATCACGCTGCCAATGATGACTAAATCTAACGATCGCTTAGCTCTGATCACACCAAACCGTGCAAATTATTATTACTGTTATATTGTTCTCAAATTGTTATTGTTAACAACATCAGCACTGCGTGACTGTGTATTTAGTGTGTATTAACGTTAACTGTAGATTTCGATTTCTGTAGCCACTCCACAGTCCAAGTCTTTTGCTTTTTTTACTACGGGTGAATCTCCAGTTGTCACTGATGATTGTCATTTGGACCTTTCTGGATTACAATCCGCCATCAAAATGATAAGTTTAATTATTTCAGCTGCTGTGAGAACAGGCTATAAATGATCCGCTACCGGCAGCTTCCTCACGTGATATAGCCAACTAGCCTCTCAACGGGACTCCTTCCTTTGTTTACGGAAGTGACGTAATGACGCACAGGAAATGCTGCACGCTCAAATTTCCGCCATGTCGCTCTTATTATAAAACATTATTACAAGCTTACTGTTGTGAATCGAGACAAGATCATTGGATAGTTTTGAACACTGGCTGGTTATGTACTTGCTCAAAAATTTATTTTGGATCATTTTTAACCAAAAAAGTTGCGGACTGCAGCTTTAAATGTAAGCAGCTCCCCACTGAGAATTTTAAATCCTTTGAAGTTCAAGTTATGAAGGTTGACATGTCTACGCCAGTGTATTGCATATTCGTTTATAGGCCACCTGGTTACAGTAAGGATTTCCTTAAGGATTTTTATGTTTTTTTATCTGGTGTTATAACATGTGCTGACAAGATTCTGATTATGGGGGATTTTAATATTAATGTTTGTTGCCCAGAAAAACCCATGTCTAAGGATTTTTAAATTTTGATTGACTCTTTTAATCTCACCCAGATTGTAATGGGACATACACATGTCCATGGGCATACACTGGATCTGGTGTTATCTTTGGGTATATGCCTCGAGAGTATTTGCATTGATGAGATTCCTATTTAGGATCATAAGCCTGTTTAATTTGAACATGCCTCGTGTTGTACAGGATGTTTCTTTTCTTCCAAAAATTTCCAGAGTCATTACAGATCATACACATGATGCTTTTATTGCTGCTTTTATGGCTGCAGAGCTACCTTTTGTAAATGGTGTCTCTGAAGTGCCTGTAACAGCACCAGATGAAATGGTACAGTCTTTTAATCATCTATGTAGTAAAATTCTTGATACTGTTGCACCTTTTAAGGTGAAGAGGCAAAAAGTGAATAAGCGACCATGGCTAAATGAGGTAACACAGGGTTTTAGGTGGGTCTGCAGGCAGGCTGAGCGTACGTGGGTTAAAAATAAATTACAAATCTCGAGGTCGAGTATATCAGGAGTAGGGCACACAGTGTTTAATATAAGATCTTCTCTCCCAGTTTTGAGTCAGTTTAAGTTGGTTTCCTTGGAACAGTTGGAGGGCATTGTCTTGCATTTAAAATCTACTACATCTATTTATGATGGCCTCCCTACTAAATTGTTAAAAGAGGCAATGCATGTCCTTGGCCCTAGCATTCTTTTAATTATCAACAGTAGCCTACAAGCTGGCATAGTACCACTTGAGTTCAAGCGGGCCATTATTGAGCCAGTACTAAAAAATACTAACTTGGATAGTCAGGATCTCAAAAATTTTAGGCCGATATCAAAACTCCCCTTTATGAGTACGATTTTAGAAAAAGTTTTCCACACTCAACTTATAGATTTTTTAACTCACAATAATATAATGGACATTTTCCAATCAGGTTTCAGGTGAAACCATAGTACTGAAACAACATTAATAAGAGTCGTAAATACATTTTAATGGGAAGAGATTCTGGGAAATGTGTTGCTTTGATGATGCTGGACTTGAGCGCAGCTTTTGATACTGTTGATCACGGCATTTTGTTATCACGTCTTAGAGATGATGTTGGTATTAATGATGTGGCCGTGAAGTGGTTTGGTTCCTACCTAAGGGACAGAAAATGTTCAGTTAGGATTGGAGATTGTCTTTCTGACACTGTGGATGTTTTGTGGGGGATCCCTCAGGGATCTATTCTTGGACCAACCTTGTTTTCTCTGTATTTGTTGCCTTTGGGATCTATTTGCCTTTGGGCCACAATATTAATTACCAAATCTGTGCAGATGATTTGCAATTATATTTTTCTTTGGACAAGCGTGCTGCATGGGACAGCTTCAACATATGCTTAAATGAAGTGAAGGTATGGTTTGCAAGTAATTTTCTGCAATTAAATGAGAATAAAACTGAGATTATAGTTTTTGGAAACAAACAGTCTATGGGAAATCTGTTTGTGAGTGAGGATTTCGCTCCCAGCATAAACAGTTATGTTAGGAACCTGGGTGTCATTTTTGACACAGAACTTTGCTTTGATCGACAAGTAAATGCTGTCGTGAAATCATCCTCTTATCAGTTAAGGAAGTTGTCAAAGCTGAAATCTATTCTTTCCAGAAAAGATTTAGAGTCTGTTGTTCATGCTTTGATTTCTATGAGGTTGGACTATTGTAATGCCCTATACCTGGGCTTGAATGCATCTCTCATAGCTCGCCGTCAGTATGTTCAAAACGCTGCTGCTAGGCTTTTAACTGGCACTAAGAAGAGAGATCACATAACACCTGTGTTAATTTCTCTACATTGGCTTCCGGTGTTATATAGGATAGAGTATAAGGTCCTGATCATTGTGTATAAGACCTTACATCAACAGGCTCCTGACTATATCAAAGCTATGTTGAGCCCGTACAAAACTTCTCGCTCTCTGAGAGCAAATGAGCATGTTGTTGTCTGTTCCGCGAACACGGTTGAGGAGGAGTGGAGATCGTGCATTCTCCGTGGCAGCTCCTGTGTTATGGAACAGGCTACCGTTGTCTTTGAAATTGGCTTCCTCTCTGGGTAATTTTAAAGGACAATTGAAGACTTTCCTTTTTTCTAAGGCTTTTGCTGTATGATTGGTATGTTTTGTGTATGGTATTTTTTGTACTTTTATTCTTAGTTTGATGTGTTTATGATTATACTTTTTATGACTTATATAATGATTTATATAATGATTTTTACCATGTAAAGCACTTTGGTCCATTGTTATGGTGTTGAAAGTGTTATTCAAATAAATTTTGATTGATTGATTGAAAGCTCTTCCCCAGATTTCTCTGTAACTAGCAGAATCTCTTTTTAAAGCAGAACGCTCTAATACACAGTTATATCGGTGCAAATTTCATCTTTCTGTCTGCTCCAGAGATAATCAAACCCAAACCGAAGGGTATTGAAAAAATCATCCTCACTCTTTTATGGACCAAAAAAAAAAATATTAAGAAAGACTGAAATGTTCTGCATTCACACTATATTTAACTGAAGCTCCTAAAGATCAGCCCTAATTCCTTCCCATCACATCAAATGTGGAGCCCTGAACAATCTGGATCATTACATTTGACCTGAAATTATCAGACTAAAGAACAAGAATGTGCAAAATATTTATATGTTCATGAACCTTGTGAAGATTGTTTTTGTCCCAAAGAGCAACGACTGTACTGAACTCAAATATTGAGGTTTCTGTAAATGAAAACCTCAGTTTTATTTCATAAGAGTGTTATATATATAACCATATAAGCATTTTTGCTTTAAATAAGGTTTTTATGATATCAAAGTTTTGATACTATAGGGGGGTGGGATCTGTTTGGTTTTTTATATTTTATCAGGCTATACTGCCATCTAGTGGTAGCAGGTTTTCTTAGACAGCTGTGTGTGGATCAAGAAAGGCTAAACCAGTGAAATGAAAGTCTCAAAATCCAAATGAATGAAAATCCAAATGAATACTCGCGCTGCCGGACTCAGATCTGAAGCCGCGCACAGAAAGCCGCATATAGACAGCATGTGATCGCAGCTTCAGGTCTCTTTCACAGATTATTGCCCTTGAATGGTCAAAAATATGTCAAAATGCACATCCTGGCGAGTATTCACGTAAACACAGTCGACTTAGTCAAGAATGTCTTTATATAAACAGCTGGGATGAGGAGGAGGACGGAGCGACCGGGATCAGGTGATTATACGGCTCAGGCATTAAATATTTACACCTGATGTGAGATTTGATGAGTGTGTGTGAAGATCAGAAAGAGGATTTACAGAGTGTCTCTCTATCCTTTAATATCACACAGAGACACTGAGAAGGAATCATAATAAACCCTAAATCCAGCAAAGAGGGGTTCGGTGAATGTGGTGTTGAATGTGTGTAAGTGTGTGAGTGTGTGTATGCGAAAGACACTGTAGAAGGACAGAGAGCCGGCCGACACGTCCACATACACTCCTACTCTCTTAGAGGATAGACGGTCAGGAGGTATATCAGTCCTGTTCTTATTGTGACAGACAGTGAATCCTCCATCAGAGCAGTGCAGACTCCAGGATTTGTTATTGAATCCAAACGCACAGTCTTCACTCAATCCTTTCCTGGTGATTCCTTCATATGCCACTGATATTTCAGCACCTCTATCGCTCCATTCAATCTCCCAGTAACAGCGTCCAGTCAGTCTCTCTCTACACAGAACCTGAGGATGATCAAATCTCTCTGGATGATCAGGATACGGCTGACGCTCTTTCACACGTGCCACCTTCCTGTTCCCATCAGACAGAACGAGTCGAGTGTGTGCTGTGTTTGGATCCAGTGTGAGATCACAGGCATCTGAACACAAGAAGAGAGAAACATCAAGAACAACAACAGTGAAGATGTGTGTGTGTGTGTGTGTGTGTGTGTGTGTGTGTGTGTTAACTGAAGTCAAATAACATTCATTGATTATAAACAAACACATTCAGAATTTGAGTGACAGTTTTATTGTTCATGATGCTAAGATCACACAGTTTCAGGAGTTACAGCCGTATTGAACTGAATCTGAAACTGTGATGATTGACATTGTGATCATAAGCAGAGCAACGGACGGACAAAAACAATCTGATATGAACAGATCTGTGCATTAACACTTCAAGTTTAAAACTGACCTGACACTTGTTCTGTTTCTTTCTTTCTCATTTATTACTAACTTTTCATTTGATCTTGATCAGCGTTTAATTTATTGTACAATATTTGAAGACTACATGCTAATGTTTCAATGCATTATTAACTTATAATTAACAGCATTAATAAAAACTTCACTAATTTTATTTTTAATTTTCAAATAGTTACATTTAAAAAGCTATTAAAATAAAATTACAATTTAACTGGTATTGGTTTATATATAAATATATTTACTTGTTTTTCATGACATATTTTACAATATAAAGACAAATGTGTAATGTTTTACCAGATTTAGTGCAGAAACACAGGCAAGAGGTCCAAACACAAGCAATCGAGTTAGCCATGAAGGACAGGATACGCGCGTACAAATACCAGCCGCCACCTTAAAGGTTCTTGGCCAGTTAAGTGTCCAAAACGTGCCCTGGTGCTATTTATTATTTTTATTTATTAATGTGAACATTCTATTGTTTATGTTCAACAGCTTATGTTACGCCTGAGAATAAACAGGGAGTATAATCACAAGAGATGAGTGATTCCCTTTCGAAAGGGAACTCCACTCTGCGCTGACTGCGCTATGGGGAACGTCCTCCGTGACCCGTGCTCGAAATGCCAAAAATCACCACACTCCAATCCTATTGGCCGGCGACAGCCTATCACGTCAAACGGCGCGAACCGTGACGTATAAAGGGAGCGCCTGGGGAAACAGCCGACATCCTCTTGTCTTTTCGCGACTGCTTTTGCTCGTGCCTTTTTCACTCTGCCAAAGTTAGTATGTCTGCTAAATCATTCAGGAAGTGTGCTGATCCTTGTCCCAGGTTTCTGACACCGGAGGACACACACAACTTGTGCGTTTTCTGTCTGGGCGAGGAGCACGCACGGACAGTACTCGAGGGTGCTGCCTGTGCTAACTGTGAGCGTTTTCCTATGAGAACGCTCCGTTCTCGTTTGGCCCTCTTCTCGAGGGGAGAGGTGCCACCACCGCTGCCTGGTGGTTCCGGCCCTGCTCGTGCTGAGGCTCAGCGGCGATTGAAATCATAGGGCTCGCAGGTGGAGCTCGCTGAGGAATTTGAGAGGGGTGTCAATCTTTCTCAAGCTGAAGCGGCTGACGAGGACGCGCTTCTGGCGGATGACGATGATGTTGTATCCTTAACATCCTCAGACCCAGGAGCGAGTGCTCTCTTGGCTCAAGGCCCCGGGGAGCAGGAGATGGCCGAGGTGGGAGAAGCGGGCGAGCCCGCGGCTCCCGCTAGGCCCCCCTGCACGGTGTTTTCTGAGTTGCTGGAGGTTATGGAACGCGCCTCGAGCAGACTGCAGCTGCCCTGGGAGCGCGTGAGGAGGGAACCCGCTCGCAGCAGGTTAGACGATTGGTTTCTCTCTACTCATAACCCGGCAACTCCAGCGAGCCTTCCATTCCTTCCCGATCTTCATGCTGAGATCGAGAAGGCATGGAAGAACCCGTACTCGGCCCGAATCCATCAGCATCAGTATCAGCGAGCTGACTTCGCTGATGTTGAGGGATTGGGCCAGCATGGGTATGTGTCGATGCCTCCTGTGGAAGAGACGTTTGCGAACTATCTCGCTACAGGGAGTGCACCGACACTGAAAGCTCCGGCACTGCCATCCAAAGCGTTGAAGGTGACGTCACGTTTGAATGGCAGGGCTTACGCCGCTGCAGGTCAGGCTGGTGCGGCGTTGCACACTATGTCAGTGCTTCTGGCGTATCAGGCTGATCTGCTTACGGATTTTGATCAGGGTCAAGGTCTTTCCGCTGAGGCGGTCGCGGAGTTGCGTCGGACTACGGATCTCGCTCTGAGGGCCACCAAACAAACTGCCGCTTCGATCGGTCGATCTATGGCGGGCATGGTGGCCACTGAGCGGCATCTGTGGCTCAACTGTGCGGACATCGGGGAGAAAGAGAAACATTTTCTCCTCGATGCCCCGGTTTCGCCCACTGAACTTTTTGGCACCTCCGTGCAGGCGGTGGTTGAGAAGTTCAGGGAGGCGAAGACGCGCTCCGCGGCGTATAGATCTTGCATCCCGCTCAGATCCAGCTCTGGGCCCAGACAGCCGGGAGGTCCCGGGCCTTCTCGAGCCGAGGCTCAGAGGCAGGCCCAGAGTGAAAGTGTCGCCGCTCGTGCGCCTCCTCCTCCTCGGAGTAAGTCGCAGAGATGGCGAGACGCTAGAAGAAAGAAGCAAGATCTGAGGGAGGTGATCGAGGAGCGGCGCCAGCAGCGCGAGGGTTTTTTTTCTCACCCTCGCTCTTCCTTCGCCTCCCGGTAGCGTTTTGTGACATCTATATGCTGCGGGCTTTACAGTCTGGTGATGTGGTGGGCCTATGATGAATATTTTTCTGACGGCCCGCCGTCTGGCCTGATAGTGAAAGTGCTTTTGGGCTTTGGAACTTTGGATTTTCCCCTCCGTGTGACGTATCGGGGAGGAATCTGCGTTCTACGAGCCGCAGGAGGTAAGCCAGGTCCATTTTTCATTCTTTTTATAGACCTTGCTTTGCCTGTTTAGTTTCCCGTGCATATAGTTGTCATCTGTTCATGTTTTATGGGGTTATTTGGGCAAATAACTGTATGTTAGGCTGACTGTTACAGGCAGGCCCTTTATGGCCGCTTTGTTGTTTAGCGTTGGTGTAGTTTCTCGGCTGATACTGTGTATAGCTAGAACTAGCTTTCGCTATTGTCAGTTATGTGTTGGCCAGTTTTTCGGCCGCCTAATGCTGCCGCTCGCGCTGCTTTCTCCGTGTGTTTAGGAATTTGTAGCCCGAGGGTAGCGTGGTCTACATACAGTCCTTAGCTAGCGGCTAGGCTAGAACTAGGTTAGGTGTATGTTTGTTTACATCCCTCTGTTATGACTATTCCCCCTGCGGTTGTATAGTTCCTAGTTCTGGCCTTCTTCTGAGGAAGTTGCTGGCCGTTTTTTGCCCATATTTCCCCTTCATATGTTTATGCAGGCGTGTTATGTGAGCGTGCTTGTGCTGCCACAGGTTACACCTGTTTTCTATGATAGCAGGCTTTATCCGGCCTCTATATATGAATACGGTGTTGTTGTTGTACTCCCCGGTTAGGGTTTGTGTTTCACTGAGTGCATCACCTGTTGGATCGCACACTCAGGGTGAGTGTAGGGAATTTTGTTTACCAGACTTCTCCCGGTCGTTTGCACCACAGCATCTGGGGTTCATTGCGGTTTGATTGTTGGCTATTTGCCTTTTAGCCTCTCTGTATGCAGCTTGTTTGGATACAGCGCTGTTGGTCTACGATGCTGGTTACGCTCACGCTGTTTAGCATATTAACATTGCCTGCTGGAATGTGTATGCCTAGACTCAGGTTGTGTAGCTAGTTCCCTTAAAATTGTCATTTTAGGTTATACTGGCCCTTCCTTGTAGCTAGGGCCCTGTCATGACCACGGGCCGGTGCCACATGGTTCTTTAAGTAGCAGGCCTTTCCAGGCCTCTCTTATAGCTTCCTGTTGGCCCAGCTACGCTGGTCGTGTACGGGCATCATTCCATGATGAGTCATACGTTACTCTGTTTTTGCCAGATGTTTATGGCCCCGTTGGGGCCTCCTTTCATGTCTTACCTAGCATGTTGGCACAGCTTGTATGGGTTTCTGTATGTCTCATACCCCTTGGGGGTTGTATAAACGCACTAGCTATTGCTGCGCGCTTTTAAGGTTACAGGCCACTTTCAGGCCTTCCTTTGCTAGCATGTCGGAATTTAGCTTGGTACTCCTCTCGCTGAGAGTAAAAGATGTTTTTACTGAGTAATTTGTGCGTTTATTCCCTTTAGCTCTAGTAGAGCTAAAATATTTTCTGTCTATCTAACAGGTTCTATTTTTGCTCCTAGAACTTTAGTGGCCGCTGGCTGATGTCTCGGGGGCACTTTCAGCTGTTATGTCTTGGTGTTTGCTCCACCTTGATATGCATTAGGGTATGGCCCTACAGGCCATCCTGGGCTACCGCCGTCTGCATTCAGTTCTAGTTCTCTGGTGAACTCTGGTTATGTTGTAGGCCCTTTTCCCCGCCTCCATGACTATGTGCCCGCTTTACAGTCTGTCTGTTAGGTTGAGCTTTGTACTTCCCTTCGGGGTTAACTGCGTAATTGTGCTTAGCTCCCTAAGCTGGTATGGTTGTAGACTTCTATGAAGTCTCCCTTTAGACCGGCCCCCAGGCTGGTTTGTGCTCCCCTGGGTCAGGGGTCTTTAGCGCACAGCCTCCTCAGCACCTTGTTAACGGCTGAGTAGATCCTTGGATGAGTGGTTGTACTCCCCTCATACGAGGGTCCAGAGCGTTTAGCTGAGTTCCGCTCTCCAGGATGCCCATCTCTGCGTGTGGGTTTGAGTTGCTTACTGCCCTTTCGCAGTCACTCTTTCCTGCTCTCCTCTCTGGAGTTTGCGCTTGGAGATTCTGTATATCAGACAAGGTTGGCTAGGCCAGATTTAGCTTCGCTGGATCTGGCTAGGCCTCCTTGGTGGCAGCGGGATGGATTTTTTCCCCGAGTGACTGGCCGAGGTTCCTTTGGTTCCTTGGCCACATTCCCTTAAAGGGACCACCCCCTCTCGGGCTGTTTGTTCCAGATGCTCGAGCAGCCTTGGTAGGCTTTTTTCGGAAGGCCTCTTTTAGGCTCAGCTTGGGCTGTTGGCCGTAGGGAATGCTGTCACTGACAGCCTTGGAGTTCTGCCCCCGGTTTTTCCCTGGAACTGCCGAATGTGTGTCCAGACATTTGGACTGGCATTCTCCTCTAGCATGGCAGCGCGGGTATATCGTTCCCCATAGTGCAGTCAGCGCAGAGTGGAGTTCCCTTTCGAAAGGGAACGTCTCAGGTTACGTATGTAACCATGGTTCCCTGAGAACAGGGAACGAGACTCTGCGCTTTCATGCCATGCTGCGGGATGCCTGCTACAGTCGCTCAAAGACAAGATGATGTCGGCTGTTTCCCCAGGCGCTCCCTTTATACGTCACGGTTCACGCCGTTTGACGTGATAGGCTGTCGCCGGCCAATAGGATTGGAGTGTGGTGATTTTTGGCATTTCGAGCACGGGTCACGGAGGACGTTCCCCATAGCGCAGTCAGCGCAGAGTCTCGTTCCCTGTTCTCAGGGAACCATGGTTACATACGTAACCTGAGACGTTTTCTCAGTGATGGTGTTTACTCTCGCGATCTCACCTGATAACGTTCACCTGCATGGAGAAACCCTTGCGATACCGTGTGAGAGTGTGACATGAGCAATCGATCTCAGATTAACGGATCTACTCTAAACTTCACTATAATAAAGAATCGATCTCAGACTAACGGTTCCATTATAAACATTACAAAATAAAACAATACAAAAATTAATAATGTTTAACTAAAATTACTTTGTATATTGAACAGAACTATGACTGTATCAACTCACAATATTAATGTCTGCTAAAGTGTGATGAATACTATGAATACTACCAATTACACTTACAGCTTTTAATTTATTCATTTTAAGAGGTCTAAAATAAGGAAACAAGATTATTTTGGTTAACAAGACTTTTAAGTCCAGCACTTAAAAGTTTTTTTTTTTTTACAATTTAATTTACATTTTTATAAAAAAAAAAAAAATAATTATTTGGTTAAATTTTACAGAAACGTCCACTTTTGGTATGACAAGATGTCTTAAAATGTATTTCTTTTTCTAACATTTAAACTTAGACCACATCATTATATTACACTTTGACTTTATGAATACAAATGACAGCTTAATGATTTTTTTTTTTTTGTGCATTTATTTAAAGACTGCATGTACCAGTTTTTTTTTTGTCACTGGTGTTACCTTACTTCTCTGGCATTTTTAAACATGTATGAAATATTATTTATCTTTTTTTTTTCAGCACATGCAGTCAGAGTTACAGAACAATAATGATAATGCAAAAGATAAGGAGATTGTGTTTTTTTATTTTATTATTTCAATCAGGTTAGTTAAAAGTGTGATTGAATGATGTTAATTCATTTGCGCAACCATGTATTTGCTATAACACTGCAAATATTTGAAAAACAGTTATAAACAAGTAATGATGCAATCCTTTACATCTTAGTTCTTGAGTGTAGCAGAATTCAATGAATGTAAAATTATTACCATGTCACATATGACACATTTTATTTAATGTGACAGATAAATAACAGTAACACCAGTGACGCAATGAATCACCAGTGACGTATGCATAAGACCAAAGATCCTTATTCGTCAACTATAATTAAATAGATTTTTACATTTGGTATACAATCAAAGACTGTCAATGACACTTAGTGAAAGCAGTCAGTAAAAGATCATAAAATACGTTGTCTGTAAAGTCGCTGCTTCTCAGCTGCTGTCACAGACCCGCCAGGCTCATCCATCAGCCAATCACAGCGCACTCCCTCACCAGAGTTCTAACCACACGCACCTGATCCTCATCATCACTCAAACACCACCAGATACTTAAGCACAGCACTCACCTCAGTTCACTGTCCAGTCTCGTTGACACAAGGACTACTATTCCTATGCTCCAGTTCATTGAGAATACTTACCCATTCCATTCCAGCGTGCTTCCCAGTCTTCGTGCAAAGTATCTGTGTGTGTCTCCCTACCGTCTCCGTGAGTTCACTCCACCACTTCGCCTCCAGTCATCCACGAGTTATCCACCTGCAAGAGAAAGGACAGTATTACCACTTCTGTTTCACCATCTCTAATACCCATTTAACCATTACTTGCCTGCACATCTGTTATTCCTTGCTGTTTGAAAATAAACGCTGTTATACCTGCAAACCTGTTGTCTCCTACCCTTCTGTCTGTGACAGAAGACCAGACCAACACTGAACATCAAACATCATGAGCTCCTTCACCACCGGTATACACCAGTCCCATGGCCAAACCAGCACACTTCTCTGGCTCTGCGGAGGATTGCAACGGCTTCATCCTACAGTGCTCGCTGGTCCTGGAGATGCAGCTGATATACCCTGACGATCGCTCCAAGGTATCGTTCATCATCTCCCAGTTAAACGGACATGTGTTACAGTGGGTAGAAACCATTTGGTCGCAGAATGGACCAGTAACCCAATCTCTGACTAATTTCCCCACTCATTTCAAAAAGGTTTTTCGGTAGACCAGCTAGTGATTCGTCGGTGGGTGAGCAACTCTATCAGTTGAAACAAGGATCTATGCCTGTTAACGATTATGATCTCAAGTTTAGGACTGTTGCTACTCCCAGTGGATGGAACGAACAAGCTCTGCTCACCACCTATCGTCAGGGTCTGGATCCCAGGGTACGGCTGCATCTCACTGCATACGAGGATTCCATCGGGCTCGAACAATTCATACAACTCTCCATCAGATTCGCCACTCCTATGCAGTCGTGTCTCAAAGAACACCAGGGCCAGCTGCCAAGTACATCATCCCTCCATCAGCCAGAGTCCATCTGCCCTCCAGAATCAGTAACAGAACCCATGCAACTGTAGAACAATCGTCTAACTTTCGCTGAACGGCAGAGACGGCCGACCCCTGGACTGTTTACACATTGTGGTGCATCTGGACATGTGATATCTACATGTCCTACTCATCCTCCTCGTCCCATGGTGAGTGCGATTATACCCTCCATTAAGAAAATGAAGCCACTCACCACAATTATAACACTTACTGCTGTTAATGTTTCCATTCCAGTCTATGCTGTCCTCGACTCCGGGTCAGCCGGTAACTTCATCTCTGCCATCAGCTTAAGCTCAAGACAACCTCAATGCCATCCGTCTACCAGATCCATTCAGTAACAGGCAAGCCACTCGGTCGTAAACCTGTCCATCAGTGTGCTAGTCCAGTGAAGCTTCAAGTTGGAGAACTTCACAAGGAAGAACTTCATCTACTGGTTCTGGGGGATTCCACCGCTGATGTGATCTTAGGGCGCCCATGGATGGAGCAGCACAACCCCATCATCTCATGGACCACCGGAGAGAGGGGGGCGACACCTGTTCCACAAAAACTTCTGCCTCCTGTTACTCATCCTGAGTCACTTCCTGTGTGTTCCACATACATCAAGAGCCCTGTAGAGAAACAGTCGGTGCATATTCCTCCGTGTTACGCCCCTTCAGTGATGTATTCTGCCCGAAGAGAGCCTTCAAGCTGCCTCCACGCCGGCCATGGGACTGTGCCATCGATCTGCTTCCGGGTGAGTCAGTGCCCCATGGGAAGATTTATCCATTCTCCATCCCAGAGCAGAAGGCCATGGAGGAGTACATAGAGGAGGCTCTTAACCAAGGCTACATTCGTCCGTCCACATCCCCTGCTGCTTCGAGCTTCTTCTTAGTGGCCAAAAAGTACGGAGGCTTGCAGCCTTGTATAGATTACAGGGCTCTCAACAAGATAAATTCAGTCAAATTCAGATATCCTCTTCCCCTCGTCCCAGCGGCTCTGGAACATCTCTGTGGTGCCACTGTATTCACCAAGCTGGACCTCCACAGCGCATATAACCTCATCTGGATACGTGAGGGGGACGAGTGGAAGACGGCCTTTGTGACCCCTACTGGACACTACGAGTACCTCGTTATGCCTTATGGCCTGGTCAGCGCCCCCTCTGTATTCCAGGACTTCATCCATGAGGTGCTCCGGGAATTCCTCCGTAACTCTGTTCTAGTTTACATTGATGACATCCTGAACAATTCCCGGAGCATGGCCGAACATTGCCACCATGTTGCGGAGGTCCTTCAATGCCTGAGACAATTCCAGTTGTTCCTCAAAGGTGAAAAATGTTCATTCCACCAGCCCTCACTGCAGTTCCTTAGGTACAACATCTGTAGCAGTGAAATCCAGATCGACTAGAGGAAGGTGGAAGCCATCAAGAACTGGCCCATTCCATCCACCATCAAGAGCTCCAAAGTTTCCTCTGATTTTCCAACTTCTACAGAAGATTTATCTAGAATTACAACTCCACAGCTCATCCACTTACCAGTCTCCTCCGAAACAAGCCCAAGTCTCTGTCCTGGACACCAGCGGCCAACAAAGCCTTCAACACCTTGCGAGAACCAGCGCACTGCTCCTCATCCACCCAGAGCCCGAGAAGCCTTTTGTCGTGGAGATAGATGCCTCCCATCACGGGCGGACTGGCCATCTGGCATACCGGGCACTTTCCCGGTGGGCCGACGTGCTTCGCCGACCGCAAAAAAAAATTCTCTCGGCCCATAAAAGTGGTAGGCCTAGATTGGCAGCCCAATGTTTTTTCAATTGACACTGGGCTGCTGGCCCAAAACACTTTAGTCAAAAATATCACATAGGCTAGGTTTTTTCCTTCTGACAGACACAGCCCATAAAACACGTAGCTCAGCGGCCCATTGGTTGTTTTCTTGATTGACACTGGACTGGCCAAATCATATCTTTGAACAGCACCATCTATGGGATTTCTGCTTGCACGCAGTTTCAGTGTGATCATGGAGAAGAAACGCAAAGGAGGTGCAGAGAAGCTGCGTGAGAGAAAAAAAAAACAGGCTCTTTAGGCAGACGCTGCCAAATGTGTCAAATTCACACAAATGTTTTCGGCAGTAGCAGGACCTTCACCAGCTCCCGTGGCTGATGAAAGTGGTGGTGGTGTCGGCGGCAGTGGCATTAACAGTGTTAGTGAGGAGGAGACTCAAGAGGAGAGGGACAGAGATGAGGGAGTGAGGGTAGAACCTGCGGTAAGCCTTGATAAAAATGAGCCAAAAACAAGTGGTGGACAAACTGTTGACGATAACGCTACAACGATAAAAGAAGTATGCAGGCTATACACTGTATGATTGCAGTTTGGCTAAGTGTGAGGGTGTAGAAAGCCAAAACATCACTGTTAAGAAAGGTCGGATTATATATATATATATATATATATATATATATATTATATATATATATATATATATATATACACACAGTACAGTATTCCTGTGATGCAAAGCTGAATTTTCAGCATCATTACTCCAGTCTTCAATGTCACATGATCCTTCAGAAAACATTCTAATATGCTGATTTGCTGCTCAAGAAACATTTATGATTATTTTCAATGTTGAAAACAGTTGTGTACTTTTTTTTTTCAGGATTCCTTGATGAATAGAAAGTTCAAAAGAACAGCATTTATCTGAAATACAAAGCTTCTGTAGCATTATACACTACCGTTCAAAAGTTTGGGGTCAGTAAGAATTTTTTTTTTTTTTTAAAGAAATTAAAGAAATTAATACTTTTATTCAGCAAGGATGCATTAAATCAATCAAAAGTGGCAGTAAAGACATTTCTAATGTTACAAAAGATTAGATTTCAGATAAACGCTGTTCTTTTGAACTTTCTATTCATCAAATAATCCTGAAAAAAAATATTGTACACAAATATTTTGTACAATTGTACACATTAAATGTTTCTTGAGCAGCAGATCAGCATATTAGAATGATTTCTGAAGGATCATGTGACACTGAAGACTGGAGTAATGATGCTGAAAATTCAGCTTTGCATCACAGGAATAAATTACTTTGTGAAATATATTCAAATAGAAAACAGTTATTTTAAATTGTAATAATATTTCACAATATTACTGTTTTTACTGTATTTTTAATTAAATAAATGTAGCCTTGGTGAGCAGACGAAACTTCTTTTAAAAACATTAAAAATCTTAGTGGTTCCAAACTTTTGGACTGTACTGTATATATATATATATATATATATATATATATATATATATATATATTAGTGGTGGGCCGTTATCGGCGTTAACGTGCTGCGTTAACGTGAGACTCTTCTCGGGCGATAAAAAAAATATCGCCGTTAATCTATTCTCAAAGGTGGGTTGGGAGCTGGGTCTATACTACGCAAGCTATGATGACTTTCACCTTGATAATTTAGCGCGGATGTATACCTAACCGAATTGACCCTTCGCAAAGACCCACCCCCCTTAGGTACTGTTGCTTTGTCCGACAAGCCCAGGAGCTGTCACTCCACACGCAGTGAAAAATACATTGCAGAGCAAAGAGGATACTGACAACACGTTGACAGACAAGACAGAGCAGGTTACTTATGATATTAAACAAAGTCCCAGCTTTAAAACTGTAGTTTTTATTTTAGAAATTCAAACAATAAAAACCATTTTGTTGCTCTTTAATGTGTCGTGAGGTCGTAACAGATTGCTGTAGCGCCTCAGCTCAAGAGGCTCGTAAACCGAGTCCATTTATAGCATCAAATAAACATCAATGAACATGAGAATCAATGTTGTTTCAAACGCGGAAAGATGTCAATATACGCGATTTTTCAAGTTTAACTCCACCGAGGTTAATCTTCTAACTCCTGACTGCTTTGTCGGACAAAATGGCGGATTACTTTTAGTCATTATTTGGGTAGCACACATATTCTGAATGTCTTCGGCAGAATTCAAATGAGCCATTTTAATCTAGATTAATATAGATTAATTCCAAGATTACAGTGAGATTAATCTAGATTAAAAAAATTAATCTATGCCCACCACTAATATATATATATATATATATATATATATATTTAAAATATTTCATGACAGAAGAGGCCCTGTGCTTTAATTTGAAGAGGCCTTTCATGAGTTTTTCAGATAGAAAAGCTACAATTCTGATTAAGAAAGTTTGCATGACATGCAATGTCAAATTGACACACATATATATATATATATATATATATATATATATATATATATATATATATATATATATATATATATATATAGCGGAAGGACGGGTGGTATTTGTGATCTTATGTGGTGGTGGGCCGGTCTGGGCCCAAATGCCAGGGCTGATTTTTGGTCCCAGTCCATCCCTGCCTCCCATACAGGTGTAGGAGCGGTGCTTTCACAGCAGCAGGGGAATCCAGCCAAAATCCATCTATGTGCCACCTTCTCCTGTAAACTCAGCCCGGCAGAGAGGAACTACGACATTGGCAACAGAGAACTGTTAGCCATCAAGTTGGCACTGGAGGAATGGAGGCATTGGTTGGAAGGCGCCAAGCATGAGTTTACCGTACACAACGACCACCAGTACTTGAGGGATGCCAAAAGACTCAACCCACGTCAGGTTATTCTTCACCCGTTTCAATTTCTGCATCTCCTATTGTCCTAGTCCCAAGAATGTTAAAGCTGATGCTTTATCACTTCTCTATGCTCCAGAAGAGACCCATAAAGTTCCTGAAACCATACTTCCTAAAAGTGTCATTGTGAGTCCAATCCAATGGTCGGTGACCTCTGTTCCTGCCTCCAATGCCTCCGCCAACACTCCGCCGGGCTGTCCTCTTGGATTACAATATGTCAGCAGAAAACAAACGCACTCCTCTCATCCATTCTTCCCACACATCTCTGGGCACTGGCCACCCAGGGCCCAATGAAACCCTCTCACTGCTGAAAGCGCGCTTCTGGTGGCCGAACATGGCCAGGGATGTGAGAAGGTACATACTGGGATGTAAGGACTGTGCCATCTCCAAGAGCCCTTGCCATCTTCCATCCGGCAAGCTCCTTCCTCTGCCTGTTCCCAACAGACCATGGTCACACCTAGGCATGTGACGGTATCAAATTTTCATGTTGCGATTAATTGATGAAGCTTTTATCACGGTATACGGTATTATCACTATATTAAAATAAGTTGCAAAACAATTTTTGTCATAGTTTAACAAGAACAAGAACTCTTTTTGTAATAAAACAAAAACAACTGACTGAAATTTTCAAACAGATTAAAATGCAAAAGAATTAGGCTATAAAGAACAACAGATAACACTTTATTTAATGCATTAACTAAGATTGAGCAATAGCTACATTTGTTACAGAAAGTGTTATTTTTTGTTAATGTTAGTTTAGAAACACAACTGATCATTGTTAGTTTTATCTAAGGTCCATTAAATAAGTTATTTTGATTTTAGTAATGTTATTAAACAGTAAATAAGAAATTAACATTAATTAATAATAATTAATACTTTATAAGTATTTTTATTGTCAGTTTAGTGATAATGAATTAACATGTTAACTAATGAAGCCGTATGTTTTCAAAGTTTTACTGAACAATAACAAATAATCAGAACATTTCTAATCATTAGGGCATGTTGTAGTCCAGATTCAAATATAAAAATGTTTAGGTTTGAAAATAAATATCCTTTTAAGTCTTTTTTAAGTATTCAGTATTTGGTACTGTGATGAACAACACTAAAATTACAAAAAAATGAATGGCTGTTTGAAGCATTTTAAAAACTTCACTAGCGCAGTTACTTTGTTTGCACGGTTTCCGTGGTAACCACTGCATTCTGCTGTTCCATCAGTGCCCTCTGCTGTCAGAGAGTGAATGCGCACTTTCATTCAGCTCGTCTCCTTCACTGTTCCGCCATGTGCTTCTCGTGCACGTTGGGATTGTTTACATCTGAGCGCGTGTCCTTTTCACGCAGATTACAGCTGTGTTGTGCATTGTATACGATTGATGGGTAAAGAATTCTTAATTGCCTTATAAAAAATTAATAACTGGTAATAAAGTATTATTTACGGTATTCTGAAGTGCCCACGATTACAATATCGTGCATATTCATTATCGCGATTTATCGCATTACCGAATATCGGCACAAGTGTAGTAACACCTAGGAGTGGATTTCATCACAGATCTACCTACCTCTGATAACTGTACCTGTATCCTGGTGGTCATCGACAGATTCTCCAAATCCTGCCAGCTGATACCCCTCAAGGGTCTACCCACAGCCATGGAAACTGCAGAAATCATGTTTAACCACATCTTCAGGTACTATGGGATTCTTGAGGACATTGTGTCGGACCGTGGACCACAGTTTATCTCACGTGTGTGGAAAGCCTTCTTCGCCCTCCTAGGTGTGACCGTAAGCCTCTCATCTGGTTACCATCTGCAGTTGAACGGGCAAACGGAAAGGAAGATCCAAGAGATCGACTGATTCCTGCGTACCTTCTGCCATGGCCACCAGAACTATTGGAACCAGTTCCTGGGTTGGGCCAGGTAAGCCCAGAACTCCCTACGTCAGCCTACCACTGGACTCACTCCCTTCCAGTGCGTACTCGGTTACCAACCCCCTATGTTCCGATGGGAACCATTGGATGTTCCAGTGGTCGACTACTGGTTCAGAGAGAGTGAGAGGGTCTGGGACTCAGCCCACCGCCAACTGCAACAAGCTCTTTGCAGGCGCAAGATGACAGCCGCCCTGAGGCGCTCCACCGCTCAAGTTTACCAACCATGACAAAAGGTTTGGCTGTCAACCCGGGACATCAGAATGTGCCTGCCCTGCAAGAATCTCAGTCCAAGGTTCAATGGTCCCTTCACCATCGTGAAGCAGATCAACCCAGTCACCTATTAGCTCCAACTTCCACCTCAGTACAGGATTCACCCCACTTTCCATGTGTTACTCCTAAAACCTCACCCCCCCTTCTGTTTCTGTCCCCACAGAGCCTGGCGAGGAGCCCCCCCCCCTTCCTCTGATCCTGGATGACGAAGCTGCATACCAGGTCAATGAATATCTGGTGGACTGGGAAGCCTATGGTCCTGAGGAGTGTCATGGGTCCCCAGAAATGACATCCTTGATCCCTCTCTCCTCGACACTTTCCACACTACTCATCCAGACTGACCTGCTCCCCATGGAAGAGGACGACCACCATGACGTCGGGGTCCTCAGCCCTTAGGAGCGGGCCGTGGAGGGGAGGGGTACTGTCACAGACCCGCCAGGCTCATCCATCAGCCAATCACAGTGCACTCCCTCACCAGAGTTCTAACCACACGCACCTGATCCTCATCATCACTCAAACAACACCAGATACTTAAGCACAGCACTCACCTCAGTTCACTGTCCAGTCTCGTTGACACAAGGACTACTATTCCTATGCTCCAGTTCATTGAGAATACTTACCCATTCCATTCCAGCGTGCTTTCCAGTCTTCGTGCAAAGTATCTGTGTGTGTCTCCCTACCGTCTCCGTGAGTTCACTTCGCCTCCAGTTATCCACGAGTCATTCACCTGCAAGAAAAAGGACAGTATTACCACTTCTGTTTCACCATCTCTAATACCCATTTAACCATTACTTACCTGCTGTAGGGACTCGTTCGACAGACGTTACCAAATGGCTTTATCAGCCAGAGGCATGATTGAACAAAGCTTCATTTGGTCCAAAAGATCCATTTCCTGACAGGAAAAACCTAGCTTTTACAGAAGTGATGACGTGACTTCTTTTAACAAAGGACTCTGTCTAAAGGACTTCTTTGCTCATCAGCAATAAACTAATCAGAACCCATCACGTGGATCTGATCACATTAAATCTATTGATTCTCTCACAAAACCCTCTTGTATTATCGGACGGAACAGGAAAACACCCATCAACGGATTTAAAGACGAATCTGTCCTATCAATACCTCCCTTGTGTGAGCAATCCATCCTAACCCGGTCACTCGTGACTCCGGTCAAAGTTTAAACTATGCTTAAGGACTCAATCTTGAATCTCAAAAGGGACAATTGTCGATTACTTAAAGTATTAACTATATCCAGAATAACATTTGCTATGATGTGATTACTAACATGTTGGATTCAATACATTATATGTTTGTATTCCCGTATGCATTTTCTTTCTCTTGTAATCACTGTTTTTAATTAGGTCAGTCTAGTAATATGTCTGGAAGAAGTGTGTCATGTTTGAGCTCTAAATACAGAGTTTATAATTCTCTGTAATTCTGTGTGAATGAAACATTGAAATTCAGTATCAGGAAAATATTAAGAAACTTTATAAAGTTTTTAATCAAACAGGAGAATGTTCTGCAGATATCACGCGATGTGATCAATAGACAATAGACGAGGCATGTCTAATCTCCGTAGCAACGTCTCATTGGAGGATCACATCTGAAGGATGGAGCCAGAATTGCTCCTTTAAAACTATGCGGTCCGAACAAGCTAAGGTCAGTTGAGAAATATGAAATAAGGTCAGAGTCAGAAGCTGGAAGTCAGAAATCGGTCAGAAGTAGCTGAAGCACCGCTACTTTGACCACGGCGGAAAAGTCGCATGGGTCATTGAGAACTGATTGACCGGGGCTGATTTTCCATCTAACAGTCGTCGACTTGAACTACGAGCCACGCCGCTGATCAACAGCCGTCACATCCAGATTCCAAAACCCTCTGCGAAATATCTGACCAAAGTCTCCCAAGAAGAGAGCCGCTCAAGCCAGACGCTCAGATCAGAACAGCAACATCCTTCAAAGCTTCCGCGCAACCCACAGGGCTTTCCCGAGAAGACGTCACCTGAAAGACAGCCAATCCAGAACGCGGGACTCCGCTGTACACGAGTCACGGAACAACCCGATTACCTCAGCTGTCAGAGCAAACGCAGGTACAAGCAAACTTCTCTCTCTCTTGCTGGAAACTGGTGAAACTCCTTTAAACCTAAAGAATCAAGCCAAAGCTCTGCTTTTGTGATTTTCCTCAGGTTATGAGTTAGCACTGAACTTGGGACTTTTCATAACTCATCAACTCCGCGAATGTGTGTGCATGTATGTATGTGTGTATGTGTGTGTGTGTTTAGCCTTAGTTTCCTGTAATCATTAGAAGTAGTCAATAAATCTTGTTTTGATTTTCACATATTTCTTGTATTGTGTATCAAATTACTGCCTTAAACTCAAAAGATCCTAAAAGTTACCTCTTGCTTATTATAATATAATAATTACAATAATAACAATAATCATAATAAAATATTGTTACTGTTGGCCGCAGAATAATATTTTATCCAGAATTGGTAAAATACTCTAACCTCAATTTTCGCTGGACGAATAATTGATGAAGTGTTAAATATTAATTCTGAATCATTTACAGTGAATCATTTACAGTTGATTCAATTCTTATTCCCTGTAACAATTAAATTGAGCTAATAAATAGGCTACGTCCTTACACTGCACATCTGTTATTCCTTGCTGTTTGAAAAAAATAAAAAAAAAAACTCGATTATATCTGCAAACCTGTTGTCTCCTACCATTCTGTTTGTGACAGCTGCACTCAATTTAGCCATATACCCTTAATTTAGCCATATCTGACCAAAGGAGGATTAACAATGAGAAAGAAAAGTTAGAATCACATAATCTTAGTGCTATTTTGTGCAAAAGAACTAAATTAATAGATTTAAATAAAGTTTATCTATAAACGGGTAACACCAGTGACAATTTTCATGAAAAATGCATTTTACAAAATGGCTGGTGGAAGGTGTCAAACCACATGTTGTCAATCATGATATATTCACTAAATTAAGTAGTTTAATCCATTTGTATTCTAGTTTTTAAAAATCCCTAACAATAAAGTAGGTCACACCTAGGAAATGGGAAGAAGAAAATCAAGTGCTGTCATCTGTGTGATTTTTTTAAATTTCAAAATAAGAGAGTTTTGTTAAAGGTAACACCAGGGGACCACTATATTCATTATATATTTTATCATATGTATTCAGCATTTGTTTTTTTATGTCATTTACATTATGTATTTGATAGTTATCCCTCTACCGCACGCATTATGATAAATTTATAAAAAAAAATATTTGACTTTTTCTTTTCTTAGAATGGCTTAACTTAAAGTGCTGTAAAAAAATTTTTGGAAAAAAATATTATTTTAAGGTACTTTATGATATGTTGCCATATGGCAACAACGCGCAATAGTGGAAATAACTTAAAATAAGTGTAAGTGTATATAGTTAATATTTCCTCAGAAATGTTGTTTGTATTGAATAAATTGGTGCTATTATAGGCTTTAGCAGTAAATATAAACAACACCTTATACTTATTTTCCAACATCTTGTGCTTTTATTTATGGAATTTATTCTTTTGCTGAATAATGCTTTATATTCTTTGAATTTCATTACGTTTTTCGTGGATATTATTTAAATTGCAAATGTAGACAGTTAAAAACAAATCTAATACTGTTCATCATGTATCATAAAACCTTGACATAAAACCAAAAATATTGTAGTTCATGAAAATTCAACATTACGCAATCTTATGAGAGGAAGGTTATGAACATGAACCCCCCCCATAATCCTTGAAACTTCACCTTTTTTCTGTATGAAACTTTAAAAAGCATTTTTTTTCAGAGGTGAGACACATGTACACATCACATTTGGTGCACTTCACCCTAACAATACACTTACATCCACTTGCACTTGCCTTTTTGAGACACCATGGTAGGCCAGTGGTAGGTCTGGGCCAGTATACTGGCTGTGGTGGCAGGTCTCCGATGTTGATTTAATCCATAATATAAATGCCATGGCAGTCCTTGACATACGACTAATCAACATTATATCACTAGCATTAATGTTGTTATTGTTACAGCTTAACAGACTGCAGCTGGCCTTTGCTAGCTATCTAACCTATTATAATAATACCATTCCATTATTGCGCAGTGTTGCCATATGGCAACACAGACATTTTATCGATTTACCAAAAACGGGGTTTTTTTTGAGTGGTGAATATGTTATCATAACTTACCTGAGATGATGTTAACAATTTATTTGTGAATGTGACATGGGCGGGTCCTTGTTTGTTACTGACGTTTTAATTTGCTTTCAGCAACTACATACAAGAGACGGCAGTCTGTCAGAAAATCGCGCCACAGAAAAAAATTGCATGTCATGTGACTTAACCAAAGCACATCATTGGCTAAACTAAGGTCTTCTCTTACCAAAAAAAAAAACGAGAATGTTCTGTTAAAGAGACAGTGGCAAGGAAATGAACACAAAGTGTATGTTGCCATATGGCAACACTATGCGGTAGAGTGTTATACATTATTGTATGCTAAATGTTAGAAACCCTGTTTGTGAACTCAAAATAAAGCATTTTCCCTCTGTACATGACTGTGGGGACGAGAGCTTCTGTGGTGTTTGGAATTATTAAAATTAATTTAAAAACAAATATTTGCCACATTGATGGCTCAAGAAGGTTTAATTGTTCAAATAACATTGTTTCATTTTAAAATATAAAAAAATTGTAATCCTAAAGTGTTTTTCAAGTGTAATTATTTATTAAGTCTATGGACAGAAAAATTGATATTTCTTGTAGAATGACCCAAAATCATGATTCACATTTTAGCAAGAATCACGCAGCCCTAGATGCTGATTGGCTATATTTTATTTTATATAGAGACAGAGTGACACGTGTCATAATCTGAAAACCATGCCCACCAGGGTGAAAACAATCCAGCGGTCTCCATTGACTTCATATAGCTTGAGGCTACCTCTTTGTCATTTCTGACCTATAACAAAAAATATAACAATGTCTAAAAGCTACTATGTGACTTCTCCTACCCTCCTTTGACAATGTAGAACTGAAAATTAAAATCTCTTTACATCTGGAGAAATTTCTCATGTCAGAAACCTTTCCTAAAGTCTCATCCAAAAAATAACTGATCTCATATAAAGAGCAAACCTGATCACAACCTGGGAAATATCTGACAGATCTGAAACATCAGATAAACACCATCCTCATCCTCAGCCTCATTCATTTCATCCTCACCTAATTTTAGTAGTTTTTCTCTAGGCCAACATGAATTTCCCTTCCTGACTCTATTCTGATCTTCATTGCTTCCAGATTCTGTCACTACACAATCCCTGCTTCTCCGGTCTTCCATCCCCACAACATTGTTTATTTCAGAGATCTGCACTTCAGCATCTCCTTCAACTAGGGCTGTAGCTAACCATTATTTTGGTAATCCAGTAATTGTTCGATTATTCTAACGATTACTCGAGTAATTCGGGGTTTCAGATATTTAAATACACATAAGTACTAGTGACTATACATTTAGAGTTTGTAAAATATACACTGATGTCTATGGAAGCTGCAATAACAATCCTGTCCATTATAATTAGACACCGTGCTATATTCATATCAGATACATATTACATACTGTTAGTAAGGCAAGCAACTATAAAGTTTACCCTGTTCTTCTCCCAATTCACCGGACACTTACATCCATCCGTGTATTTTGAAAGAAGTGGATGAATTCACGTGTTGGAAATCCAACAGATCTATTCTCGTAAACAAACATGGCGGCGCTCGTCGCACATATAGCTCAACTACTAACATGATCATTATAATGGTGCTTACACAACAAAACACATTCACTTACACATATGCCTTAAAATAAATATATAATAGCAAAAACAATATTAATTGAAAACTATCAAAAGTAATCGTATAAATAATATATATAAATAACCATATGGGTTTTAATGAACAAAACTGTCAAAATACAAAATGTATTGAATTGTACAACTAACGTTCTTTATGTATTATAACTAGGGGTGTGACGAGATCTCGTACCACAAGATCTTGCAAGATTGAAACGTGACGAGATTTCTCGCCGAGGTAAAAACCTGTCTCATGAGTAGGGGTGCAATGGTTCTCTGTAAAAAATCAAACCGTACCGTTCTCCACTTACGGTTCGGCACGCCCTTGCACCGCGAATCCATCACGAATGACGACGCATCTATAGGCTAATATGGTTTGTTTAAAATAGCAACGTGGAAAACAGACACAGAGTTCAGATAATGTATGTTTCAGTGGATGGATGCGCATTCTGGCTTCTAAAAATGTTACAACAACAATAATCAGAAAGCGTGGACAAAACAGTCACTCGTTGTAAACTTTGTTCAATGCGAGTGCCGTATGCTCTAATGTCCAGTCATTTATACCGTCATCACCCGGGTGTTGATAGCACGTGAGCGCAGGTGAGACCTGAACAGCACACGTTGCTATCTGTGTTTAAACTAAACTCATTTAAGCCTTGATGATTTAAACATTTAGGAGCAAGACTCTTTCAAGTCTTGCGCTTCAGCGGACAAATTCATACAAAAAATTATGTCAACATGCCCGTCTTGGCGAGTATCCTAGCAAACATAGTCGGTTGTGACTTAAGTGAACGTATAATAGTCGAGAAAGATATTGAATGTGTAACAGTATATGTACTGGATCGTGCATGTCTTATAGGGAAAAAAACTATTCCTGCTGCCTGTTTTTAATGTTAAATCAAACAACAAATGACAAAGAAATCACTCACTGCTCTTGACTGAATAGTTTTTGTAACTTCAATAATGATTAATCTTTATTTAATTCAAACAGTGAAGATAATATGCAGTGTAATTTTATATTTGATTACTTTATCCATTTTCTGTACCTGAAAACTACTGTTTGATACCTGAAAAACCTGAAAAGCACTGTTTATTTATTTGAATATTTGCCCTACTGTATTTATTTGTGATGTTGCTTGTAGTTTGATTATTTGTTCTTATTTTCTTTATTTTTATTTGACAGTAGTCCTATTTTCCCTGAACATTGCACATACCGAACCGTACCAAAACCGTGACCCTAAAACCGCGATACGTACCGAACCGTGAGCAATTTGAACCATTGAGTGAACCAACCGTGAGTGATATTGCACTTATTGTTTGCACTTAATAACACTGTTATTCGTTTTTATGGTAACACTATAAATGAGGTTAACTTTAACAAAGGTTGTAGAAGCTCATAAATCATGTACAGTAATGTCTGAAGAGACTGAAATCATACAGAAGAGAAGGCAGTCCGTTGAGTTAGTGGCAAAACCTTTTACTGTGCTTGAGTATTGTTGTCTTTTACTGCATATGATAATTCATACTCAGAAAGTAGAACTGAAATGACATTCATTACAAGATGATTAGTTAAAACATTTAAAATGCACCTGCAGACTATTTTTTTGGTCATGTATTTCACTATTGAGGATTTCTTAAAAATACTGTGTAAAAATCTTGTCTCGTCTCGTTCTCGTGAACTCAATCTCGTGTCTCGTCACACCCCTACTTATAACAAATGCCTGCAGAGGGCGCCAGTAGCCTGACGATTGTTTTTACACTTTACAACGTGATCTAATCCTTGTTTAATATTGGCTTACAACATTTATTTCAAATGTCTAATTAATCTTTAATATTTGGCAATTTTTTTACAAAAGAAATGCTACAACCACAGTAATTTCTTGAATAGGAACATGTGGACTTAAACGAGGGCTTAAACTTTTATTTTGAAATCGTGTTTCTTTGAATAGAAAAACATGCTGTATAATGTATTCTCCTGCTTTTGCTAAGGTTTATAGATGACTTACCTTACAAATCTGATTAAATGTCACATATTGCGTTTCCAGATGAATGTTAAAAGCAATCCAAACTCACAGCATATGCATAGATGGAGTTTGAGACACTCATATTGATCTTCATGTGGATTAATTTCACTCAGGACTGCCTCAGCTCTAATAGGACAAGATAACCTTACATGCCCGAGAGCACCACATTAAAAAAAACAACCTCATCTCACCTGTGCTAGAATATAATATATACGACTTGCCTTCATACATGCATCATAACGACACATTAAGAGTCTGCGAGTTTAAAACATAAATACTTGTTGCCTAAATGACAGCACGTTTCAAATACGTGTCGCTAATTGTTCATCTAGTTGTTCATCCTTGAGAACATCAAACATCATTGTAACACTAAGTGCTAACCAAGAGACCACATTGGCACTGATAATAATGGTTGCTCGCAGTCCTAAGTTGACTCTTAGTCCCCAAAACCAAGTCGGCAGCACGGGTGGTGTCTAAGTGACTTGGGTACATCGGCGTTGTCAGCCTGTCTTTTTTTTTTCTTTTTATGCACCACCAAGCAGACTAATTTTAGGAATATAGTACAACTCTCTAGTCCAGTCCCCAAACTTGATGAAGAGCATTCACCGGCCGACGACAACGCCCGCTAGCGACAGGCTAAACAGGTAGCACCCCACCTCCTTGCCATGATTCCCGGAAACATAAAATCCACCCGCAAGGACTGCCTCCAAAGGGAACGCAATGTCTCTGGTCAGTTGAACCTACCTCCAGTCTCTAAACTTCGCCCATATATACCTTCACTCTTCCCCTTAATTAGTCCTTTCCTCCAATCCTGATGCTTATAGTTTAGGTGACAGGCGGTGACAAAGAACTTGAAATAAACAGATGCAGTACAGAAAATATCTATACTGCCACATGTGTGTGTGTGTGTGTGTGTGTGAGAAAGAGAGAGAGAGAGTGAGTGTGAGTGTTTGTAGACCTACACTTTCGTAGTCCTGCTGTAATCCTGATCGATCCTCCATGATCCACACTATAAACACACAAACACACATTAACGTAGATCTGCATCATTCACACACACATTCAGTTTGTCATTGTTAGTGTCTGACATACTTGAGTATCTGCAGTTTATAGTTTGGATCCTTCAGTTTGTGGTTGAGCAGCTGCACTCCTGACAGTCCTGGGTTATTGTAGCTCAGATCCAGCTCTCTCAGGTGTGAGGGGTTTGAACTCAGAGCTGAAGACACATAACCACAGCCTTCCTCTGTCACCATACAGCCAGACAACCTGCAGACACACAACAGACAGATCATCTACAGACACACACAGGCGGACCATGTTGAAAATCCCTAGGAGACTGTTGATGTCACTGACGCCCACTTTTGACAGCTGCAGACTGTTGTGACTTCAGTTAGTGACCTTTAAGAAGGCTTGCTTCAGTAGAGTGGTTTACTTCCTTTCCTTGTCTTTGCTGCTCAGGAATTGTCACATGGTGCTGTGTACAATTAAACCAGTCTGAAGCACCCATGAAATGACTTACGTACTGTCATTGGTGAAAATAAAACTTTTAAATGTTGCCTCAAGGTGGTTTAACCTGTTAGCCAGCACCCCCGCTTTTGGAAAAATCCCAAGAAATGACATACCCAAACTAAAACAGATACAGTTCATGAACCCTTTGCACTAAAAGCATAAGTATTGTCTCATTTGAAAGCAGACACTTTGTAGTTTATGGTCATAATTAATTATTGTCACAATGAAGAAAATAGTTAAAAAGCT
This sequence comes from Chanodichthys erythropterus, assembly GCF_024489055.1. Taxonomy (NCBI): domain Eukaryota; kingdom Metazoa; phylum Chordata; class Actinopteri; order Cypriniformes; family Xenocyprididae; genus Chanodichthys; species Chanodichthys erythropterus. Next base: position 31,312,219 of record NC_090244.1, read on the forward strand.
TCAAAGTTTAAAAAAAATTATTAGAAATTTATTTTTATGAAATATCAGCTGGCAGTGATGACGGCAAGAGCGCGTAAGTGTGTTGCTTAATATCTGCTCTGGTCATTTGCTTCGTTTTTCGTATTTGCTGCTAGGAAGGATTAAATTCGAATCTGTGCTTGTCCTATTTTCTACCTTGACTATAATTGTATTATAATTGTACTTGTTTAGAATAACAGCCGCGTTTGCAGAGTTTATTGTTGTTATTGCTTGTTTTTCGCACTTAAGCACTGTGTTGTTCTAGCATCAGTTTCAATCTCACCCATTCAAGGGCTTTAGGCTTTGCAGTGCTAATTTTCAAGGCGGGCTTAGCTGTTTTCAATCATGTGTTAATAAGCAGTATATTTATTGTGAGTGTGCGTGCTGTCACGGAAGCGCCAGCGGTTCAGCCTCCTCGTTCAGCCTCCTCGTGTTCGACCGACTCGGGTAAAGACCTGCGAATCTACCGAGCAACAACACCAGTAGGCACTTAAAGGTGCCCTAGAACTTCTTTTTAAAAGATGTAATATAAGTCTAAGGTGTCCCCTGAATGTGTCTGTGAAGTTTCAGCTCAAAATACCCCATAGATTTTTTTTTAATTAATTTTTTTAACTGCCTATTTTGGGGCATAATTAGAAATGCGCCGATTTCAGGTTGTGGCCCCTTTAAATCGCGCACTCTCCGGCCCGGAGCTCGCGCTTGCCTTAAACAGTGCATAAACAAAGTTTACACAACTAATATAACCCTCAAAATGGATCTTTACAAAGTGTTCGTCATGCATACTGCATGCATGCGTTGGATTATGTGAGTATTGTAATTATTTGGGTGTTTACATTTGATTCTGAATGAGTTTGAGGCTATGCTCTGTGGCTAACTGGCTAACACTAGACTGTTGGAGAGATTTACTAAGAATGAATTTGTGTTTATGAATTATACAGACTGCAAGTGTTTAATAATGAAAATAACGACGGCTCTTGTCTCTGTGAATACAGTAAGAAACAATGGTAACTTTAACCACATTTAACAGTACATTAGCAACATGCTAACGAAACATTTAGAAAGACAGTTTACAAATATCACTAAAAATATCATGTAATCATGGATCATGTCAGTTATTATTGCTCCATCTGCCATTTTTCGCTGTTTTCCTTACTTGCTTACCTAGTCTGATGATTCAGCTGTGCACATCCAGACGTTAATACTGGCTGCCCTTGTGTAATGCCTCGATCATGGGCTGGCATATGCAAATATTGTGGGCGTATACCCCGACTGTTACGTAACAGTCGGTGTTATGTTGAGATTCGCCTGTTTTCTGGAGGTCTTTTAAACAAATGAGATTTATATAAGAAGGAGGAAACAATGGAGTTTGAGACTCACTGTATGTCATTTCCATGTACTGAACTCTTGTTATTTAACTATGCCAAGATAAATTCAATTTTTAATTCTAGGGCACCTTTAAGTTTCTTCCTTCCTTTCACACTTTTCCTTCATCCTCAGCATGTGCTTTCAATACATTCCTGTTGTCTCTCGGCAATGCTCCACTAACCCATGTAAAAGGCAGCGCAATGCTTCTAACCTGCGCCCTATTTACTCCTCTTCTAATACTAATACTCCTCTCTCTGTCTCTGTGGGTCTATGGAACTGTCAGTCAGCATTTAATGAAGCTGACTTCTGCTCTGTTGTTAGTTGGTTCTCCATTTACTGTGGGTGTCGCGGAGGAATGCGATTCCTCGGCTGGCTGTGTAATGGCCGCCGCGCCTAAGGACACTCACAAGATGGCGGCTTCCATAACAGCAACACCAGTCATCGTCTCTGCTGATCGCCCAGAGCAACGTCACGCCTTCGCTGAACGCCCAGAGCAACGTCACGCCATCGCAGATCGCCCAGCACATATCAATTTGTAATGGTGCATTCACACCGGACGCGAATGAAGCGGTAAGCGCGAGTGATTTACATGTTAAGTCAATGCAAAGACGAAAATTGACATCCTGCGGCGCGATTCGTGCGAATGAAGCGGCGCGAATTGAGCGGATTCGGCCGTTTGATGCGTTTAATGCACATATCAATTTGTAATGGTGCATTCACACCGGACGCGAATGAAGCGGTAAGCGCGAATGATTTACATGTTAAGTCAATGCAAAGACGAAAATTGACATCCTGCGGCGCGATTCGTGCGAATGAAGCGGCGCGAATTGAGCGGATTCGGGTGTTTGATGCGTTTAATGCATGATTCGCACGAATCGCGCAAGTTGAAAAATCTGAACTTTGGCGAATTTCCGTGCCGCGTTAACCAATCAGGAGCTTGCTCTAGTAGTGACGTGACGTAGCGAGCTGAGGCAGAAATTCGAAACAACAATGGAGGACAAAATCATCGTCGCTGTACATCTTCATGCATTTATAGAAACAGAAATAAAAAGGATCGTGTTTGAAAGAAAGTGAGTGAGGAGGTCAGACAATCTGTTAAGTTGTAAAAAACGGTCTTTACTCAATTTGAGCTATATATATATATATATATATATATATATATATATATATATATAAAGACTACAAGCCAACTAAAGACGACCAATTGAGCTTATTCGCTGTCATTTACAATTATTTCCCCACTGACAAGTTGTGTTTATTCAGAGGAAGTGTGCAGAAAGCAGTGGGAGAGTCTGGGATACATAAAGGAGCGGGAGAGCCCCTCTCATGATGCGAATTCGCGTCTGTTGTAAAGGGATTTTCATGCGTGAATGAAGCGAGTAAACTCAAAATGTTCAATCGTCCAACTATGCATGAATAGCGTGATTTATTCGTGCAAGTCGAGTCTGGTGTGAACGCAGCATAAGATTGAAGAGTAAAGACTATTGCCGTTTTCTTCTGCTCTGGCTTAGATGCTTCCATTCACTTCCTGGTTGGATCGGGGGTTTCCCATGGGGAGGGGTGCTTTGAAGGTTGCACATTTAAAGGGCTGGAATGAACCAATTGTTTTTTTGTTGTTGTTGTTGTTTTATTTTTCAGGTGTTTTCTTTTCACAAATGAACTGAATAAGAAAACATGTCTAACTGTTATGCTTATTAATTGCATTTCCTATATCTGCTTATTTTCTGTTGCAATGGCTGTCCTGTTCTTCTTTAAACATGAGATTACTGTTCTTTTTTTATTATTATTATTATTATTATTTTCTTTATGCTGTCTGGCTAAAGAGTTGGTATAGTCCAATTACTATTCTGGTGGGAATTTAGGATATTTAAGCCAGACCTTCTCAGCCTATAGGAGGAAAAGAGGGGTCAGTGAGTTAAACTGCAGGTTACGTTTATGCTGTTTAAGCAAACTTAGTTTCTTTCTTTGTTCTTGGTAAGAAAGAACAAGTGTATGCTGTGTAAAGCCTTTGTAATATTTTTTTTTAGTTTTTTTTTTTTTTTTTTTTTTTTTTTGCTCATTTATTGTTTTGTTTTCTTTATACTTACTCACTTATTTGTAAATATCACCCCAGCTGTTGCTGCTTGGATAAATAAAAAGGCACTCTTTGGATTATCCTGGTGTTCGCCTATGCCTTGCGCTATATCACCTAACGACTACAGCCCCATTGACTCCCTGTGCCAATGCATTGATAAAATTAAAAATTGGATGTGCCTAAACTTCCTTCAGTTAAACAAAGACAAAACTCTCATTGCGAAAAAAAAAAAAAAGTCATTGCGTTTGGAAACAAAGATGAAGTTCTCAAAGTGAACACATACCTTCACTCTAGGGGTCAAACAATTAAAAATCATGTCAGGAATCTTGGTGTGATTTTGTAGTCAGACCTGAGTTTGAGTAGCTATGTAAAGACAATAACTAAATCAGCATATTATCATCTCAAAAATATTGCAAGAATTAGATGCTTTGTCTCCAGTCAAGACTTAGAGAAACTTGTTCATGCTTTCATCACCAGCCGGGTGGATTATTGTAATAGACTCCTCACTGGTCTTCCCAAAAAGACCATAAGACAGCTGCAGCTTGTACAAAACGCTGCTGCCAGGATTCTGAGCAGAACCAGAAAACATGAACACATCACACCAGTCCTCAGGTCCTTGCACTGGCTTCCAGTTGTATTTAGAATTGATTTTAAAGTACTGTTACTTGTTTATAAATCACTCAATGGCCTAGGACCTCAATACATTGCAGATATGCTCATAGAATATAAACCTAACAGATCACTCAGATCATCAGGATCAAGTTAGAAACACCAAGGGTTCACTCATAGCAAGGAGAGTCTGCTTTTAGCTGTTAGGCCAGCCACAGCTGGAACCAGCTTCCAGAAAAGATCAGGTGTGCTCCAACAGTAGCCACATTCAAATCCAGACTCAAAACACATCTTTTTATCTATGCATTTGCTGATTGAGCACTGTGCTATGTCCGAACTGTTTGCATTTTATTTTATACATATTATCTTTTTATTCTTTTAAAAAGCCACTTTTAAAAACCTCCCTGAAACATCCTTGCTCTTCCATCCAGATAGCAAATTTCTCTGTTTTTACTGTTATTTTTATTCCTTATGTTCTATTTTTATTATTCTTATTTATGTAAAGCCCTTTGAATTACCGTTGTGTATGAAATGTGCTATACAAATAAAATTGCTTGGTCCCTAATGGCATACTCTATGACAGTTCTATTCAAGAAGATTTAATCCCTCATTTCTTTAACCAAACTTCTCACTTCACCTTCTTTGAAACTGTATCTAATTCCTTTCTTGAAAAAAAAGAAAAAAATAGTGAGCTTTACAATTCAAAATTATTTGAATTAGCTCAGAACAGGTGCATCTCTGGGCTCGTTAGCATGTTAGCTTACCACACCAACAAAACACAACAATTTATAAAATTAAAATCACATTTTTGCTCCAAAATTACAAGTCGAGTGTTTTAAAAAACCTTCTGTGATGTGATGTAGCTTCGGATCAAAAATCAGACAGAAAATATATAATTTTATGCTATTCTGCAAAATGAGAAAAGCTATCTCGATTACCATTGCATTATAAATATAATCTATCTATTATTAATACCCGACATGGCGTAAAGAACAAAGATAAACACATATTGTCACAATTGTGTATTTATTACTTTCAAAAGTGTCGATCTGCATGTTATATCCACGTTTTCAGCAATCTCTGGAAGCCTCTGTTAGTTCCTGGAATGTCACATGGTATATCTTTTCTTCATTGAGGCATTTGTGGACTAAATATGCACAGAGCGCCCTCCGGCTGCAGGTATGGCTTGAAAACAAAGTAGATGAGAGTATCCAGCGCTCATGAGATGACAACACCGCATTTTGGGTAAAAATTTAATAAATATTAATCCTCTGTATAGAAAATTAACATAAACGTATGAGAATCCATCAATATTTCTCAAAATGTGCATGCCTTTAAGCTAAAAGCCCTGAGGGATGTTATTTTGTCGAGTTTTTTCATGATGATCTCACAGGAGTTTTTTCTCAATGGCTGAGACTGATGCTCATATTTATACATTTATCTGCACCGTCCTCACCTAATATGAACTTACTTGCCCCTTCTACTGTGACAGAGTCAGCTGCAGCATTAGCCCAAGAACTGTGATATTGTCTGCAGGAGCAGCATAATGAGCAAACTAATTCTGAATTAAAGTCACCGCCATGTGCACCCAGGTGGAAAAAAACTACACCTTATAATGTATTTAAAGTGCTCTATTTTGTGTACTAATTTTTTACTTAATATACTAAAATTCTTCTTTTGTACTTCTTAAGAACATCTAAGAGGACTCAACTGTGCTATTTTGAGACACCATGAAATATGAACTAAAATGTGCTTTTAATATACCATCTCTGTACTTAAAAACTATATTTAGCTACAACTTGTAGTATACTATGGGTTCAAATGTACTATAGTGGTAGTGGTAACTAAATACAGTAAACTTCTTGCTATCACTTCTATTGAACTGTCGAGATCATAAGTTCCTGTTGAACTTGATGGTAATTCCATTAGGAGAGATTTTGTGATGCCTCTGAACAAGCTTATGGGTCAGTAGCCTACCTGAGGATTGTAAACCATAAGAGTGACGTTCTGGTCTCCTTTGTGATCCACGATCAAGAGTTGCCCCTCCTAAATCAAATTCCATAGCTCATCTTGAATTGTGTGCTGCCCTCACCGAGGTTCAGTTAGCAAATTTGTTGCAGGGGGGACTTGACCTGCTTATTCAGCAAACAAAACTGTGGTCTGATTCAATGACTGTCCTCAACTGGATTCCTTCTGATACCTGTCGTTACAGTATTTGTTGCTAATCACATTACTGAAATCCTAGAGCAGGGGTCTCCAAACTCAGTCCTGGGGTTAGAGCTAAACTCTGCAGGACAGTGGCCCTCCAGGAATGAGTTTGGAGACTCCTCTCCTAGAGCACTCTACTCCTGAACAATGGCGCTATGTTGACACAAACAGCAATCCAGCTGATGACATCACCAGAGGCAAGTGCCTTACTGATCTAGCCAAGCTTAACCATTGGAGTCAAGGACCTTCTTTCCTTTATTCTGACAAGATCAGTGGCCAAGTTTCCTGACAGGATTGAGCTATATAAATCATGGAATGAGCTCACTCTTCTCTTAACAAGACTCAGATTCAACTTCCCCTCTTGCAACAAGCCCTAAGAAAGGATTTTGAAAGGAGTGGGAGTGTTTTTCCCCATCTAATAGTTATGTTTTTTTCCTATCTAGTAGTCAACTATATAACATTTCATCTGAGTTTGATCTCCTCAAGACTGAGAAGAGATGGGGACTACTTTTCAAATATCAAACCACTAGGTGTGTTCATGTAGAACTGCTGACTAGTGTTGATGCTGACAGTTTCTTGATGGCACTACATCACTTTGTAGCTCGTCGAGGACAACTTTATGAAGTGATCAGCGATCAAGGAACTCATTTTCATGGGGGTGAAAGTGAGCTGAACATTCTAGTGTGCATGCTTTGGATCCTGCTTCTCCCAAATTGCTAAATTTTGCTCAATTTGCTGACACACAGATCATCTACAGACAAACATGAACATTGTGACCGTCTGACTGTACTTTATCCATTATATGTTCTTAAATACCTCAGGATCTGCAGCTGACAGTTTGGACTCTTCAGTCCATCAGAAATGAAGTTGACACCAGAGTCCTGTAGGTCATTGTTACTCAGATCCAGCTCTCTCAGGACAGAGTTTGAGGATTGTAGAGATGATGACAAACTGTCACAACACGGAGCAGTGAGATTACAGAGAGCAAGTCTGAAAGAGAGTAGAACAAACACACATCAATAGTCAGATCATCTACAGACACGCGTAGTCAGATCAGCTAAAGAAACACATTAACATTGTGGCCTTCTGACTGTAAATGATTTCTAATATGTTCTTAAATACCTCAGGATCTCCAGCTGACAATTTGGACTCTTCAGTCCATCAGAAATGAAGCTGACACCAGAGTCCTGTAGGTCATTGTTACTCAGATCCAGCTCTCTCAGGACAGAGTTTGAGGATTGTAGAGTTGAAGACACAATTTCACAATCCTGATCTGAGAGATTACAGCCAGCAAATCTGGAAGAGATGAAATATTAAAACAAATAAATAAAACAATAAAGACATGTACAGTGGGTTTCCAGTTTTCTGCCCTCAGGAATGTAGGATGACATGATCTGAACACTGAATCACAATACAATGAGCTCCTGAGAGTGTGATAATCTGATCACTTTATCATTCAGATTAATATCAGAAATCAGATGAGTTTTTTTTTCAGCTAATGATTATTTTAAATTTTGCAAAATCTAATAAAATTTTCTGAGGGTATGTTAGATCAAAATCTCAATAATAGGTAGAATATTTGTAGTCTCAGTCATCAGTTTAGAAACAGGCGCCTCAACCCCTGTGATGTGTGGCAGCAGCAGAGCGAGATCTCGGATAGATCTCGCCGCTTCGCTCTCAAGCCCGGTGGCCGCTTCGCTCTCAAGCCTGCCAGATGCTATGCACTCAAATTTGCCGGTTGCAATACACTCAAGCGCCCTGGACACGATGGACAAGATGGCTACTTTGCCAGTGCCCACGGGCAAGATGGCCGCCCCTTCGTTGCTTAAGGATGTAGGGGCGTTCCAGCCATTGAGTCCGCTCCAGAACCTGCTTCAGCCAGTGAGTCTGCTCCTGAACCCGCTCCAACCGGTGAATCGTCGCCTCACCCTCGGAAGAGGAGGAGGAGGAAGAAGGCTTCTTCCACTCGGCTAGGCTCAGAAGCCTTTCAAGAGACCGCTGGGGGTCTGGAGACCACTCCAGAGGTGTCTCCTACGCCACCTGCGCTTCTTGCCCTGCCGGCGTTACCTGCGCTTCTCGCTCTGCCGGCGCTACCTGAATTCCTTGCCCTGCCAGCGCCGCCTAAGCGCCTTGCTCTGCCGGCGCCACCTGAATTCCTTGCCTTGCCAGCACCACCTGAACTCCATTCCCTGCCAGCACCACCCAAGCTCCTGGCCCTGCCGGCGCCACCTGAGCTCCTAGCCCTGCCAGGGACATCCAAGCTCCTAGCCCTGCCAGCGCCGCCCAAACTCCTTGCTCTGCCAGCGCCACCCAGGCGTCTCGCCCTGCCGGCACCAACCGAACGCCTGGTCATGCCGGAACCACCGGAACTCCTTGCCCACGAGGCCGCAACAGACCCCTTTGAAATCCCCAAGAACTTTTTTTGGGGGGGCAGTATACCTGAGGGTGGGGAGCTTGTGGGTGGGGACCCTGCTCAACCATGGCCGTTAATGGCCTTTGAACTATTATGGCCATCTTTGGACTGCAACTTATTATGGCCATTAATGGACTCTGATCCACTGGGGTCACCTATGGACCCTGTCCTGCCGTGGCTGCCTGAGCCATCTGACCTGCCGTGGCTGCCTGAGCCACCTGACCTGCCGTGGCTGCCTGTAATAAAAGAATAAATGTCGAACTGGATGCTCACTGAAAAGTGAGCGGTAACACTTTAGAATACTGATCCTTCATTAATGAATAACTACACAGGAACAAATGAGTAATGCATTATTAACACTCTAGTAACTACTATTAACTAACAATAAACTCTGATGAATGAATTAGTAAGTAATAGTGCTCAGTTAAAGGTGGTAGTTCACTATTAGCTAATCAGTAACTACTGTTTTTTTTTCATTCCTCTCAGAGAACTACTAAGAACTACTAATTACATGTTCGTAATTAATGTGAATTATGAATAATGTATAATTAATTCTAGAGTAAAGGCCTTGGTAACCCACTAGTATTGACTGAAGTATTACCAAATACCTAAGAAGGAATTACTAATTATTTGGATCAGTATTCTAAAGTGAAAAGCATGATAACTCTCTAGTAACTACTGAAGTCACTGTAAACTTTTGAGGTTTTTGTAAAGTATTGGATAGTAATAACTCAAGAGGTACTATATAACTCTAAAGTAACTACTTCTTATTTGGATCAGTATTCTAAAGTGAAGATCATAGTAACCCACTAGTAATTACTTAAGTGTTACTACATCCTTCTAAAGGAACTACTAATTATTTGGATCAGTATTCTAAAGTGAAGATCATGGTAACCCACTAGTAATTACTTAAGTGTTACCAAATATATCATAAGGAATTACTGTACAAAAACATCAAAAGTTTACAAAGACTTCAGTAGTTACTAGAGAGTTATGTTTTTCACTGATCCAAATAATTAGTAATTAGCCTTTACTTTAGAATTAATTATACATTATGCATCATTCATGTTAATTATGAACCTGTATATAGTAGTTCTTAGTGGTTCTCTGGGAGGAATGAAAAAAAAAACAGTAGTTACTGATTAGTTAATAGTGAACTACCACCTTTAACTGAGCACTATTACTTACTAATTCATTCATCAGAGTTTATTGTTAGTTAATAGTAGTTACTAGAGTGTTAATAATGCATTATTCATTTGTTCCTGTGTAATTATTCATTAATGAAGGATCAGTATTCTAAAGTGTTACCGAGTGAGCTTCAACACTTCAGGTAACTTCGGTTGAGTTGAAATGCTAGTTGCGTGATGTTTCCTCAGATAACTGCACACAGACCTGACTTTCTCTTTTCTGCCTCCACTGTTGGTTATACACTTGTGTGTTTTTGGTTTTCTAGGTTTGCACAAAGTTACAACATATCACTGGCATGTGTCAAGATTTCAGAGACTCTGTGTGACATTTTAAATGTTTATGATCTTCAGGGGAGTTAAAATTTGTCAACACTTACTATCTCCATCACTGTCTTCACTGTATATAAAATAAAGTTGGCTTGCTTGTTTAACATGTTAATTTTTGCTTTACTTTGAAGGATGTGCATGATGTCAACATGAAACACACTGCAGCCCTCCGTGCTCCTCAGTACCTGTGTGAGGAGGACCCATAATTCTTCAAGAAATGTAAGTATTCCATGCATTAACAGAATTGCTAGTTTCGGTGAATGTAACGGTCTACTTTTAGTCTACTGAGTGAAACTTACAGTTGGACCCTCTATGCTTATTTCAGGAGGTGTTGGGAGAGCCAGACATCACTGATTCTGTCATTGTGGTCAACGAAAGCACAAGTCCTTCAAGCACTGCAGTTGTGATAGAAGATGATCTAAAGTTTTATAATAAAAGACTAATCTTCAAAAAAATCTTCAATTGTAAAGCTAGAGGTTTCCAGATTTTACTTGGGAGGAGGTTTGGGTAAATATAAAGGAGGCTTCTTGTAATCCTGACCACCAACAGATTAATTTCAACTTTGTACATAGAACATATTTAACCCCTCGCAAGCTCCATTTAATGAAGAGATTACCCGATCCGACTTGTACCCTATGTGCTCTCAAGGTTCCAGGTACTTTCTTACACATGATGTGGGAATGTCCACCTGTTGCACAGTTTTGGACAGAGGTAGCATCCAGATTGTCTGATCTGGTTTCAGCAACGGTACCCGTAACAGTGCCTGTTTTGTTATTGAATAAGTTAACAATGTGGAATACTAATATTCAGCATAAGCGTACAATACTAGCTGGCCTCACAGCTGCTAAAAAGTTGATTGCGTTGAGATGGAAACCCTCTCATTCACTTTCTGTTAAATGTTGGATTCTTTAATTTCTGGATGTTATCTATTTAAAATTGTCCACTGCTCGAGTTAATGGTGCGAATGAAAAGACTCTCTGTAGTTGGAACACTGTTGCTGAGATAATGAAATCCTGGTTAAGATAATGTATTTTTTGCCTGACTTAATTTGCTTACTTGTTAATTTGAGCTCCTGAACTTGAGTAAATTTCCTTCATATACATTTTTTATGTAATGAAGTCCTGCAGAGGTGCCGATCCTGTTCCTGGAGATCTTCCTGCCTGCAGAGTTCAGCTAAGATATTCAGCTCATTATTTTGCTAAGTACAAAATGTGTCAAACGGCAAAACTTTTTCCATTTACCAATGTGTTTTTTTAAGTTTGTCTAATCCTTCTTACATTTTACAGTCTGTGTATAAGTAAATACCGGTGTATAATTTTCAAAATGCGGTAAATATTATTTATTATTTATAAATTTAAATGAAAAATGAATGAACAGTATTGTAGATATATAAATGGGGATGGGCTGTTTCTGGCGCGCTGTGCACATTTGCGACGCCCGATACCGGCTTGATTGCGGCAATGTCGGCATGGTAACGGCTGCTGCATCTGGCCCGATTGATTCAGCCTGGAATCGGGCAGTGAGTACACAACCATCTGGCCCGATCGCTGCAGACAGAAACGGGCCGAGTGGTAAGTCTCTGGTAGGCCAGAATCTAACAGGAACTGGCCCGAGTGTATTTTGCTCTCTGGGTTACTTCTTCAGATGACATTTTCTGGTGAAACTTATTATTGGACACATACAAGACGTTGAATCAGTAATTGCGATGTACAGTGAAGATCCACACTGGTGTGTTACCAATACTCCTGACAGCCCCCCCCCCCCCCCACACACACATAGCTGCTCTTCAAAACATTAGATTAATCCGCTGAGGAGCCGTGCCGAAGCACAACCCACATAAGATGATAATTCCTCAAATCACTGCAATTGCAGGTTTCAAACAGAGATGGCGACAAAGAGGCAAAACTTACGGACTGTAGCTTTAAGCTCTTTTAAGTGCTTGTTTAAAAGTCCCAAAATTATATTAACATTTACTATTTATTTCACTATTAATCATCATCTATGAACTGTCCAAAAAAGAAATTAATTAAATTAAAAACGAAATACATCTTTTTCTGTCTAGTTCTCCTAGGCACACACCGACCCTGCCTATTCTAGACCATAGGGCTGCACAATTAATCAAGTTTGAAATCATGATTACAATTACAGATGCCACAATTATGTAATCGTTCAAAGACACAATTACAAAAAAAGTCCACTTACATCATTCTGTGTGCAATTAATAAAATTAATTAATAACCGCAATTACAATTTCAAGGCAATAATCAACAATTACGATTTTTGTCATAATCATACAGCTCTACTAGACCACGACACAAACATGAATAATTCTGATAACCTGCGATTCTAATGTAAATCATTTTCTGTTTTGTTTGTATAATTACTCCAGTGAACTAGCTGTTGTTGTGTTTGTATTAATTTTGATGAACACAATAAAGAGTTGAGTTATTCCTAAAACTCAGTGAGATTCACATCACAGTTTAGAGTTCTCTAGAATGAGTGGCCAACTAGTGCTTATTCCTGGGTTTACCATCATTACAAAGTTGTTTGTCACTCAAAAAGAGTATTTGATGGAAGCAAGCTGCTAAAATTACTCTTTTCTACTTCCTCCTGATCACTTCTGGAAGCAGAACAGCAGCGGTGAGCAATGAGGAGACGAGGAGAGAGACGCAATGACATCAGTCAATCAAAACAGAGAGACGCAATGACATCAGCCAATCAAAACAGATGTCATTTATCATAAACCGAGCGTTTCTGACTGACGGTCACAGTGAGGGTGGAGATATTCAGGTTTTGAACATGTTTTGTGCAAAAATATCTAAACATTCTGAAATCAAGATACATTTACTTTCATAAGAAAAATGACAAAGTCTTGTTTTCTGAAAAAAAAGTAAAAATTGCCAAAGGGCAAGAAAAATAATCTTGTTGTCCCTTTAAATTAAGATTATTTTTCTTCCCTCATTGGCAGATATTTTTATGTGTGTCTAATTCATGTTTGTGTGTGACCTGTTGAAATGTAAGTTAATCTTTTATTTTGACATTAATGTAGTCTCAATGCTGACAGAGTAAATATGTGTTAGAAAACGTGTCATTACACTGTATTCAGCACAAACTAGGCTACAATAATATGTGAGGAACATGTATGTACATGTTTGTGTTTTTGAAGGAATAACATTTATGCGTGGTTATTGAAAAAACAAAAAACTTAAGTCACTGAAATAAGGCCAAAAAAAGTATAGTAAGTCTGTGTTCACAAGACTTTTGGGTATTGGAGGTTGTAGACTAGAATTTTTGCTTCAGAATTATGTAAAAATTATGCTGCCTACTCCTTCATATAAAACAATATATTCATTTAGTTTTTGTAAGACACTTTTTGCCAAGAAACACAGTATGCGAGGAGGCGTGAATCACCACTGAAAATGGGACATTCTCACCTGAGAAGACAAAAGAATTGGATAGTAATGAGCTGAAATGACTTGCATATTAATGAGGCATTTCAGTCAGGTAGGCTGTGAAAAAAAACCTTCTGTGATGTCTCAAGCTCATTATGATATATGAAACATACAGAAAAATATTATTACAATATAAAGTAATGGTTTTATATTATACTTTAAAATATAATGTATTTCTGTGATGCAAAGAGTACATTAATGAGTTCAAAGAGTCTGAATATAGGCTTTTAGTTTAAAAGCATGCACATTTGGAGAAATATTGGATTCTCATATGCTTATGTCAATTTTCCATACAGAGGAGTTATTTTTATTTAATATTCACTGTCATTACTATGAGCGCTGGTGTTTTCAATTCATCCTTGAAGTCGGAGGGCGCTCTGTGCATTTTTAGTCCACAAATTCATCTAAAAGAAGAAGCGGCTATTCCATGAATGGAGTTTCCAATTCATACAGCAGCAGGAGGGCGCTAAAGAAACAAAAACTCATCTAAAATTCATCCATAGAAGAAAAGTAAACAGGAAGTAACTGCATGTCTTCTAGAGATCGCTAACCATGACTTTTACATCCATATAAACACTTTTCAAGACAATAAATACACGATTGAGATGATGAATGCATGTATTGCCTCTGAATTTGCGTCTGAATAGCGCTGGCTCCGTGGGCGTGGCCGCATTAGCGGATAATGAGCTGAATCACAGTCTTCTGACATGGCTCTCTTTTCATACAGATTAAATAAACACAGAAGGTTTGTTTTCGATTTGACTTACATGATTTAAAACCTGACATCTTAACGTTTTTTTAGACATAAGTTTATTTTTTCTGTGATTAGTATTCACTAAGTTACAGTTCATTTTCTGAGAATTATCAGATTGGATTTCGTTCAGAGGGAGAGGAGAGATCACGCATCATGTTAGTTTTCTTTATTATACAAAAAGCACAACATTCTGTTTTTACTTTGAGTGTATATAAATAAAAGAAGACATTCTATAGTTTCAGTTGATATATTACTTATGTCTCTATGACAAAAAATGACGGAGTATTTGAAGTCTGTTTTGCTGCAATGTGAAAAAAAAACTGCAAAACGCGCCGACGCGTTTTTAGACCTCAGAGTGTTAAATATATAATAATGTCAAACACTGGCTAGTGCTGTACAGTAAAAAGTAAGACACTTCAAGCACATCCGTCACTGTGTCACAGAAACGGTCTCTGTGGCTCCCTCCGATCGCCACCTGAGGGCGCCATCACCGGAATACTAACTGTCTTCGAACTACAACTCCCACACCACGTACCTGGGCTGATTACACCCCCACCTGTCAGCCATTAGCGGGACTATAAAAGAACTCTCACATCCCATCATGCTTCGCGAAGTCTTGTTTTGCCTTGCATACTTTTCTGAGCGTTTTCCCTGTTTATCTGCTATCTAGTGTATGACCCTGGACTGCCTACTTACCCTGTTGATCGATTGCCGCCTGCCTTGTGATATCTCTGCCTGTTACTGACCTTGTTATTGCCTTGTCTACGTTACCCCTGTTGCTGTTATCTGACCATTGCCTGTACGACTACGATTACTCATTAAAGCTGCATATGGATCTCCCTGAGTCTGCTACCTCGTTACAGAAGACTTCGCCCGATCACGATCCAGCAGCCATGCATCATTTGTCTACTGAGCTCTCCACCCAGGCCAGTGTACTGGCAGTCCACCAACAGCAGCTCACACGTCTTACCTCTATCACCGAGGAGTTGGTCAAAACGCTGCAGAGTATGCGAATGACGCCCGCTGAAACGAGTCCGCCATTAACCACGCCGCCGGCGGCAGCGGATCCTGTCCAGACCGCCACCAGCAGCCCGTGTCTCGCATTCCCCGACAAGTACGATGGGTCTCCCGCAAGGTGTAAGGGTTTCCTCCTTCAGTGTTCACTATTCCTGTCCCAACAGCCGACTCTCTAGCCCACTGACGAGAGCCGCATCGCCTTCATCTGCTCGCTCCTCTCTGGGAAGGCACTCGAGTGGGCTACTACAGTTTGGGAGAACGGTCAGTCTTCATATTCCTCTCTTGACTCATTCCTACAATATTTCCGTCAAGTCTTCGAACACGCCGAGGGAGGAAAGGAGGTTGGTGAACTTCTTTTGGCACTCCACCAGGGTAAACAAACGGCCGCTGAATACGGCCTCTCTTTTCGCACTCTGGCTGCGCAAACTTCGTGGGTGGATGACACACTCAAACCCCTTTTCCGAAAGGGACTTAACATGGATTTACAGTCTGAGTTAGCTTGCCAGGATGAGGGAAGGTCATTAAATGGATTTATTTATCTCGCTATTCGCATTGACAACCTCATTCGCTCTAGACGCCCTGTCAAAAGCCCAGCTTCCACCGCAGCAGCCGATTCACACATCCCCGTGCCAGAACCCATGCAGATTGGTACCACTCACCTGTCATCTGAAGAGAGAGAGCGACGATTGCAACAATGCCTGTGTCTCTACTGTGGTCAGTCCGGTCACATGCGAGCGTCCTGCCCCACGAGACCCACCAATCGCAACACCACGGCGGTGAGTGCACATTCTAACTCCTCTAACATTAAAATTGCTGCAACTCTAATATACCAAGAACAAGTGATCCAGACCGAGGCCATGATTGATTCTGGGGCCGCTGGCAACTTCATGGACATAAGTTTCACGACATTCCTTTAATTCCCTGTACTTCTGTTTTGTCAGTGGCGGCGCTAGACGCTGGGGACTGATCGGGTGCGTTACACGTCTGATGATGTCATCCTTCTCGTCGGGTCCCTGCATAAAGAATCCCTCAGTTTCTTCCTGATCGAATCGCCTCAACACCCGCTCATCCTTGGTTCCCCCTGGCTCAGAGAACATAACCCACAGATTTCCTGGGCTGACAACCAGATTATGCAATGGTCAGCTACCTGTCTACAGACCTGTATTCAAGCCCCCACTCGTCCTGAGACACAGGCACCCTTTTCACTCCAGAACGCACTGCCCCCTGAATATCATGACCTCATCGAGGTTTGTAGTAAGACCCGGGCAGCTCAACTTCCTCCTCACCGTGATAGTGACTGTGCCATTGATCTGCTGCCCGGTACTACGCCCCCCAAAGGGCACATTTTTCCCCTTTCCCAGCCTGAATCTGAAGCAATGAAAAAATATATCGAGGAGGAATTGACCAAAGGTTTTATCCAGCCTTCTATGTCTCCCGCTTCAGCAGGATTCTTCTTTGTTAAGAAGAAAGATGGAGGATTAAGACCATGCATTGACTATCGAGGGCTCAATGACATCACCATCAAATTCCGCTATCCGCTGCCTCTTGTTCCCGCTGCCCTGGAACAATTACGATCAGCACGTTTCTTCACCAAGCTCGACCTACGCAGTGCATATAACCTCATCCGAATTCGCAAGGGGGACGAGTGGAAGACCGCCTTCTCCACTACATCCGGACACTACGAGTACTGGGTTATGCCCTTCGGGCTAGTCAATAGTCTGTCAGTGTTTCAAGCTTTCATCAACGATGTCTTCCGGGATATGCTGAACAGGTGGGTGATCGTCTACATAGACGACATCCTCATATACTCTAACTCCTTTTCTGAACATGTGCAGCACGTCCGAGTAGTCCTTCAACGTCTAATCCATCATCAACTCTACGTCAAACTGGAGAAATGCGAATTCCACCAGACAGCCACATCCTTTCTGGGTTACATCATCAGTGCGGAGGGGGTTGCTATGGACGATGACAAGGTTCAGGCAGTTCTGAATTGGCAGTTGCCCACAACAGTGAAGGAATTCCAACGCTTCCTTGGATTTGCTAATTTCTATAGAAGATTCATTCGCAATTTCAGCCTCATCGCAGCTCCCCTCACTTCTATGTTCAAGAGAGCTAACCAAAAACTCGAATGGACCCCGACGGCTAGTCATTCAGGAGATTCATACGTCACCCAGTGCTGGGCATCCAGGCATCGCCGCAACCACCCAGCTGGTAACCAATCGCTTCTGGTGGCCAACCCTGTCATCTGACATTATAACTTACATCCAGAATTGCACCGTTTGTCAGACTATAAAGGCCCTTCGTCACTCACCTGCAGGTCTCCTCCAACCTCTACCGATCCCACAACGACCCTGGTCACACCATTGCTGTCGATTTCATCACTGACTTACCCAACTCCCAAAGACATACCACCATACTCACCGTAATCGATCGCTTCTCCAAGGCCTGCCGTTTCATACCTCTACCCAAACTACCCACTGCACTCGAGACCGCGGAACATCTGTGTAACTACGTTTTCCGCTTCTACGGCCTGCCTGAGGACATAGTTTCAGACCGCGGACCCCAGTTTACCTCCCGCCTCTGGTCATCCTTCTTCCAATGTGAGTCTGAGTCTGGGTACCATCCTCAGGCCAACGGGCAGGCAGAGAGACTTAACCAAGAGCTCATACGATTCTTACGTTCTTAGTGTCACCAGAACCAATCGGATTGGAGCAAATACCTCTTCTGGGCCGAATATGCACAGAACTCACTGCACAAACCAGCCACCAGCCTCCGCTCTTTCCATGGGCCAGTGAGCTCACTGACTTACCTGCCGTGAATCATTGGTTACAACGTAGCGAGGAGGTCTGGAACGAGGCTCACGTTCATCTGCAGAGGGCAGTACGTCGCACCAAGGAACAGGCCGACCGCCATCGCCGACTTCAACCATTATACAGACCTGGACAGATGGTATGGCTCTCCACCAGGGATCTCCGTCTCTGCCTACCCTGCAAGAAAGTCAGTCCCAGGTACGTGGGTCCTTTCAAAATCTCCCGTCAAATAACCCCAGTATCCTATCGTTTAGAACTACCATCTGAATACCGTATCTCACCCACTTTCCATGTGTCTCTGCTTAAGCCCGCAGGTGGTCCGAGAGGAGGGGAGAGCCTAGAGGGGACCCGTGACCAGAGACCCCCTCCGATAATCGTGGAAGGCAAGGAGGCCTATCAGGTCAATGAGCTCCTGGACTCCAGACGCCGGGGTCGTGCTTTACAGTATCTGGTCGACTGGGAGGGGTTCGGCCCGGAGGAGAGGTCCTGGGTCAATGCTAATGACATACTGGACCCAAATCTCATCACGGAATTTCACAGGACCCATCCGGAGCGTCCGGCCCCCCGGCCTCGTGGGAGACCTCGGTGTCAACATCCATCTCGCTTCAGGAGCCGATCGCAGGGCTCTGTCACAGAAACGGTCTCTGTGGCTCCCTCCGATCGCCACCTGAGGGCGCCATCACCGGAATACTAACTGTCTTCAAACTACAACACCCACACCACGTACCTGGGCTGATTACACCCCCACCTGTCAGCCATTAGCGGGACTATAAAAGAACTCTCACATCCCATCATGCTTCGCGAAGTCTTGTTTTGCCTTGCATACTTTTCTGAGCGTTTTCCCTGTTTATCTGCTATCTAGTGTATGACCCTGGACTGCCTACTTACCCTGTTGATCGATTGCCGCCTGCCTTGTGATATCTCTGCCTGTTCTCCGGATTACCCTGTTCTGTCTGCCGCCTGCCCTGATTCTCTGCCTGTTACTGACCTTGTTATTGCCTTGTCTACGTTACCCCTTTTGCTGTTATCTGACCATTGCCTGTACGACTACAATTACTCATTAAAGCTGCATATGGATCTCCCTGAGTCTGCTGCCTCGTTACACACTGTAATAGTTCACTGTAACAGTCATCAAATAGCTGAACATTAAGCATTTATGATGAATAATTGCTGAAGATTAAATGTCATAATGTTATATTATTATTGCTATTAATATTAGCAGTAATTTGTGTCATTTTATCTTCATTCACAAGTGAAATTGTCTCAATTCCAGCTTTACTGATCAATGGTGTCGACCGTCCCTTTGCGCCACCTGGTGGTGATTTCACCAGCGAGTTTCACACGTGACTGGGTTGTGTTTACCCGCGGCGGTAACAGGCGTTTTAGTGACTATCTACTGTATTAAAGAGGCGTGTCGTGACCCTTTAAGATTCTGTTATTGAGGAGAAAATGTCTCATTTAGGAACATTTATTTTAAAGGTGTCAGATTCATTATTAAATATGATACTTTAGTTAATGATTAAACACTCACAGAGCTTTTCTGCAGTTGATCACAGCTGGTATCAGTCTTCTTCTCCCCTCATCTGATGTGTTGTATTTCATGGGGTTCAGCTCATCCAGCGGCTCCTCTGACATCTGAATCATGTAGGAGATTGTTGAGCAGTGAGACGGAGAGAGTTTCTCCTCTGAGTGTTTGTCTGATTTCAGAAACTCCTGAATCTCTCTGGACAGAGACTGATCTTTGACTTCCAGCAGACAGAGGAACAGATTGATGGATCTTTCAGTAGAGAGATCTTCACGTTTGATCTTCTGTTGAATGTAGTGTGTGATTCTCCTGATGCTCTCTGAGCTGTTCTCTGTGTGTGTCAGTAGATCCTGTAAGAGTCTCTGATTGGACTCCAGTGAGACGCCCAGCAGGAACCGCAGGAACAGATCCAGCTGTCCATTCTGACTCCTGAGGGCACTGTCTACTGCTGATGTTAGTAGATCATCCAGAGAGACTTTATCAGATCTGTAAAATCTGAATTGATCCAGTGGTTTCTTGTTCTTGATCACATGTGAATAAAACTCATAGAAAGCAGCGAGAAACTCCTGAAAGCTCAGATGAATAAAGCTGTAGACTTTCCTCTGATGAATCACAGATTCCTCCTTAAAGATCTCAGTGCAAATCCCAGAATACACTGAGGCGTCAGTGACGTCTATGCCGCTCTCTCTCAGGTCCTCCTCATAGAACATCACATTGCCCTTCATCAGCTGATTGAAAGCCACTTCAGCAAGTTTCACAATCACTTCTCTGTTGGACTGTAGCAGTTTCTCTGGATCTCTCTCTTCATACTTCTGATTCCTCATGTTGATCTGAATCAGCAGGAAGTGGATGTACATTTCAGTCAGAGTTTGAGGGATTTCTGCACTCAGATCTTCTTGCAGGAGCTTCTGAAGCACAGTGGATGAGATCCAGCAGAAGACGGGTATGTGGCACATGATGTGGAGGCTTCTTGCTCTTCTGATGTGTGAGATGATTCTGCTGGCTTGATGCTCATCACTGATTCTCTTCCTGAAATATTCCTCCTTCTGAGGCTCAGTGAATCCCTGAATCTCTGTCAGACGGTTGATGTATTTGGAGGGGATCTGATTGGCTGCTGCTGGTCTGGAGGTGATCCAGATGAGAGCAGAGGGAAGCAGCTCTCCTGTCATGAGCTTTGACATCAACACACCCACTGATGAAGTCTTAGTCAGTGAAAATTTATTTTTGCCTGAAAACCTCAATCTCATTCTGCTTTCATCCAGACCATCAAAGATGAACACAATTTTACTCTCCTCATAAATCTTTGAGTCCAGATCTTCAAGTTCAGGATGAAAGTCCAGCAGAAGTCTGTGAAGACTGTACTGATGATCTCGGATCAAGTTCAGCTCTCGAAATGGAAGCACAAACATGAAATCTACATCCTGATTGGCTTTTCCCTCGGCCCAGTCCAGAATGAACTTCTGCACAGAGACGGTTTTTCCGATTCCAGCGATGCCTTTAGTAAGAACAGTTTTGATCTGGTGTTTCTCCTCAGGTCCTGGTTCAGGTGAGGCTTTAAAGATGTCATTGCAGTCGATTGGAGTGTCTTGTGAGTGTTGTGTTCTGGCTGTTTTCTCCATCTGTAAAACCTCATGTTGTTCATTCACTCCTTCACTCTCTCCCTCTATGATGTAGAGCTGTGTGTAGATCCTGTTCAGGAGGGTTTCATTCTCCTGGAGGTTCAGTCCCTCAAATAATCTCTCATACTTGTTCTTCATGCTGGTTTTGAGCTGCTCTTTGACTCTCTGGAGTTCATCATCTACTGCTTGAGGAGAATCCTGGTCTCCAGTCTGATCATCTCTGATTGGAAACAAATTACAAACATAAAAACATGTGCATCAATTTAAGAGAGAAGTGTCAGTTTAACAGACTCCTGTTATATTCCACATATTTACATTAAACTTTAACATATTTTCTGGAATTTAAGTCACATTTTCTATCATCTGAAATGTGCTGCATCTTATATTTGTCTGTTTTGGACTCTTATGTAGAAGTTTTGGTCTTTTTGATTCCTGTCCTAGTTTTGTCTTGATTATTTGAGCTTTAAAAGACACTTAATATTCAGAAATATTATTGATATGACGGCGCTGAATCTATCAGATGAGAACAAAACATGAACTGAACTGAGCTGAATAATGACCCGACTGTCTTCTGTAGAGCTGCTTTATAGCTGTAATAATAATATATGATGCTAATGCTTGGGGTCTAAAAGACACTTAATATTCAGTTATCAATTAAATATTTAAGTGAAGATTAAATAATATTGATTAAATCTCTCTCAATAATGTAATTTTTCACCCGTTGTGACTTACAGTCAGTTGTGATTTAGTTTCTGGAAAATAATGTAACTGTTTCCATGACAACTAAAAATTATGCTTTCTGCTTAGACCTTATTTTCTTATAAATAAGTGTCTCAAACTAGTTTCACTACAGCAGGAAACTCACTAAATAATGCTGATAATCACCTGGGGTCAGAGGTCACTGGACCATCACTGAATTCAGGAGGAACTCTGGATCGACTGCTCTTCATAGACACACAACTGGGTTGAGAAGATGCTGCTCTCTGACTCCCCCTGCTGGTGACACAGAGATATAATAATAATAATAATAATTCATACACATATTTATACTCTATATAACTGCCTGGCCCCGCCCCTAACACTAAATAACTGCCGATGATGCACCAAGCGTGGCCCCGCCTCTAACACTATATAACTGTCTGACGCACCGATCGTGGCCACGCCCCTAACACTATATAACTGTCTGACGCACCGATCGTGGCCCCGCCCCTAACACTATATAACTGACGCACCGATCGTGGCCACGCCCCTAACACTATATAACTGTCTGACGCACCGATCGTGGCCCCGCCCCTAACACTATATAACTGTCTGACGCACTGAGCGTGGCCCCGCCCCTAACACTATATAACTGTCTGACGCACCGATCGTGGCCCCGCCCCTAACACTATATAACTGTCTGACGCACCGAGCGTGGCCCCGCCCCTAACACTATATAACTGTCTGACGCACCGATCGTGGCCCCGCCCCTAACACTATATATCTGTCTGACGCACCGAGCGTGGCCCCGCCCCTAACACTATATAACTGTCTGACGCACCGAGCGTGGCCCCGCCCCTAACACTATATAACTGTCTGACGCACCGATCGTGGCCCCGCCCCTAACACTATATAACTGTCTGACGCACCGATCGTGGCCCCGCCCCTAACACTATATAACTGTCTGACGCACCGAGCGTGGCCCCGCCCCTAACACTATATAACTGTCTGACGCACCGATCGTGGCCCCGCCCCTAACACTATATAACTGTCTGACGCACCGATCGTGGCCCCGCCCCTAACACTATATAACTGTCTGACGCACCGAGCGTGGCCCCGCCCCTAACACTATATAACTGTCTGACGCAGAGCGTGGCCCCGCCCCTAACACTATATAACTGTCTGACGCACCGATCGTGGCCCCGCCCCTAACACTATATAACTGTCTGACGCACCGATCGTGGCCCCGCCCCTAACACTATATAACTGTCTGACGCACCGATCGTGGCCCCGCCCCTAACACTATATAACTGTCTGACGCACCGATCGTGGCCCCGCCCCTAACACTATATAACTGTCTGACGCACCGAGCGTGGCCCCGCCCCTAACACTATATAACTGTCTGACGCACCGATCGTGGCCCCGCCCCTAACACTATATAACTGTCTGACGCACCGAGCGTGGCCCCGCCCCTAACACTATATAACTGTCTGACGCACCGATCGTGGCCACGCCCCTAACACTATATAACTGTCTGACGCACCGATCGTGGCCCCGCCCCTAACACTATATAACTGTCTGACGCACCGATCGTGGCGCCTCGACGGTTATACAGCCCTTTGAACATTTAGCTAGTAATGCCTTCGTCACGCAAATGCATATTACATGGTTGTTATAATATACAATACAGCTCGGTCTCTTTATTTAAATTTCCTAAAACGATGATATGAAGGGTTGGATTAATTTAGTCTTTACAGTGATCGTTCTACACCGGATAGTTTTACAAACTTTCATCAGACAGCTGGGATTCACTGATAATCCGCAGTTTTTGGTGAATGGGGCTGAACAGACTATCTCCCGCCTCGGCCTTCATTCTCCCATCTCACCGACAACAGATGATATGGAGCCGGACAGAATCTCTCGATCCCGGCCTTCATCCTCTCGTCTCGCGGCGCCGTCATCTGTCGACTCGACAACAGTCGGCAGTACGGGCCTTCCCACCAATGAGTGTAAGTTGCCGAGTTTTCTTATTTTATAATAATAAGTAGGTAGTCCACAGTAACTCTACTAAAATGTAAAGCCCTCTAACATGATTCTTTTGTTTATATGCATTAGTGAGTTTGACTCATTAGACTCAAGTCAGTTGAGATGCAGCTCTCGCGAGTGGGTGTGGTTTCAGCGCAGACAGTGGACACGCCCCTAGCGTTTGAGAGCAGAGAATACTGCTAATTTTTTCGAGATTTTGATGACTTATTTCATTTACTTGCAGATTTTTTTAATCATTCAAATTTGGCTGGGTGGTTAATAACACATTTTTCTGCGGTGTGACAAACTCAGATCACATACTTTAAAATGACTTTACAGGGACTTTAAGCAATTATATACATTGGTAATTATGCCCTTTGAAGGTTATTGGACACTGTGAAATTTTTGTTCTTCAAGTTTGTGACAAGCACATAAAAATTATTAAAAAAAAAATTATTGGAGTAATAATAAAGAAGCTGTCCTACAGGGCTCTATGGTAACATTTTTCTTAAAAAAAAACTTTCTGATCAATAGCAGACCCATTACAGGGCGATATTTGCCCCTTGAAATTAATTTCCTGGGGCATTTGTACCATTATAAGAGCAATTTTTCTAATCTTATTAAATGTATGGATCATATTTTGTCAGTTTCTTAAAATAGAAAATTTGTTTTTAAAAGTTAAACAATAAATCCACTTACAACAATAAGACCCAATCAGACTGTTACCAATCAAAAGAAATCATCAATCCATGTTTGCACTGCAGAAGAGGCCCAGAAGCTCCATCTGAAGTGATTTAGACATTTACATAGATTGCTTCATGAAGATCATGGGTAAATAATGTTGTGTGAATGTTTTTAAATATAATGTTTTGAATTTTGGTTTTGATTACTTTTTGATTAATCGTCCAGCCCTAATTGAGACGCAGCTATTGTCTCCAGTACAGGACAGTGTCTCACCTGGGGTCAGAGGTCACTGGTCCATCACTGAATTTAAGAGGAGGATCCATGGATTGATCGCTCTTCAGAGACACACAGCTGGGATCTGGAGGTGAAGATCTCTTCCTCGTCTCAGAGTCTGACATCTTCCCTGTATATGGAAACACTGGGAACATTACATTAATATTACACTGATGCATTTAGCAGATGCTTTAATCACAAGTAATTTACAGTGTGTTCATTTCAGCACATATCCCAGTGAACAACATGTGCTCTAAGAGTGTCTTATACTAAGTTATGAAAACATTATTTCTACATATTCTCTGAACGATCAAAATGTGTCTTAGTTAGGTGAACACTAAAGGAATATTTCATTTGATCATTCTGGAAACATTAAGGGAACGTTATTTCTGAATGTTTTCTGAATGTCCTGATAAAGTAGAAGTTAAAAAGAGACATTCATCTCACATTTGACACTAACAGATAACTTTCATTATATCACGATCTAACAGATAACAAACCATCTATTAAAGTTACTGGAGAGACGTTTGTTCATGAATTTGAGAGAACATTAGTCTTATTATG
Organism: Chanodichthys erythropterus; assembly: GCF_024489055.1. Taxonomy (NCBI): domain Eukaryota; kingdom Metazoa; phylum Chordata; class Actinopteri; order Cypriniformes; family Xenocyprididae; genus Chanodichthys; species Chanodichthys erythropterus. Next base: position 31,337,842 of record NC_090244.1, read on the forward strand.
TGGGATGTTCTCTGTGAACATCAAAGATAATATGAACACAACAAAGAACTGAATCATTAAATGAATTAAACTAGATCTGGACCACATATACAGTATTTCATATCAGTGGATATTGATAATCATCAGGATAAATGTCAAATCTTTATTTCTGTCAAATAAAGGCAGATTTCTCCTCCTGAGGTAAAGTTGTAGAAACCAGAACATGACAAACACTTGCAAACAGCTGAACATTTCACACATCTGAGCTACAATATTCACAACATTTACAACAATAACAAAATACATCAAAATATGCAGGAGTAAACTTTAGTAAAATCCTTTTTTTATTCTTTTTCCTGAACAAAATTAAGGAATCGCCCCTGCTTCGGTCCCTATATAGGGTACAACGGGGCTAAAGGCACATAGGCCTATCTTCATTTTTCAACGTCAGTCTTTGTTGTTGTCAGTGAACAAGAGTGTGTCACGATCATATAAACACACAGAACAACATCATATAACAACATGACACGATATTAAATAAAGCTGATAACTGAACTTACCGTCAAACTCACTGATGTGAAGTTCAGCCAAACAGTTTAGAACCCAAGAGGCGACACTCTGATATTTTTTACTAACAGCCACTAGATGGCGCTCCGGGAGCGCGGCCGCCATTATGGGGTGAAAATACTAACTGAACCATAGAATCCTTCACATCTTACACACCCCAAATCTGCGAATTTCACTGTCAGATCAGAAGCGCAATAGGACAGTTTTTTAAATTAAGTCTCCAGTAAACTGTATGATCCTACAGTAAATGTTGTATTGTCTTATATATGTTTATTTTACCATTCATCCATCTGAGGTAACATAGTTAGCCTACTTTGAGTATTTCCATTTTATGCAACTTTACACATTTATTAATAGTAAATTAATAATTAATACATTTAAGATCATGTTTGCAGCGAACAATATATTTCAGACCTAGTGGAGTAATAGTAGCCTAATAATATCTAGGTCTGAATTGAAATATATTGCACATTTTAATGGATCACGCTACAAACATAATGATCTTATAATACATGATGCATTGTTGTGTCCGTTATCCCATAATTCACACTTTTGGACACTTTTGCTTTGACGGACATTAGACAACACTGCAAAATCAAGCTGTTATATTCTTATATTTATTGTCCAACATTCCCAGTTTTTCTGATGCATGTCTGGTGGATCCGAAATGGTCAATATTCATATTCATGCATTTTTATTAATATTTATGTTAATCGTTTATGGCTCACTTTTGATTTCCTATATTTATGTACTCATACTTTATAGCCTATATATTAATTCTTATCATATTTTCAAGTATTTACTTGTTATTGTACCCTTATGGTTATTCTTATTTCATCTTTAAGAGTATGTATGCTTGTTATGTTCAGTTGTTCTTCAAGTGTTCCAGTGTGACAGGTCATGCTGACACGTTTGTGGTTAGACATTGGACGCCTGCCAAGTACTGCAGAAGTGATGTTTTTAACATTTGCAAAATTCCCTAAGGGTTAAAACAACTATTTTGACACTGGACCAGTGGACGACGTAATGGGTGAAATTAACCTTTTTCATTTTAACAAAAACATCAGTTTGAGGGGGTTGGCAATTTCCCTGTATGCTTATGGTATAATATGGACTGAGTTATTGATAATTTAGCATTTTCTCTACTTTGCTCTCCTGGGCTTCTGCTTCTTCTCTCTTATCTGTGAATGTCTACATGTTTTAATTATTTTTGATTTTCATCTATTAGATACAATACTCTGGATTTTATAATACTCTAAATTTATCTTTAACTATTGACTACTCCTCTATGATGGTTATTTTACCTTTTGGTTTTATTAAGTATTTTCATTATCGATTAAAGTTTGCGTGTGAGGCTAAACTGAATTGTAATGAATAAATAATTTTTCATCAACTTTATCATCAGCCTGGATCTCATTTTCCCAAGTTGTTGCATCAATGTCCTTAATTTAATTTCATATGTTGGTAATTATTCAGTGATTATAAGCCTTTTAAAGAATTTTAACCCAAACTGACTGGGTTTCTAGAGAGCAAAGTGGAGAAAAAAAAGTGGAAGAAATAAACAAAGTCTGTATAATAAACCGTTAAAAAAATTAAATGAGCACTAGTCTAGTGTTTGTAGGTTATTCTGTCATCATTCAGGTTTTCGGCTAATTTCAGCTTTAATGTACTTTTTTTTTTTTTTTTTACAAAGCAGCTGATATTCCCATTGAAATCTATTGGACTGCCGCGTGGTTTTCACCCCAGAATGACAGAAACGCAGGGCTGCTGCTGTTTCAATGGAACCTTCTGTTGACTGTCGCTTCTTGTCAGTGTATTCTTTGGTTCAGCACCGACACTTCAAGCTCGAGTCAACACGAAACAGAAACAAACATCTTGATTCGTTTAGACATAACCACGTGATCGGTGATGTCAGAAGCTGTTGCCAAGTCTCCGGTTTTCCCGCGGAATTGGGCTGCTTTTACACTGTTTCCTCGGGTTGTTTTTCATGTCCGCGGGTTGAAACGAACCCAAATAACATGGTATTTAGCCCCTGGAATGCGAATTTTACCGGGGAACCCCCTGAAACTCCACTGGGTTAGTTTTCAATAGCAATTGGGCGGGTTTTGATGTGGAAACCTGGCAACCCTAGTCTGAAGTTTCCTCTGGGACGTAAATGCAGCTTTTCCACCTTTTGACAACAAGATGTCGTTAGTGTGACGGTGTAGAAAAGCTTCGAGTAATGAAACATTTCAGATACAGTGAGAGGAAAGCCTCAGCGCTTGGAGCTTCATTTCACCATCAAAATATGATCTTTTTTGAGGGTTTTTAACGTCCAGAGTCTCTTCAGTTCATCGCGGCTTCTTCTTTTTGGTTATTATGGTGGTTTTATGCATATGATGTCTATGGTTCCCTTTCGAGAACGGTCTCTCGACATGGCGTCAGAAGCTGACGCTTTGGGGACTCCCTTTTCTCCTAATTCTCCTGAAATCCTATTGCACAACGCCAGTGAAGTTGCAACTCTCACTGGCCAATGCCAGCCAAGACGGCGAAAGGGGCGGTACCCGCCTCTATATAATGCGCCGACCTGGCGGCATAAGCTCAGAATCTTCCTTTTCACTTCAACAATTAATAACTTCGACATTACTACGAGACAGCTGTGGAGAAGACGCGAAGTAGACGGATTACCCTCTCGGCGTTCCAGCATGTCTACCTTCTGCACGCTGTGTTCGGGGCCTATCGAGGCTCCGGACACCCACGAGTACTGCATTCTGTGCCTGGGACTCGCCCATGCAGAAGCAGCACTCACCGGGTCGGGCTGCCCGCACTGCGAGGATCTCCCAGTGCGGGTGCTGAGGGCTCGGAGGAGCATCGCCCTTGGTGACTGTCCTAGGCAACGTCCCACTGCCGCTGACGAGCCGCTGGTGGGACAGCCGCATAGGGGCGATGATGCGGGAATGAGGTGTGACTCACCACCCCGCCCTCCTGTTTACTTCACCGAGGAGGGTCTTCGACCCGCCCCCGGCGCGTCGGAGATGGTTTCGTTCGGCGCGGCGAGGGATGACGAACCCGAAGAGGCCATGTCCCTAACGGCGTCCGAGAAGGACTGGGCGGACAACCTCTTGGAGGAGCGCTCTGAGCCGGAGGGGCAGGTGGCGTTTCAAGACGAGCTTGTTAGGGTTCTTACTAGGGCCGTGAATGATCTCGGTCTTGAATGGGATTCTCCCGACGAGCCAGCGAAGAGCAAACTGGATTCGTGGTTCCTTCACTTGGGCCGCCGAGCCGCCGCTCCAAGGAAGCGAGCCCCTTTCTTTCCAGACCTGCACGAGGAGGTCGCTAGCACCTGGGCCGCGCCCCACTCGGCTCGCGCCCACGCCAGCGGCTCGGAAATATTCACAAAAGTTGATGGCGCTGAAGCCCGTGGTTATACGCGCATTCCGCCAGTCGAGGAATCTATCGCGGCGCACCTCTGCCCCTCGTCAGCTTCCCTGAAGGCAGGCGCTATGTTGCCGTCAAGACCCTGCCGTGTGACCGCGCATATCGCTGATAAGGCATACGCCGCCTCAGGTGAAGCAGTTTCAGCACTTCACACGATGGCGGTACTTCAGGTTTTCCAGGCTCAGCTCCTGAAATCCCTGGACGAGGGGGAGGCGGACCCCGAGGCCTTTAAAGATCTGCGCGCTGCGACTGATTTTGCCCTGAAGGCAACGAAGAAAACGGCCCAGGCGATCGGACGAAGCATGGGCTTTATGGTTGTGCTCCACCGTCATTTGTGGCTGACTCTTACAGAGTTAAAAGATGCAGATAGGAAGGCGCTGCTCAACGCTCCTTTATCTCCCTCCGGCCTTTTTGGGGATGCCGTGGAAGCGATTGCAGAGCGCTTCTCTGAAGCACAGAAGCGTTCCAGGGCGATGAGTCATTTCCTTCCGCGCCGGGCGCCCGCGCCGCCTCCAGCGCGCAGTAGATCTTCTTCGGCTTCAAACAGGCCGCCGAAGCGAGCTCCCTCTGCTCCCGCCCCTTCGGCGCCAGACCCGGAGCCTTCTGCACGTACCAGAGCACCCTGGCAGAGACCGCCGAAGTCGCGTCACGGCTTTAAGAAAGGCGGCCGCCCCGGCACTGCTCCTAGTTCTTCGGAACAGAAGCCTCGTTCCTGACGGGAGAGTGCAGAGGAGGAGGACGCTGAGCGAAGGACCCGCTGCGAAGCGTCCGAGGTGTTCTCGAGAAGTCCCCTTGGCGGTTGCAGGCGACTACGAGAATGTTTCTGTTGTAAATGTAATAAAGAATGTTACAACCTCACAAAAAGAGCTTTTTTCTCCTCCTCTAGCAGCGGCAGCTTCTCGCACTCTATACGCAGGCGAATTGCTGCAGATACAATCGGGCTCGCAGCTCTCCCGTGTAATCGGCGGCGCTCGCGCTCCGAATGTAGGTCCTCCGCCGCAGCGGAACACCCGTGTCAGTTCTTACATACACGACTCGCCGCCTCTCAACGCGCCCGTTCGTCAAGAGAGCTGTCAGCGCGCTACCCCAGTATACAGCGACGTTGTCCTGAATACAGAAGGCGGGGTGCCCCGTCCTCTGTGCCAATTTGCGAGCGCTTGGCGGGCTGTTCCGGGTATTTCGGATTGGGTGCGGAACGTAATAGAGAACGGCTACACTTTGCAGTTTCGGCGCAGACCGCCCCGTTTCAATGGCGTGGTTATGTCGACAGTGCCGGCTCACAACGAGTCGGTGCTGAGGCAAGAAGTTCTCAATCTACTCGCAAAGCGCGCGATAGAAGTGGTCCCGCCAAGCGAGAGGGAGAGCGGGTTCTACAGCCGCTATTTTGTCGTTCCAAAGAAAGGCGGTGGCCTCCGTCCGATATTAGACCTGAGACCCATCAACCGGGCTTTATTCAAGCGCCCTTTCAAAATGACGACATTGAAACAGATCCTCGCGCAAATTCGGCCCGAAGATTGGTTTATTTCAGTAGACCTGAAAGACGCATATTTTCATATTCGGATCGCCCCTCGTCACAGGCGCTTTCTGAGATTTGCGTTCGACGGCACAGCATATCAGTTCACAGTTCTGCCGTTCGGATTAGCCCTGGCTCCTCGCACGTTTTCAAAATGTGTGGATGCAGCGCTTTCCCCCCTGAGAGCGAACGGAATACGCATACTCAATTATTTGGACGATTGGCTAGTTTTAGCCCATTCGAAGGATGTGCTCAACGGCCACAAACGCACTCTATTGCTTCATTTGGAGAACCTGGGTCTATGCGTGAATACACAAAAGAGTATGTTATGCCCCAGCCAGTCAATCTCGTATCTGGGGGTGGAGTTGGACTCGGTCGCGATGAGAGCGCGTCTAGGTCAGGAGCGCGTTCGCGATTTGATGTCCGCCCTGAGTGCTTTCAGTCTGGGCCGTCCTGTAGCGCTGAAGGAATATCAGAGGCTCTTGGGACGGATGGCGGCGGCCGCGGCGGTATGCCACCACGGGTTGCTTTATATGCGCCCTCCAGTTATGGCTGAAAACTCAGGTACCAAGGAGGGCTTGGAGAATGGGCTATGCCCGCGTTGTGGTCACTCGCAGGTGCCTGAGCACGCTCGCGCCGTGGCGGAATCCCGACCTGTACCGACGCGGCGCCCAGCAGGGTGTGGTTACGCGGCGGAAAGTGGTCACGACGGACGCGTCGACGACGGGCTGGGGAGCTCATTGCGATGGCGTTCCAGCGTCGGGCTACTGGACGGAATCGGAGAAGACGTGGCATATAAATCGCCTCGAATTGAGGGCGGTCTTTCTGGCTCTTCGAAGCTTCCTCACACAAGTCCGGGGCCATCATGTATTGGTTCGTACGGACAATGTTTCGGTGGTATCGTACATAAATCGCCAGGGCGGAGTGCACTCGCGAGCCCTTTACGAGCAGGCTGCGCAGCTTCTACTGTGGGCCGACCACCATCTGCTCTCCATCCGAGCGGCGCATGTTCCGGGCCACCTGAACAGCGGCGCGGACATGCTGTCGAGGGACGGGATCCCTCAAGGAGAATGGAGATTGAACCCCGGGACAGTGAGAATGATCTGGGAACAGTTCGGGAAGGCGGAAGTGGACCTATTCGCGACGGAGGAGAACACGCATTGTCCTCTGTTCTTTTCTCTGTCGCGCTCTCCCCTGGGAGGGGACGCACTGACGATGCCATGGCCGAATGTTCGCCTTTATGCATTTCCTCCGCTGAAGATATTGTCACAAGTGCTGCACAAGATCAGGGAGGAGAGAGCGTCGGTGCTTCTAATCGCCCCGTACTGGCCGAACAGGCCGTGGTTTCCCGATCTGCTGGAACTGTTAACGGCTCCCCCGTGGATGATTCCACTGAGACGAGACCTTCTGTCCCAAGCGGGCGGGTCGATTTGGCACCCCAACCCCGAATGGTGGAAACTTCATGTGTGGGTAGTGCAAGGGAGCCGGTAGATCCGAGCGTTCTGTCTTGCCGTGTTATGGACACGATTACGGAGGCGCGAGCCCCTTCTACAAGGCGCCTGTACGCTTCTAAATGGGCAGTATTTGTGAAATGGTGCGAACTGAATGGTCTCGAACCGGGAAGCTGCCCCGTCTCAGGCATTCTAGATTTCTTGCAGCAGCGATTGGACGGCGGCAGTATGCCTTCCACTCTTAAAGTCTATGTGGCAGCTATTTCAGTTTTTCATGTCCTTATCGATGGGCGCTCGGTGGGCAGACACGACCTAGTGGTAAAAGTCGTGCAAGGCGACTAAGACCCTCTCGCCCCCCCACGGTGCCGTCATGGGATTTAGCTCTTGTGCTCGAAGCGTTGACTCGGCCGCCTTTTGAGCCGCTCATGTCAGTCGGCTTAAAGGAGCTCTCACTTAAAACCGCGCTGCTACTCGCCCTCGCTTCAGTGAAACGCGTGGGGGATTTGCAAGCGCTTTCTATTAACGCTGATTGCTTGCAGTTTGGGCCAGATGATTGTAACGTCACACTCAGGCCGAGGCTGGGTTACGTGCCTAAATCACTGTCAACGCCGTTCAGAGCTCAAGTGATAACTCTTTCGGCTTTCACCCAGGAGTCAGTGGATAACGCGCCTCATCAGGAGTTATGCCCAGTGCGAGCTTTGCGAATTTACATTGACCGCACGGCTCAGTTCAGGCTCTCTGAGCAGCTGTTTGTGTGTTTCAGCGGCAGTACCAAAGGACGTTCCGTCTCTAAGCAGCGGCTATCGCATTGGGTGGTTGATGCGATCACTTTGGCCTATTCTAACCAAGGAATGGAATGCCCTATCGGCGTCAGAGCGCATTCAACGAGGGCGATTGCATCCTCGTGGGCATGGACTAAAGGCGTCACCATCAAAGACATTTGTATGGCGGCGGGCTGGTCGTCGCAGAACACCTTCGCCAGGTTTTACAATTTGGACGTGTGTTCTCTAGCCTCACAAGTCCTGGCGTTGAATACAACTCATATTCTACCTGCAGTTCCCGCCCATTAGCTGAGGCTGGTGGTTTCAACTAGGTCGTATAAGTGAATCTGGGGGCGGAGCCAGCGCCACACCCAGTCTGTGGCGCTCTCCCCTTCATGTTGGCAGAGCGAGCTGTATGAGGCGCGTTGTTGTCGCGTACGTTATGCCACCATAAGCGACCTGGAATATGGGACACAGTTCCAGTAGTTCGTCTATGTCCTCGCAATGAGCAAGGGCTCACTATGAATTCTCTCATGTTACACCTACGCCAGCAACAGCTGCTCGTTAAGTGTATGTTCTTTTTGCTGTGCCCGGCCTGGCCGCCCACATGCTTCAATACCCCGTATGTAGCCTGTATATTATTCTTGAATGCATACAGTGTTAGATGAGTAACCACGTTATAAGCATTTCGTAGGCGTGTACTCATTGGGGATTATGTTTTATTACTGTTCATAGTAGCTCCGCAGTGGCTGAGCTTTCCTTCTTCGCTGTTCCCACGGCGTTGTTCTATACAGTCCCCAAAGCGTCAGCTTCTGACGCCATGTCGAGAGACCGTTCTCGAAAGGGAACGTCTCCGGTTACTATGGTAACCTCGGTTCCCTGAGAGACGGGAACGAGACATGGCGTAGACTGCCGTGTTCACCGCTCAGGTCTGCTGTACTCTCGTTCAGTCGGAAGATTCTGAGCTTATGCCGCCAGGTCGGCGCATTATATAGAGGCGGGTACCGCCCCTTTCGCCGTCTTGGCTGGCATTGGCCAGTGAGAGTTGCAACTTCACTGGCGTTGTGCAATAGGATTTCAGGAGAATTAGGAGAAAAGGGAGTCCCCAAAGCGTCAGCTTCTGACGCCATGTCTCGTTCCCGTCTCTCAGGGAACCGAGGTTACCATAGTAACCGGAGACGTTTTATGACACACAACTTTAAGGTGCATTACCGCCACCTGCTGGTGTGGGTCAAGATCACGCAACCATTCCTAACACTAAACACCTATATTCTTTTATCTAATTCAGTCATTTTCAGATATTGCATTAAAAAATCAAAACATTCATCATCTGAGTTCCTGTGTAATGTGTTTGTCCATCTTAATTCTTTAAAATTAGAAATCAATATTCTCCTTTCACTGTTTGGACATTTCATCATAACTTGCTCTATAGTCTCTTCTTGATTTCAATGTTCACATTTTCCTGTCTCAAGATTCCCTATTTTATTCAAGGCACTATTAAGTGTTGTAAGTCTGGAAATGATTGTTTCTTCTTTCTGTTCCTCCTCTTTACTCTACCTTTACCAGCACATGGATGTTATAAAGCTGTTCTTTCTTCTTCTCATTGTTTCTACTTTCACATGTCAGAACGCGACTCTGTGCTGCATCTGAAAACTGGAAAACGCTGCCTTCAGAGGACACATTTCAAGGCAGGAATACATCAAGGCATGTGATCTTCACTTCCTGTCTCCTGAGACTCCTTCATCTGATGATTTCAGCATAGATCCTCTGATATCCCACAATCCTGTGCTTCCTTTCAGTGACATTTGAGCTAGAAAAAGAAAGATGGCGTCTGAACGTTGTGGTTTCTGGTCAGTTTGTGTGTAAATGTACATTTTTGACCATTATTTTCCACATTTGATGTCATTTCTAGAGAGAAATTTCTATTATAGTTCTTAAATATTCCCTCAGTTTCGTGAGCTGTCTTTAAGCACACACACACACATACACACACACATTTGTTTGGCGTAATGTTTTTTATACTGTACAAACCGTATTTTCTCTCCCCCTACACTACCCCTAACCCTAAACCTAACCATTACAGGAAACTGTGCACACTTTTACTTTCTCACAAACACTCATTCTGTGTGATTTATAAGCCTTTTGAAAAGTGGGGACATGGGGAATGTCCTCATAAGTCAGCTCTTTTTGTCATACCCATGTCATTATACACATTTGTGTCCTGATATGTCAAAAAAAAAAAAAAAAACACGCACACACATGCACACACGCACACAGACACAATACGCAGACGCAGGCGACGTCATTTGCCCAAGCCCCACTCGCGGCATTATTTAGAAGATGCAGCTGCGGTGAGTTTAGCATAAATGACAACAAACAAAGTTAAGTCTGACACAGAGAAAGGGAACGATATGTAGGGAAATATGTAGATTTCACGTGCTCATAACTTCATGAAAAATGCACTGATTCCAGACCCATCCATGGTTGTTTTCCAACGTGGAATAACACAAAATAGGTATCGTCTTAAAGCTTAGAAACTCGGCTTTTTACTGCATCTAACCATTTTAAAAACTCCTAACGAGTCCTGAGAAGTGCCTTTTAAACCTGAGTTTACCGTCCATGGGCGCCATCTAGCAGCGAAAAAACGAATAACACTTTATTTAACTATACTTTATGCCACAAAATTTGAACCAGATGCAGCTCACATGTAGGAGAGCATCACCAAAAAATATTTTTTCTCTGATCTTATTGCTTTCCTGAGTTATTCCATGTCAAACAAAAAAAATTAAAAATTATAAAAATATATATATCTTTTTTTTTTGTCTTTTATCAGCAGTTTTTCAGCATGAAAATGTCCAAAAGTAATGTAATTTATATTTTCTAAAAAATTAAAAAGTGTTCTATCAAATGATACCTACCTTTAGACTCTCCTTGCTACAGTTTTGGAGTTATGAGTCTTTGTGTGTCGCTCAGAAGAAAAAAACCTCTAAAAAAGCCTTCAGGTCTTAAAGGGTTAAGAGGCATCTCAAGGCATTATAAGGTATTAACAATAATATAATAAGATAACCTTGTTTGAAATGGATTTGGCTAAATGAAAATTTTGGTTTCGTCTATACTACTAGGTATTTATACTATATTGACTGGGTTAAATAAAATTGCATTACTAAAAAGAGACTAAAATAAAATTTTCATTGACTAAAAATTAGACTAAATGTCAGTTTTTGTCGACTAAAACTAGACGAAAATAGTCATGGATAATTCTGACTAAAATAAGACTAAAATGCTCAGACTTTTAGTCGACTGAAACTTGACTAGAATAAAAAGAGTATGAACGTGACTAAAACTAATAAAAACTAAAATAACCGCTTGACACAAAGACTAGACAAAAACTAAAATTAAAACAGGCCGCCAAAACAACACTAATTATAATGCAATTTTATTGTTGCTAAATGGAAATCTATAGCACTAGAAGACAATATTGTGAGTGATATTTGCTGGTACATCTGTAGTTGGATAAAATGTTTGCACAAAATAAAAAAGATCGAACTTTTGAGACGCTTTGTTTACTGCACTACATTGGAAATTCAGCAGACATTCCGCAAGTATGCGATTAAAACAATATATGGCCGTTTGCTCGATTGTGGAAAATGTATAGGTTGAGAATAGTTGGTTGTTAATATCATGCCTTTGCTTTGTATTTGCAAACATTAACTTTAATGCATATATAATTAGAAAAATCTTAAACGCGAAAGTCTGAATGTGCGAATATAAAACGTCTCGGTTACGTATGTAACCCTCGTTCCCTGAAGGAGGGAACGGAGACGTACGTCAGTAGTGACCGACGAATTGGGATATCGCTAGAGAGCCCCTATCAGCTTCGAGAGAACTAAAACAAGCCAATGGAATTGGCGTGCGATATTTGCATAATGCGCACCTCCCCTAACAGGTGGATATAAAAAGGGGGGCAGATGCAATCGCACTCTGTTTTTCGCTGAGGAGACAACCGGTGTCCGCACTGCAGCGAGGGTACAGAAACTGTGGCGACGGGACGTACGTCTCCGTTCCCTCCTTCAGGGAACGAGGGTTACATACGTAACCGAGACGTTCCCTTTCAGTCGGTCACGTTCGACGTACGTCAGTAGTGACCGACGAATTGGGATCCCAACTAAAACGCCACAGTTACGAAACCCCTTCCAGTGCCCAGCGCAGGCTCTAGCCGCCCGTCGCACCAAGGGGACGGAGAAGGGGGCGAGCTTACGCCGGGAAGTCTACTGCTGTTCCGATATACCCACTAAGTAAACTAGACTACACTGGGGAAGCGAACCCGTAAGGAACGCTGCGGAACCACTACCTACCCAGAGGGGAAGGAATTTACATGGAAAACATATGGACTGGCCCGCAGGGCAGAACGCATATGAGTCCCTGGGATGGCTCCACCTGAGTAGGGGGAGACTCATCTGACAGGAGAAAGCAGAAGCTCTGCTAAGGGAAAGACACGGGCTCACCGTAGGGAGTAACCGTGGACAATACACATATGGAATCACTCACGTAGAGGGATTGCAACATATGGAACCCAACCAACAGACAACATCGAAGATGGATGTTGGTCTGGCATCAGACACTCCGCAATGCCCGAGCCGAAGGTGGAGGTGGAGGAACTCGACAGGGTTCACCGAACGGGGAACACGACTGGAGTCAACAGATGCACATATCCTGCCCAGGGGGCGGGAGTGGCATTGCAAGCCGACACGAGCACAGGTTCAACGCGTCTACCGGCTGGTGGAAGCGAGTACACGGGAAGAACCAGCTTACACGTAAGCTAAAAACCCTAGCAAACGTGTTGGGTGTCGCCCAGCCCACAGCTCTACAATCTGTCAGCGAGGCGCCATGAGCCAGCGCCCAGGAAGAGGCCACTCAGGTGGAGTGGGCTCTCAACCCGAACGGGCAAGGCACGCCCTGGGAACATAAGCCAGGGCGATGGCATCCACTAACCAGTGGGCCATCCTCTGCTTGGAGACAGCCTTTCCCTTCTGCTGGTCTCCGTAACAGACAAAGAGCTGATCTGAGGTCCTAAGCTTCAAGTTCTATCCACGTAAACACGCAGGGCGCGAACTGGAAAGAGCGAAGCTAGGGCTGGGTCTGCCTCCTCCGAAGGCAGCGCTTGCAGGTTCACTACCTGATCTCTGAAGGGAGTGGTAGGAACCTTGGGCACATATCCAGGCCGGGGTCTCAGGAAGACGTGAGAATCCCCAGGCCCAAATTCCAGGCACGATTCGTCGACCGAAAATGCGTGCAGGTCCCCTACCCTCTTAACATGAGGCCAATGCAACCAGGAGGACGGTCTAAGAGACAGTACTTTTAACTCGACTAATTGCAAAGGCTCAAGGGATGACGCCGAAGTTAGCTAAGAACTAAGGTGAGATCCCTAGAGGGTAAGGAGGGTGGGCAAGGAGGAATCAGTCCCCTTGCCCCCCTCAGGAACCTGATGGTCAGACCGTGTTTCCCCAGGGCTTGCCATCAACTGCATGGAGATGTGCAGCGAAGCGGCAACATACACCTTGAGGGTGGAGGGAGACAGCCTTCTCTCCAAGCCCTCTTGCAGGAAGGAAAGCACAGATCTGACCGAGCATGATCGGGGGTCCTCTCGTCTTGCGAGAGGAGCACCATTCAACGAATAGGTTCGACTTCAACGCATAGAGGCTCCTCGTGAAGGAGCTCTAGCGGAAGTGATGGTGTCTACGACCGCCTGCGGGAGATCACCCAGAACCTCCGCATCCCGTCCAGGGACCACACGTGGAGGTTCCACAGGTCAGGACGCGGGTGCCATAGGAAGCCCCATCTCTGAGTCAGGAGGTCCTTCCTCAGAGGAATCGGCCAAGGAGGGGCTGTCGTGAGGAGCATTAGGTCCGAAACCCGGGTCCGAGTGGCCAATATGGAGCCACTAACAAGACCTGCTCCTCATCCTCCCTGACCTAGCACAGGAGCTGTGCGAGAAGGCTCACTGGGGGAAAACGCATATTGCGTAGGCCCCGGGGCCAGCTGTGTGCCAGGGTATCCGTGCCGAGCGACTCGCCGGTCAGGGAAAACCACTGGCCGAGGGCAGTTCCTGGGGAGGCAACAGGACTACCTGGGCCTCGCCGAAGTAGTGCCAGATCAGCTGGACCGCCTGGGGATGGAGCCGCCACTTGCCCGCAAGTGGAGGCTGCCGTAAGAGCTCGTAGGCTGCACGGTTAAGCACACCTGGGACATGAGTGGCCTGAAGCGACCTCAGATGCTTCTGACTCCATAGCAAGAGATGGCAGGCGAGTTGCGATATGCGACGGGAGCGTAGACCAGCCTGATGGTTGATGTACGCAACGGCCGCCGTGCTTGTCCGAGCGGACCAGTACATGCTTGTCTGACAGCAGCTCCTTGAAGCGGCCCAGTGCAAGACATACTGCTAGCAACTCGAGGCAATTGATATGCCAATGCAGTCGAGGCCCCGTCCAAGACCCGAACCGCATGCCCGTTGTACATGGCCCCCCATCCGGTGGTAGAGGCATCTGTGTGGACCACAGCGTCCAAGGGGTACTCCCGCCCGCAGGAACAAAGGGTCCGACCACCGGATGAGGGTAGGGCGGCAGCTCCGTGTCACGAGGACACTGAGCGTGCTGCGCTGCCATGGCCATCTCGGGACCCAGTCGCGGAGCCGGTGTTGAAGCGGCCTCATATGGAGCAACCTGAGCGGCGAAACGCGGCTGCAGATGCCACATGCCCCAGGAGCCTCTGAAGTCTTTCAGTGGGGCCGCCATCCTGCGCTTGAGCGAACTCAGGCAGTTCAACACCGACTGGACGCGCTCCTCAGAGAGGCGCACAATCCAGGCGACCGAGTCTAGCTCGAGACTGAGAAAAGAGATCCTCTGCCCGGGGGCGAGTTTGCTCTTGTCCCAGCTGACCCAAAGACCCAACAGGCTGAGGTGAGCTAAACCATCTCCCTGTGTACGCACAACTGCTTCGCGAGCTGGCCAGGAACAACCAGTCGTCGAGGCAGTCGAGAATGCGAACGCCCTGTTCCTTGAGGGGAACAATGGCCACCTCCGCAACCGTGTAAGGCGTGGAGCGACAGGGCCAGCCTGAAGGGTAGGAGTTTGTACTGACATGCTCGACCCGAGCGCAGAATCGAGACATGAAAGTATGCATCCTTCAGGTCGAATGCTGCAAACCAAACCCCGGGACGGACGCACTCGAAAATGCGCTTCTGCATGAGCACCTTAAACGGCAGCCTGAAGGTACCGGTTCAAGACGCGCAGATCCAGGATTGGCCATAGCCCACCGCCCTTTAGGGTACAATGAAGTAGGGCTGCCACCCCACCCTAGGGGGTAGTGAGAGAAAAAACTTGTAGTGCAGATTATGACCCTCTTGGCGTTCCATATTAACGCCAAAAAAGGCCACAAACTGCCAAGTTTTTTCATGCACATCCGGGCTAAGCCAGGGGGCGCGGCAAGGCGAGTACGCGTCGCACGACACCCCCAGGGGCCCGGGAAAGCATGGTTGCCAAGTCTGAATCCGATTCGGCATGAGCACGCCACAACCGTGGGACGCTCAGCCTCATCTTCATGTTCAGAGCCCAACAATACTCTCTCCAATGTAGCAGTCGACATCTGATCCTCTGCTGGAGCCCTGACTAAGATGTTAGGTCCTCCATATTTATTTTAAGGAGGACCAGCAACACATGCAGAAGCTACCAGCCATGTTGGACAGTGAACGTGGCCGCCCAACTGGACGACACACGGCACCCTGGGCACCGACGTGGCCATGTATCTAAACATGATCCACCCACGAACATAGTCACAACATGTTTGCGATGCACTAGAGGAGTGGGGGGCCCACGGAGAATGAGTCGGCGGGTATTGCCCCACTGTGATCCTCTGGTCACCCAGGCTTACTAACCAAAGTAGCACTTTTCTGATTCAGAAAAATAACTAGATCGGGGAATAAGTGAGGGGACTCCACCTCATTAAAGGCAGCCGAGTCTCGACCGTGCATCTAGAGCGCCAGACAGCGCGCAGGGTTGCCGTGGCAACGCGCGCTGTCAGCCGGCAATTCGATGGCACACGGCGCGCTGAGCGCTCAAGCCCTTATGAGAAAGGCGAGCAAACAACGCGCCGACGTGGACATATTTCCATAAGAAAATATGACCACCCACAAACACAGTCTCAGCACGCTAAGCAGACATGAGAGAAAGTGATCGTGGCCGTCAGAGAGGATAGGAAACGACCGCCTCCAGAAATGCACAGACAGAATGACATCTTGAAAAAGACGCAGTGTCTGTCTGTGAAGCTCTTTTAGAAGGGGAAACTTCAGCTCTTTTGTGTCGAGACACACAGGGAGCATCACGACGTGTTTAGAAAAACACAGGAGGAGCCAGACCAAATCGCAGACCAACCAGTGGAATTACAGCGGAACGCTGGGAAAACAGTAGATGTTTCCACCCGGCTCACTCCAACTCGCGACCTCGCTGCAGGCGTCGTCACACCAACATAAGCGCCGAAACTTCTTCAGAGGCTTGAAGTTCAAACAGCCGCAGGACACCAGGTAGGCTCCGAAGCGAAAGACAGAGTGCGATTGCATCTGCCCCCCTTTTTATATCCACCTGTTAGGGGAGGTGCGCATTATGCAAATATCGCACGCCAATCTCCATTGGCTTGTTTTAGTTCTCTCGAAGCTGATAGGGGCTCTCTAGCGATATCCCAATTCGTCGGTCACTACTGACGTACGTCGAACGTGACCGACTGAAAGGGAACCAACTTTACCGAAGTAACTGCCCAGCTAACCAAAATACGTAACTGTTACGTAACTGCAACGTAATTTGGTGACCAAATTTTAGTCGTTACGTCGTGGCAACCGGAAAAGTGAAAGGTGCCTATACGTCGCCACAACGTAACTTTGTGACGTTGCCAGTTGGTAACTGCGACGTCGTGGCAACGTTGTGTATTCTAGTTGTGTGTTGGTCATCAGTTGGTAATTTTTATATTTTTTTTATTTTTCTATGGGCGGACATGCAGTAGTTTAACCTAATTTATGTCCTTATTTGCCCAAACTAATTTAAAGGCTATTCTAACAGCTGTGAACGATGAATGCAGACTCAAAATGAATTCATTTCATTTATTTTGAAAAACACACAGAACATGAACAAAACTCCAAATAAAAATAATGAAATACACTCAAACTATAGCGAAACATAAAATAAAAGCATTCAAGACGTTTTGCACTCAGTATCATTAAAAACATATGCTATGCTAACGTAACATTTTGTTAACATATATTTCAGACGATCAAGGAAAGATAATCACAGAGGTTAAAATATTAACAAAAGTACTTAAAGTAGACTGTGGGTAAAGTTACTTAACCGATCTGACGCAGTTGTTGAACTTTATTGCTATAAAACTGACGAGAAACACGGAGAAACGTCGACGCTGTCCTCTCCAGCAGCTTGAATGTTTTCCCGGTTGCCATGGCAACTCTAACGGCCACCTGCACTAACGTAAACATAACAATAAAAAAAGGTTTTGCGTCTTTCCAAAGTTAACTTTATACATTTTTATAAAAGCCATTTATTCGTTGTCACCTCGGAAAAATACATTCTTCTCTCAGAAAAATTAACTTTACACTCTTATCAACATACTGTGGGCACGCGCGCACTCCATTTGTGGAGGCGCGCGCTGTATGTCACGTCACTATATATAAAAACCAAAGTCATCCATACTCTGATTTGGTGAAAAGAAAAAAATTTTTTCTTAAGGGACATTTCAGTCTTGTGTCTGACGTTTAATTACACATTTTAAATGGCAAATTCTGGTAATAATAACATATAAAGAATGTGTAAATGATGGTAATGAAATTACGTGCACATGACGTTGCTGTAACGTTGCCAGTAAGTCATGGAATGACCATTATATTACGAATAGAGGACGTATCTGGAACGTTCTTGGTAATCTTATAACGTTAGGAGAACGTACTGACGACGTTGTGAGATGGTAATCTGAAGGTAATGAAATTACTGGCATGCGACGTCGTAGTTACGTTGTCAGTTAGTAAGTCATGACATTACCAAAAAGTACGAATACATTACGTAACTGTTACGTCGTGTGTTAGCTGGGTGTCTCCTGGTCAACGGAACTCTGCCTTCAACAATAAATACTGGAATGTAAATGTCTTTTTCAGTTTACATCTTTCGTTTATCCTTTACGTATACACTAAAATCTGTTAGATCTTTCTTAGAATGACATGACAATTACATTAATTGTGGGTGTATACTGCTTTAGAATAACAGCTAACTCAGATTTGTTTTCATCCAGAATCCAAACGGCCTACTTAAAAATGGACACTGATGATGCAACAAAAAGTCTTCATTTACAACAAAGGTACTTTAATCCGTCGTTATGCAATATTGTGTTCTATATGCATATGGATACTGTACATTTGCTACTTAAAAGTGTTAATCTGATTATTTCTTTTGAACTTAGTAATTCATAAAGATATGTTGAAAAGGGAAAGATATGTTTTAATTTTTTTAGGTACTTTGGGGCTGACAGACAGCCATTGTGAAGGACACAATCTGGCAAAAATTTACCTGCAGAAGTGAATGGGAGGATATGGGTAAGTGGTTTTGTAAGTTTTGTTGTAAATCTTAATAGAATGTCCTTTAGGAACAGTTTGTAGTAATTATTTACTAATATTTGAACAAAATTAGTAAATGTTGGTTTAAGAAATGCAACATATTGTTAACCTATTTGAACATTATTATTGTTATTAATATTATTATTATGTTTTCCTCTGAGACTAAATTTTTTAACCCTTCACTTTCAAATGAAAATTAGCCCAAGCTTAAAGGCCTTTGCACACTGAGCCAAAAATTCACATGCAAAACTTTCACGTTAAAAAATAAATTTGACCTCACATTATTTCAATTCCGTCTTCAAAACTTTCGTCCGTCAAAAAATATTCGGATCAGGTTCGATTCTCTGCGTTTTTCGCATCCGTGGCACACATTTTGAGAGACGTTTTGACAATTCAGAGCCACCGTACGCAAACACAAAAATCCAGAATGCCATCTGACAAGTTGATCCACGTCTTCTACAGCACAAAACAGCAGCACTGAATGACAAACAACGTGCGGAATACAAAGATACAGGTTGTGCCAGTAGTAAAGCATCAAACTGAACATCCTGAAGTAAACTTTGAAATGCTCGGGATAATCCCACAGCTCCTTGATGAGGTGGAACTCTCCTTTCTCTCTATGCAATCTCGGAATTGAATGGACCCAATATTTCCCCTTTTTTTTTTCTCTTTTTAAGAAGAGAGGAAACAACTAAATCATGCTCACAGCTTGAAGGCTTCATTTTGTATTGTTTCGCATTTTTTTTCTTTTTTTTCGCAACGCATAAATTTTTACGCATCGGACTCAGTGTGCAAGGTCTCTGTGCGTGACGATTTTTTAGGATTACGAATACGAAAAAACGCATGCAAAAATTTCGGACTCAGTGTGCAAAGGCCTTTACTCCTAGGTGTATATGACTTTCTTGCTTCTAACGAAGACAATCAGAGAAATATTAATAAATATCCTGACTCCTCTGAGCTTTATAATGGCAGTGAACAGGGTTCACGATTATGAGCTGAAGAAAGTGTATCCATCCACATCTATCCATCATAAACTTACTCCACACGGCTCCAGGGGGTTAATGAAGGCCTTCTGAAGTGTGAAGCGATGCATTTGTGTAAGAAAAATATCCATATTTAACAAGTTATGAAGTAAAATATCTAGTGGTCTGGCCAAAGCTAGATATTTTACTTCATATACACCTAGGATGGCTTTGGTGAGTAAAGCTTGGGGTCATTTTCAAGCACCAAACACAGACCTTAAGACTGTTCTGAAGTTCAGTGCTATCATTTGTAACTGATCAGACTTAACAGTTGTCATATACAGTGTTATGCGTAAGTTGGGCAACCCTTTGCAGAATCTGTGAAAATGTGAATAATTTTAACAGAATAGGAGAGATCATACAAATCGCATGCTATTTTTTATTTAGTACTGTCCTAAGTAAGATATTTTACACAAAAGATGTTTACATATAGTCCACAAGAAAATAAATAGCTGAATTTATGAAAATAACCCTGTTCAAAATTTTGGGAACCTTTGGTTCTTAATACTGTGTCGTTACCCAGATGTTGTTGTTGTTTTTTTTGTTTTTTGTGATGATTGTTCATGAGTCCCTTGTTTTTCCTTAACAGTTAAAACTGCCCAATATTCAGTCAGACCCCTGACTCTTAAAGGTGCCCTAGAACTTTTTTTTTTTAAAAGATGTAATATAAGTCTAAGGTGTCCCCTGAATGTGTCTGTGAAGTTTCAGCTCAAAATACCCCATAGATTTTTTTTTTAATTAATTTTTTTAACTGCCTATTTTGGGGCATCATTATAAATGAGCCGATTCAGGGCTACTGGCCCTTTAAATCTCCTGCTCCACGCCCACGGAGCTCGTGCTTGCCTTGAACAGCATAAACAAAGTTCACACAGCTAATATAACCCTCAAAATGGATCTTTACAAAGTGTTCGTCATGCATGCGGCGGATTATGTGAGTATTGTATACTGTTATATTGTTTACATTGATTCTGAATGAGTTTGAGGCTGTGCTCCGTGGCTAAAGCTAACATTACACACTGTTGGAGAGATTTATAAAGAATGAAGTTGTGTTTATGAATTATACAGACTGCAAGTGTTTAAAAATAGCGACGGCTCTTGTCTCCGTGAATACAGTAATAAACGATGGTAACTTTAACCACATTTAACAGTACATTAGCAACATGCTAACGAAACATTTAGAAAGACAATTCACAAATATCACTAAAAATATCATGATATCATGGATCATGTCAGTTATTATTGCTCCATCTGCCATTTTTCACTATTGTTCTTGCTTGCTTACCTAGTCTGATGATTCAGCTGTGCACAGATCCAGACGTTAATACTGGCTGCCCTTGTGTAATGCCTTGAACATGGGCTGGCATATGCAAATATTGGGAGCGTACATATTAATGATCCCGACTGTTACGTAACAGTCAGTGTTATGTTGAGATTCGCCTGTTCTTCTGAGGTCTTTTAAACAAATTCGATTTATATAAGAAGGAGGAAACAATGGAGTTTGAGGCTCACTGTATGTTATTTCCATGTACTGAACTCTTGTTATTCAACTATGCCAAGATAAATTCAATTTTTCATTCAAGGGCACCTTTACTGCGTCGTGTTTCCTTCTGGAGCATCAGTGAATGTTTGAAACTTTTTTATTAGCTGAGTTTAAGAACCTTAGTTGTTCTCAGTGTGAAAAGATGAATCTCAAAATCATTCAGTCACTGCTGGAAAGGGTTCAAATATGCATAAGATGCTGAAAAACTGATGAATCTGCAGGAGCTGGAGGATTTTTCTGAAGAACAGAGCTCAGTTTAACTGCTCAGGACAAACAAGAGACTCATGAACAACATCACAAAACACACAAACAGTCGTGGATCATCAGGTAGTGACACAGTATTGAGAACTTGCAATTGCAACTTTTTATTTCACAATTCTGAGAAAAGTCAGACAAAAAAAAAAGCAATTGCGAGAAAAAAAAACATTGCACAATGACATTGACATTGTAACTCCCAATTACGAGAAAATGTCAGCAGTTTATATTTGTTCTTATTCCATGGTGGAAACAAGCGTCCATGTGCACATACTGTAGCTCATATATAACGTGCAGATTGCAAACGGAAACCTCCAGGAGCACAGAAACTTGCCAACTGTCCTATAACTTAACAATAACAAAACAGCATAGAAACTGAAAGTTATGGCATATATTTTTCTTTCTGCTTTTAAAGTAACTAAAACCTACAACTTCACTATTAGCAAAGAGATGCTACACTGGTAGGATTAATTCACACACACAGTTGCTCTCGCTGGTGCATTCAAATACAGTGCTACTTTATCTGTATCTAAATGAAAAGAAAAGCAGAAATCTGTAAGAGATGTAACGATCCATAGACAAAATAACTGATGAAAACTAGCTATGTCGTAGCAATAGAATTGTTGGCAGCGTTTTGCTGCAGCTCTGCACAAGTTGACTCGAGTTCGAGTCTCGGCTCGAGGTTCATGCTTTTCAAGCCAACATCAAAGTTTGTAGTTGTGTTATTAACAAAATGGATTAAGTAGATGTGTTTTAAATAGCAAACAGAGTAGATACCTACAGTATTATATCTATTGAATATTAATATTGTTTGCGATCTTAAAATGTAATATGTATTTTGTGTTTACACTGTTGTATGCTCCTCTGTTATAGGCTCTGAGGAAAAACTCTACACACATAGACGGCTCAATGCTGCTAACTGGCAGAGCAGCTGGAAAACTAAAAGACAAGAAAAGAAGAACATTAATACGGACGACTGTATTATTTTTCTTCAAGGACCAGGTCAAGCAAAGACAGTGTTGAGCACTCAGAGCAAACACAGCAGTCAGACGCAGGATTACACACTGGACTTTAGAGTTCTTCAACATGTGATGTTGGACATTTACTGTTTCTAGAGCCAATAATTTATGTGGATGTCATTTTATAGACCTGTTAGATTTTGTTTTATTTTTGAGATTAATAAAATTGTATGTTTTAACTCTGTTATAGCTAAGCTTTTTCTTTATTTCTTTTTTGAATATTTAGGAGAACATTCTGGGAACAAAAATAAAACTTCCTGTTAAAAATTTTATAAGAATGTTAGGGGACGATGTTCTAACAGTGTTATGACTAAACATTTATAGAAAGTCATCGCAAAACTTTTTTAGAGTGTTTTGTAGAGAATGTTATCTTACCTTTTTAGAAGAACATTCTAAGAACAAAAATAAAATTTCCCACTACAAACTTTATAAAAACATTGGGAAATAATGTTCTAACAATGTTATGACTAAACAGTTTTAGAATGTTTTAGAGAATGTTATCCTACCTTTAAGGAGAACATTCTGGGAACTAAAATAAAACTACCCGCTAAAAACATTATAAGAACGTTAGGGAATAATGTTCTAACAATGCTATCGCTAAACATTTGTAGAATGTTTTTTAGAGAATGTTATCCTAACATTTAGAAGAACATTCTGGGAACTAAAATAAAACTACCCGCTGAACATTATAAGAACGTTAGGGCAGGGACGGATTACGAACCGGGCCAGCGGGGCTGCTGCCCCTATTATGGTCCTGGCTTCTGGCTACCAGGGGGCCATAGGGAGGATGGGGGCTTTGGGGGCTTTTAGAGGGCCCTCTGATTATGAGGGCCCTACTAGGAGGCCCTAGGCTAGGGAGGAGGGTGTAGTGTACCTTTAGAGGGCCATCTGATTACAAGGGCCCCTACCATGGGGCCCCTACCATGGGGCCCCTGGCTTCTGGGGGGAGGGGAGGGGGGCGTGTTAACAGCCTTACAGAAGGCCCTCTGACTAGGGAGCGGTAGCATGGTGGGATGGAGGCGGTTAACCTGCCCGCTGAGTGGCCCCCAGACCAGTGTAGCAGTGTAAGAGTTTGACCAGTGTAATCACTCCCAGGGCTGTAGTGGAGGCTAAACACAAGTAAACACGGTTTACCCACCTCTGAAATTTCAGAATTAGAGTTTACCCACTTCTCAATTGATCTAAATGCACATCATAGTATAGTTTATGCACAAAATGTGATCACAGAATTCTTATTTTACCACTACACCCCTGATCACTCCGTTCTGTACGGGGATATGGTACACAGGTGGATTCTGGCATGGTTCAGCTGAACACGGTACACATGTAGTGTGATCACTAACCGTGCCCCAACATGGCTCTCACTGTACGTTCACACCAGGAGAGACCAAAGCGAACACGTCGCCAAGGTCGTTGAAGAAGCTTCGTTGTTGAATTTGCTTTATTCACTTTGTTCGCTCATTGGAATGTTTGATTTAGCCTGTTACCGTGGGGCGTTGGTAAATCTATATATTAGAATTGGTTTTCACCGAACCGCGACTGACTTTTACTGACTTTTAACTTCTCTTTTTCGCTCTGGCCCGCCCAATTCGCTTCGCTGCCAGTGAATTTGCTTTGTTCGGCCAATTCGCCGAGAAATAATGACTTTCGTCGCTCTGGTCTCTTCTGATCTGAATGTACGTGACATCAATAATGACACTACAAATAATAAATATTTGAATTAATTTGAGAAAGTTGGTGTTAATAACAGTTTTTTTCACATTGGACTCCTTGCAATGCGTAAATCATGGGGAGAGACCTATCTTTTCCCATGGTAATAACCAGGCTGCTGAATAGAAATGGGATGATCAGGGGCGGAGCCAGACATTAAAAACATTCGGGGCTTAGACCAAATCTATATTTGTCCAAAGACAATTTAATTTTCTATTAACAGCTTTACTGACATGAAAGGAGCTTTTGTTGACGTATTCTTGTTCAGAAAATGTACATTATTTGACACTGTAATTTGTAAAAGTTTGTTGGATGTACCAGCTCTAGGGGGGTCCGGGGGCATGCCCCCCCGAGAGAAAATTTTGAAAATTTTAAGGTTAAATGCATCAATCTGGTGCTCTCTGGAAACTCAAAATTAAGAGCTTCAACCCATGTACAGTGTGCAAATTGAACAAAGAAACAGCATTGACTTGTACCTGGACATTAAAAAGGGTTCAAACATTTTTTTTACAATACTTTTGTACTCATTTCTTTTTAAAAGATAAATCCTTGAGCTTTTATTTTGATCACCAGATCACCAGCCGATCGCGTACGCAGATGTGCGCACTTCTCTTTAAAACACGCAGCACAGACAGAGTGTATATATAATTAATCGCTGTCTTTTGCTGTTTTATAAAGGCACAAAGCCATATCACGGTTTCGATTTTAGCTCGTTGTAAAACGTAGTATGTTTTAAATGTTCAGTTCATTATGAAACGGTGGCGGCAGCAGAGGGTCATTAATGGGAAACACTGAATGAATGTATAGCTGATAAATGTGCTAAAGTTGTCATATCGGTTGTTATATAACAAAAACCCTTCCACTGGACCGAGAGAGAGTCTCGAGGCCTGCCGCTGCTCTGAGTGAGTGACAGGAGGCGTGGCTCTGTACAACTGCGGTGTGCGTGAACTCGCTGTCGGAGAGAACAGAGAGAAAGCGCTGCAGGTGTATGGTCGGATACTGTATGCAGTATATGCAAAGCCAAAGCGCAATGAAATAAAGCAACTTATGATTTCGGGGGTTTACATAGGCTATTGTCCAGTGTCATATTTGCTCAGTGACAGTCATTACATTCGGGGCTTGACTCAAAACATCCGGGGCTAAAGCCCCGGCAAAATCGGCTGGCGCCGCCCCTGGGGATGATTAGCAAAAGTGCTTTGATTTAGAGCATGAATTGTATGACATTAAAACTGCATGATCAGTTTGCATTGTTGATTAATACTGGACAAGTTCTAATATTTTCTGACTTCTGTCTGATGGTTATTTCACTCGATGCTAGAACAGCAGACAGCATTCTGTAGTAGACATTTGCTACCCCTCCTCCACTCTCTCACTCAGAGTGTTGCAAAATTGTTACATTTCCTCCAGTCAGCCAATCAGGTGTTGTGAGCACTTTTCAAAATCCAACTGAAAATTCACTGCAGATATTAAACCCCCTGCCAGTATCAATACTCCTCATTCAGACAGTTCAACTTGAGAACTTGCTTTGTACTCTCTATACAGTCTTCTATACTTCTTTGTTATCACAAGATTAACAACCAAAAGCCTTTTTAAAGGCTCATTACCTTTTATATTGCATCTCTCTCCCTCTATCTCGTTGACTTTCTCTCACTCTCTCTTTCCACCTCTCTCTCTCTCTCTCTAAACCTCTCTCTTATTCTATATAATTGTATAATATATTATTTGTAATTATATTATACTATATTATATATTGCATATTATATTCTGTACTATTCATTACCAGAAGTAGCCTATATGATTTTCTAGTCTTATAACAGGCTGAAAGTCTTAGCATATTATTTTATACTGTATTATATTTCATAGTTGTAATAACAGTACACCAAAGATCCAGGCCTTTTTAAAGGCTAGTCTAAGTAGCAGTTGCTACCTAGCAACTCACAGCCTTTTTAAAAGGTTGTTGTTCTTTTATATTTTAGCTATAGTATTGCAAGAGTAATTCTACATCACCTTATAAAGACACAATTTCCATAAATAACATGGATCCCAAACAAAAAAGTGGTGCTTCAAAAAGAAAAGCAAAAAAAATGAAGGAGGCAAAGCAGACAGTTTTCCTAAAAGACGTTCCTTTAATATCAAACTTTTTTGATAAGCCGCTGGATAAAAGTGAGATGAGTATTGCTAATGTTAGCAGTCACCAGAGTTCTAGCAATGAAGATGAGCTCACCACTGGATTATTGTTATCTGACAGTGTCTATGAACCCTTGCAGACCCAGTCAGGTACAGGACACGGATGCCAGCCCTGCCAGGCTACCACAGACCACCAGCAACAGAAAGATAATCAAATGAAAGTTGCAGGTGTGTCAGAGCCACAATTAGACCAGTCAGCTGCATTGCCTGAGGTACAGTTTTCAAATGAGGAGGGCACAGACCCCAACTCCTGGTGTGAAACTGTCAATGACCCTGCTTTATGGCCCAGTACTATTGCCGACCCAGCCAAGTCAATTATTCTTAGTAGAGGGGTAGCTGCATTTCAAAACAAAAGTGTTAAGTATCCTGCCTCAGTCAGGGATAGAAACATTGGGGGTATCAGTAGAAGCTTTACAAATGCTTTACTCAGTTGTTGTCTACCAAATGGGCAAACAGTCTGGCAACTTTATTTGAACATGTAAATAAAAATATATATACAAACATGCATACATATATAAAATTAAATTAAAATAGCAGCTGAATTTAAATCATATACTTCTCAACACAATCTTCCAAAATTATTATAGAAATTCCCATGTTCATAAAGGAGTAGGAAGAAGTTCGTAACAAACTTTTCAAGTCCTACCCCATTTCTCTATTTTTATCCTTTAGTTAAATACAAAACAATTTGATACTTCTCTTATACATACATCTTTACATACACCATATATCTACCTACCTTATATTCACATAAACCCATACATTCACATAGATACAGATGCATACACACACATTCCCTTTTTTTTTTTCTTTTTCTTTTTTTTTTTTTTTTTTTACTAGACTTAACATATAAACCAATGAACCTGTATACACTACTATCACCTCGAGTCCTTTTCATATTCATTTAATATATTCTGTTTAAATAATCTTTTAAAGTTACTCATTGTTGTACATGATTTTATCTCTTCACTGCAGCTGTTCCATACAGTAACTCCTTTGGTTGAGATGCAGTGATATTTAGAATTTGTTCTTATAAATTTCTTTTTAAATACAAATGTTCCTCTTAAGTGATGTTTGCTCTCTCTCATTTGAAACAACCCTTGAATACTATTCGATAGCTGTTGATTATTTATTTTATACATGATTTGTGCAATTTTAAAGTCAACAATATCTCTGAATTTTAGTGCTTTTAATTTATTAAACAGTGGAGTAGTTGGTGCTCTATAAGTAGTTTTATTTACAATTCTTAAGGCTCTCTTTTGAAGGATAAATATTGGTTCAGTATTAGTTTTATAAGTGTTTCCCCATACCTCCAAACAGTAAGTGATGTATGGAAGTATGAAGGAACAATACAACATGTACAATGTTTGTTGATTTAATAGGTAATTAATTTTATACAATATAGCAATTGATTTAGATATTTTAGCCTTGATATAATGTATATGTGGCTTCCAACATAATTTTTCATCAATTATTACTCCTAAAAATTTAAATTCTTTTACTCTTTCTATCTCAATATCATTTATCATAAGCTTTTTGTTTAAAATTGTAGCACGATTACCAAAAATTATAAATTTAGTTTTACTTAAATTCAGTGTTAGTTTATTTACATCAAACCAGCTCTTCAGCTTTTGTAATTCATTTTCCACTGTATCCAAGAGTTGTTCCATATTTTCTCCAGAACAGATTAAATTAGTATCATCAGCAAACAAAATGGTTTTCAGTGTTTTTGACACCTCCCATACATTATTAATATACAAGTTAAACAACAGTGGTCCCAACACTGACCCCTGGGGGACCCCACAAGTAATTTTCTTTGACTTTGAAATATGGTTTTGCAGTTCAACATATTGTTGTCGATTATGTAAGTAGCTATTTAACCAAGAAAGTGCAGTCCCCCTAATTCCATATTTGTGTAATTTCATAATCAAAAAATTGTGGTCTACTGTATCAAATGCTTTCTTAAGATCCAAGAATATCCCTACTGCATATTTTTTTTGTTCTATTGCTGTTGTTATTTCTTCCACAAATTGAATAAGTGCATGTGAGGTTGTCCTATTAGTCCTGAAACCATATTGCTGATCACACAGTATATTATGTTTAGTAATGAAATTATCGAGCCTTTTAGAGAATATTTTTTCTAATATTTTTGAAAATTGGGAGAGCAGTGAAACAGGTCTATAGTTTGAAAGTGTATGTTTTTCACCAGCCTTATATATTGGTATCACTTTTGCCATTTTCATTTTTTCTGGAAAAACTCCAGTTTTCAAAGATTGATTACATACATGCGTTAAAGGTTTAACAACACAACCAATAATACTTTTTATCATAAACATGTCAATACCATTCCAGTCAGTTGACTTTTTACTCTTAAATGTTTTAACAATCTCTATAATTTCTTTTTCATCAGTTTCCTTAACAAACATAGATTCGTTAATATTTACATTGTTGCTTAACACATCATTTATACTGCCGGTCTTTGCAAACCCCTCAGCCAAACCTGGACCTCCAACAAAAAAATCATTAAATTCATTTGCAGCTAAGGTCATATCCTTAACTTCTATATTATCTTTTGTCAGAAAATAATTAGTGACTTCCGTTTTACCTTTTTTATTCTTGATCATTTCATTCAACACTTTCCAAGTA
The DNA here is from genome assembly GCF_024489055.1 of Chanodichthys erythropterus. NCBI lineage: Eukaryota > Metazoa > Chordata > Actinopteri > Cypriniformes > Xenocyprididae > Chanodichthys > Chanodichthys erythropterus. The sequence continues at coordinate 31,366,569 of NC_090244.1, forward strand.
TTTCTTAAATTGCTTCTGTTGTCCTCCAGTAGTTTACTATAATACTTCTTTTTATTGCTTCTCATGATTCTGGTTAGTTTGTTTTTATATATCTTATATTTATTTTCTGCTTCTTTTGTCCTCTTCTTTAAAAATCCATTATATAATACATTTTTCTTCTTACATGCATTTAATATTCCATTAGTTATCCACGGTTTTTCATCAGATTTCGGTTTTACTACTTTCTTTACTACAGGACAGTTTTTTTCATGAAGTGATATTACAACATTCAAAAATGAATCATAGGCTTCAGTGACTAGGCAGTGGCTACTTTACTCCCCTTCAACTGGCTGTGTGTATTGTTTTGCTTGCAAACTGTTTTCCATTAAGGACAATACTTTTGTTCATGGATTTTCTGACTGGAAACATTCAGAGCGGATTGGTGAGCATGAGAGGAGTGGAGAGCATAGAGCTTGCATGCTAGCATTACACAATCGCTCCAAAGGCACAGCAACAATTGATTCTGATATCATCAAACAAATTGATGCAGAGAGACAATACTGGCGGGATGTTTTAAAACGAGTTGTTGCCGTCATCCAGTTTTTGGGGGAGAGGGGACTCGCTTTCAGGGGAGACGATGAGCTACTGGGATCAGCTCACAATGGTAATTTTTTGGGCATCATAGAACTGTTGGCCAAGTTTGATCCATTCCTAGCTGAACACCTCCAAAGGTTTGGTGGCAAGGGAAAAGGCTCTGTGTCCTATTTGTCATCAACCGCCTGTGAAGAATTTATTCATCTAATGGGAGAAAGAACAAAGCAAGCAATTGTTAATGAAATAAAAGATTCAAAATATTTCTCTGTTATAGTTGACTCCACTCCAGACCTTGCTCATGTGGACCAACTCACTTTTCACTTTTTCAGATTTGTTAATCAGGGCGGACATGTAGTCGAGCGTTTTCTGGCATTTGAGCCTGTTGACAACCATAGGGGGGACAGTTTGGCTGAGTGTGTCATTGCTATGGTGGAGAATCTGGGCCTAGACTTGTCTAACTGTAGGGGGCAGACATATGATAATGCAAGTAACATATCGGGAAAGTACAATGGAGTCCAAGCTCATCTTAAACGATGAAACCCACTGATTTGTTATGTCCCTTGTGCAGCACATTCATTGAATTTAGTTGGTGTCAATTCTGTAGACAGCAGCTCAGAGGCTGGACATTTCTTTGACCTGCTACAGACAATGTACACTTTTTGTGCATCATCTACGCACAGGTGGGGGAAGGTCTTCCATAACACTGGTGTCAAACTCACACTGAAATCGCTGTCAGGTACTCGGTGGAGTGCACGGGCTGACTCAACTCAGGCTCTGTGGAGGTATTATGCACAACTGAGAGAGGCATTGAATAATATTTCCAAAGATAAGGAGGACAAGCGAGAAACTCGCAGCGAAGCCTCTGCACTTTGTGGGAAATTGGATACACTGGAGATGGCTTTCATGGCACACTTCTGGAATACAATATTACAGAGGTTCCAAGCCACCAGCCTGCAGTTGCAGAAGCCAGACATTAACATATGTACAGCTAAATGTCTACTGTCATCTTTACGAGACTTTGTGGCAGCACAAAGAGACAATGGGGGGGGGGGATGGGGGGGATGGGGGGGATGGGGGGGATGGGGGGGGCCTCGCAAACGTTTTGCCCAGGGGCCCACACAACCCATAATCCGTCCCTGGATCAAAGGCTCCCTGCTGCTATGAACCTTAAACGGGGAAGACTGAAAAACCTATACATTTGCTACAGCCGAATGCAAAGAGGGTACTACGGAGCACGTAACCATCCAGCAAGGGAGGAAGATTTCATCTTCAAAACTCTGTGTCTCCGAAAGCTGCACCCTGCGGTGAGTGATCATCTGGCAGCCTTGGCCTGCTCACGCAGTATGTCTACTCAGCAGCCGCGAGACTTGGCCCACAAACTTACGCCAAGCAGAGGACTGCGTTTGAAAAGATGGTAGAAAATCCAACCGGTTATCCAGTCTCTGATTTCTGCCCAGAAACCTGTCCTTACCGTTTTGAAAGACTGAGAATTGGAGCTAAGAGACAAAATCAGACTCTCAAATCACAAAGATGTGAGCTGAATGTGTAGTCGCACAGTCAAAATGAGGTCCACCTTGAACACACAGCTCCCATGCATCACACCATTGGTCGAGTGAGCCTGGTACCTCCTGTGTGCGTAGCACAAATGGACACGTTTCCCTGTTTCAAGACCTGCTAGACTGCTTTGAGCCCTTATTGAACGCCAGACCGCTGAAAATCTGGGCTCAAGTGTGTGAACTTCTGCCTTTCCAGTCACCCAGACCACCTGAACCAGACGGTCAGGTCACAGAGGTCAGGGAAATCTCACAGCTAGCCGCGGGAACCCTGTCTCAGAGCACAGTTCAAGTTCGCTACCCGGCACACTTCAACTGACCATAGACTTTAACTTCCTCTGCTCCAAGATAATGACAGACTCACAGCTGAATGATGTAACTACAACAGACATTATACGCACACTCTGGGCAGACAACTCAGCCTTCAGCCACACGCTGTTAAGTGCTCTCATTGAAGGAACACCGGACCTCCCATTTGTCAACATGCAAACACGCTAAAGTTCATATGGACACTGCTAATGAGTTGGTGTGGGCCCCAATAACTGTACAGCTCCCTGTTGTTCCTGTCAACACTGCCAACTTCCTGTCAGCCCAGACCATCCAAGAGGTCTGCATCCTGATCCACATACAGGAAACTGTAGTACCACCTTACACCAAAGGGGGTGCTGTTTGGCTCAACAGGCAATGTGGTCAAACCCTAAACCACACGCTGGGCTCCTCCCAACTTTCACCTGAAGGTGTGGAACTTGGACTTACTCTAAAAGCCACACCCCGCACTGAAGTGTCACCCTATGTAGATCACAGTTGGCCTGACGAAGGCATGGTCACAGACATCAGCAATCCCAAAGCCTATCAGCTGGGATGGATATTAAACCACAACTGCCATGACTTTGAACTCAGGTTAACAGTCATCGGCCCAATACCAGATGCAAGGGTCCCAGAAGGAAGCTTAGACAATACAAGTTTCACAGCATCCTTCAAGAGCATCTCCATCACTCCCATCAAACTGGTGCCCACAGAACAGGTGCGCAGAACGGAGCTGATGGAGGACCAACACCTTGCTGTACCCACAGTCGCTAACCAGCCTGCCTGCGAAACTCAGGAAAGTGCTGCACGTCTGATAGCCAATCTGACAGCCGACACTCCCAAGGTTTGAGTCTAAAGGCCAACAGATTCAGAAAGATCTGAAGAATGATGCAGACTGTCAAAAACTCCAACAGGTCTTGAACAAATTCAAAGTGACATTTGCCAAAGACTTTTTAGACTGTGGTCTCACTAAACTTCACACGGTGCATAGTGCAACACACCCAAATGCTCCTCCCACCTTCATCAGGCAATACAAAAGTCACATCGCCTCACATGAACCAGCGCAGGAGATTGTTCATTCAATGGAAGAAAAAGGTGTTATCTGCCCATGCAACAGCACCTATTCAGTCCCCATCTGGCCCATTGTCAAACCAGACAGCAAGTGGCGACCCACCATCGACTTCAGGAAGTTGAACCAGCAAATGCTACTGTCACAACATGCCAGATATCACAAGTCTGCAAAGGGAAGAGATTCAGCTGCCTGCCAAAACTGCTATAACAGCACACCAGCGTTGACACTAGAGATAAAGGTACCCCAACAACAGCAACCAACCTGTCACAGGTACCTCAAAGAGAATGCGTGCCAAGGAATGCCCATGGCCTACGTCGAGGGACGTTCCTACATCCATGAGGGCATCCTACAGGCAAGTGCAGGGGTATGATGGTTAAACAACCAACCCTGCCAACCACAGAACAGCAGGTGGGGTCCCCAGTCATGTCAGTATGGTGAAGCAGCAGCTACCCTCAAAACCTTTCACGTCTGCACAGACTCACACTATGCCAGACCTCGTTTCACATGCCATCTTCTGGGCTGGAAACAAACTGCTTTCAAGACTGAATGCAACATGCAGGTGAAACATCAACACCTGTTCCAGACACGTAATCACCTCACCCGAACACACGACATGATCATTTACTGGGAAAAGGTGAAAAGACGCTTAAAGCAACCAGGGCGTGACAAAGGCGTGAACGATCAAACTAATGCCCTTGCCAAGACTGGCACACTGCATAACAAGCTATGGTCACACCCACCCCATTCACCCACCCTTAGTGTGGCAGCAACAACCCGCAGCCAGCGTCCTGTTCCTGCAACAGATCCTGCCTTACTGCCACTGACGACTAAAATTTCCAACACTTCCATACAAACTGTTTTGCACCTCCACTCAAACCCCTCCTTCCTCCCGATCACGGCATCTGGTCCCACGGTGGCCCCTAGCCACAAACAGCTGCATGGGACTTTGAATTTTTATGTCATTTATTTCATTTAATAGACTTTTAACGTAATTGCTGTTTGAGGATTTTTTTACCAACAAGCCAATGTTGATGATTCTCCGAGTCTGTTTAAAAAAACGCGCGCGCAGCTCAGATATCAGCAACCTGCAGAGTCAGACATGAGATCGCATGCAAAAAATGGACGGGAAAACAGGGCATAATGCATTTCTGTAGTGGAAATTCAAAGACAGTTTTACTTATAAACATGAAAAAGGACGTACAGTGCAATGCAAGCTGTGTCTACCTGTAACAAATCTTATATTCAAAGCTTCAAAGGATTCAACATCTAATCTGAAAAAACATCTTGAGGTAGGCCTAAGCTGTTCATGGTCTTTGAAAATGTTATTTTCCTTATTTACTGCTTATTTTCCCATTTACTCGTACGTTGAGCTTTATATGGTTATCATTAGCCTACGTTTAATATTTATAAGAATTTATTAGGTCTTTGAAAAATAACACGAAATCCTCATATAGTTAACATCCACTTAATCATGCGTTAAATAATGTTTTATAAAGCCAACTTCTTGGTGTACTCTACAGACAAACTTTAAATCTTAATAATTCATTATAAATGTTTAGGTATATGGCGCGTATTTGAGTTCATGATCAAAAATAGAGATGTAGTAGTCCACACTGGTCATAAATCCAAAGGTTTTTTAATTTTATTTTGGTCTATCTTTATTCTGGGCTTGCAAACAAACTGCTTTGTAATAATTTCCCAAAAATTCAGGAAATATTTACTAAGCCTGTCAACAGGACGTTAACACAGGCACACGCTGAATACGGACACAAAGAGGAGAACAGACGCGCCAGCAGTGACAATACTGCACCATGCACAAGCTCACTGTTCACGAAATATAGGAAGAATAATATAAATATTGAAATGGGGTTGATATGAATGCATCTCTGAAGGGAACTGTCTTCAGAAAGTTTGGTGGTTTTTCCTCTTATCTCCAGCGCAGCGCTGCATTGTGTATAGCTGTTACCATGGAAACGCTATATCACTGCTGTTCCACAAGCGCCACCTATTGTCAGAGAGTGAATTAACATTTCATTCAGTCCGTCCACTTTTTGCTGTTAATCTTAAAATTATACAATAATTTAAATGAAAAACAACTGATCATGCTCATGTTCATAACATCTTTGTTGGAATTGTTATAATCCAGTGTTTGCCTCTAATATCAAAAAGCTACACATATTTTTTGAACAAATAAATTTGCTTTAAACACAATCTGAAACCAGTATCAGAATCGGTCAATTTGCTTCTATTGGCCATGAAAAATCAAAATAGGTGCATCACTAATAATAATTAAAAATAAATAAATAAAGGATTATTTAAAAAATCTATTTTTTTTTTTCTTTGCTGTTTGTTGTTTATATGGTTAATATTAATGCAGCTATCAGTTCACTAAGGTTAAATATTAGTATAAACATATTTATACTAGGGATAGTTCACACAAAATGATCATATGTTTTTTCCAAACCTGTAAAATGTGGTGGTGGAGAGATGCAAAAAACTGTAGGTGAGTCAGCTTTGAATATAGGCCTTCTCTCGAGATTATTGGGTAGATCATTGATGTTAAAAATACAATTTAGTGGAAAACCAAATCCTGGTGGTTAGAGGTCATTTTTATTTACAGGTTGTAAACTTAAAACAGAACATTAAGTTAATATGGTCCTTTGTGTTGTTAAAGCTGCAGTCCGCAACTTTTTTTGTGTTAAAAATTTACAAAAATTTTATAATGAGAATATACAACATGAATCCATTTTCCAAACCATGTTTTTGTCTTATCCTGAATCATTATGGTACACTTACAATAAGTGTTTATATTCAGACTATTTCAGACCGGACTGGTAGGACTCGCCGCAGAGTATCACAGTAACTGCGTGACTCGCCATAGACATACACGGAGAAAAGAAGCTCCGGCTAGAATGCTCCTCCGCAAGATGCATGCAGTTCTGTTTATTAACCGCTAGAGGGCCAAAAATCTAAAAAAAAAGAGCAAACTACCTTTTGAAATGAACTTGGCACGTCAAATAATGGATAATATCAATTACATCCAATTCCACTAGGTGGCGACAACTGACTGTTAAAAAATGTATTTGTCCTTGAATCACTCATTCAAAAATGTATTTGTCCTTGAATCACTCATTCAAAAATGTATTTGTCCTTGAATCACTCATTCAAAAGATTTTTTCAAAAAACACTGATTCATCCAGCAATGAAACAAGCATTTATTAATGACTTGAAAAAAATTGAAAATATACATATATTTGCACACCGATGGCTTACTGGGTCCCTGTCAAATAGGTCACAGCTGGGAGGCAGCTTCCCTTACCTGCAAGTCTCCCACCTGCTATCTATTTGACGAAGACCCTGTAGGATGTTTGGGGATCCTGCTCGTTTCACAACAACAGTGGGTTTTTAATTTATGGGATTTATGATTTAAAAAACGGCTCATTTTGGTGAAAGTGGTTTTTGGAGCTGCTCATACATTTATAACTACAGTGTAACTACCATATTATTACACTACTAGGAGAAAAATCTACAAAAATCTGAGCATTTGTACACAGGTGGCTTACTAGGTCCCTGTCAAATAAACAGTGCTGGGAGGCAGTTTCCCTTACCTGCAAGTCTCCCACTTGCTATCTATTCGACGCAAACTCTGTAGGATGTTTGAGGATGCTGCTCATTTGACAACGACTATGGGTTTCATTTTATGGGTTTTTTTTACTTGAAAAAATTGAAAATATGCATATATTTGTACACAGATGGCTTCCCTTACCTGCAAGTCTCCCACCTGCTATCTATTTGACACAGACCCTGTAGGATGTTTGGCGATGCTGCTCATTTCACAACAACAGTGGGATTTTAATTTATGGGTTTTATGATTTTAAAAAGGTCATTTTACAGGTCGGTGCTGGTGAAAGTGGATTTTGGAGCTGCTCATACATTTATAACTACTGTGTAACTACCATATTATTACTGTGTGAGTGTGTGTTTTAAAAAGATCATATTCAACTTTAACCTTTTTGGGTAAGAAAAACACGACAGATAAGAACTGTAAGTTTCAAATCACACAAGTATATTTATTAAAAGAGAATCGCAAACACGCAAAAACGAGGAGGTGGAAGACACCAGGAGGATCCGTCGGTGGGGCGTCAACGTCTTTCGCTGGCTGAAGGAAGAGGGACCCGCCGTTGGCGGCTTGATGGGACTCAGGTCCAGACCCTCCAGCGCCTGTTCAAAGAGCCTCCTGTGCTCCAACGCCTGTTTCGCTGTGAGGTTCATCGCGTAGAACTTGTTACCTCAAATATGTTACCTCAATAGTATCCTCAAAACATCCTCAAAATGTTGCAGGTGAAATGTTCTAGATTTGTTAATACGTCACATTAGAAGAACATTTTATACAGAACATTTCATCACCTCAAACCTCAGTGATGTTCTTATAGCGTTCTCCTAATGTTGCTGAGAGAATGTTCTTCATTTGTTTTATTGAATCATTGTGAAAATGTTTTATTGACAACATTATATAATGTTACCTCAATAACATCCTCAAAATGTTGCACGTGAAATGTTCTAGATTTGTTTGCACTTAACATTATAGGAACATTTTCTGAATTTAAAAACATTCTTAAAACATTTTTTGAACATTCCATTGTTTTCTTTAAAACATTAAAAAACCTTTACTGAATGTTAGCCAAAGTTCGGAGAACGTTCCCTGCTTTGGTTAGGAGAGCTTTGCCGTGTTGGAGTTTTCCAGTTAGTTCTTTTCTGGATTTCTTGTCCAGCAGTACTCTACACTCCACCTCCAGGTGGAGCTCTGCAAGGGCTTTTTGAAGTCTTTGCATCTGCAGCTCGGGTTTGGATTCATCCGCTGTCCAACGCTGGTCCTGGGTCTCGACGAGTCGCTGATCGTGGTGATGTTGAGTCTGGGCCTGATTCCTCCGGGCATCCTCCGCCTGGAGCTTGAGGCTGTGGGCGATGGCTCGGATGACTATCGCCCATTCTTTGTAGCTCAGCATCAGATCGTGGGCCATCAGTCGATTCAGGTTGTCGTCCAGCTGCTCGTTACTTAGGTGCTGGGGATCCACAGCGTCGTTGGGCAGGATCGTGCTGGTCAGGGAGCCCAACCCGGTCTTGAGTCCGTCCCCATGGGTGCTGGGGCTGGCTGGTCTGAACACGTTGGCTTGCTGTTGGCGAGAGAAAGACAGCACAAACAGAACCAATGCAAGCAAACGGCTAACGAATTATGATAATGCATGATTATATAATTCTTGTTTTTGATTCCAGTTAACTGGTGCAGACAATTAGAGGAATGTAGGCTAGACACTTAACTGTTGATAGCCAAGAACGACCACAGGGGTCAATTTATGTGTGTGAGTGCCGGATTTAAATAAAGATTTTAACAGGCAGTAGCTCTAAGAGTCCTTTGATGACTCTCGCTGCTCGGTCGTCTATCTATTATTCATTTTTCCGTGATGGCTCTCACGGGCTCTGCCTTTACATGAACTGAAAGAAACGAACACAGTAGAAAAGCAAAACAGAACAGGATGGATGCAATTAAACGAAATAGGAATAAAAACAGAATAGCAATAAAATAAAACAAGAAGGGCTAGAGGGGAGAAGTGAAACTTAAACTTCCTATCACAGCGGGGTTTATGACGGGGCCCGGTGAGGGCACTGTTGCGTCATAAAACCTAGAGGGATGGTATGGCTTAAGAGTAAAAGAGTTGGCCCACACCTGAATGATCGAAGAATATGTAATGTTCTGTGGTTTTCAATTAGGTGAAGTGACTGTATGTCATTAATTTAGGTCTGAAGTGAATTGTGAGTGCCCAGGTGAGAACTCAATGACGGGGCAGCTTCTCCTAGATGTTCCCACACTCGACTGTGGTGTCCGCAGACACCCTGCCCCGCTTGCACCACAACACAGCCTCTCAAACAGGGACTCTCAGCACAACTGCATTATCAAGCGAGGTATTAATGCCAACTGCCAGATTGACAGGTCAAAATTGATATTTTCCCAACCCTGAGTCTGACCCCACAGGCAGTTACTCAGAGGGAAGTTCTGTTGAGCAGAAACAGGGAAATTAAACAAAATTGCCTTTGCTATCAACCTGGACGCGTTGCCTCCCTGCACCTGACACACCCAACCTGCTGGTGTTCCTGCGTGTTGCCCGTGGTACGAGGCCAGAAGCACCCTGCGATTCACGCACAGCCACGTGCAAGATCCGCCAGGCCAGACGACTCCACTCACTGGAACTCACTGGAGCAACTGTCAACTCACCACCGAGTGCTGGAGGGGCCCTATTTGCAAATACACAAGTGGTCATGCAAACACAGCTTAATTGTAAATTTAAATCTCAATTTAAATCTTGGTTAAACCAAATTTAAATAATTAAGTGTGTAGGAAAAAGGAATAGGGGTCGTAAATAAGCTAAAAGCAGAACAAAAGGCAAAGTAAAACAAAAACAATTCAGATGCACTTGATTCAAATTTGAATTAAACTCTGTTCAATTGAATTTAAATGAGTGCATAGAATTACAGAATCGGAAGAAGGGAGAAAAGGGGACAATTCAGAGGCACTTGATTCAATTTTGAATTAAACTTTGTTCAGTTAAATTTAAATAAATGCACAGAAGAACAGCATGGGACAAAGAGAGGTGAAAGCCCTCCCTATTTGTGAATTTCCCTAAAGGGAATTGTTTCTTGATAAGCAAAATGCCAACTGATTGACACTACTTAACTTTAAATTTCAATTAAATGTTATTTAATTAAATGTAAAATAAGTGTATAAAATAAGGGAGGCTTGGGTGTGCGTGTGAATGTTATTGTCAGACAATAACAAACAGGGGATAAAATAAAACAGTGAGTCATAAAAGGAAAGAATTTCCAAAGTGAAAAAATAAAAATAGAAATAACTCAAGAGAGAAAAGACCAAAAAGGGAATAAATGAAATAAAACAAAGTAGAACCAAAATAAAGTAAAATAGAATAGAATAGAGTAAATCTGTGAACACAGGAAAAGATAACGCACAGAGAGGGAATTGACTTATCCAGGGCCTGTCCACATGGGGGAGCACTTCCAGAAAGTGAATTATCTGGTTGGAAGGGCAACTTAACTTTAAATTACAAATTTAAACGTGTTTAAATCGAATTTAAATCAGCAAACCACATTCCAAAAAAACGATCAAAAAGGATAACCATCAAAACAAATTACTTTTACAACTCCAAGCAGACAAGAGCAGCAAAAGATAATTTGGAGACAATTCAGTTCAAAGTATGGAGAGCAGCTTTAACTCTGAACGTCCATACGATGGCGTTAATGAGACCACACAACAGTGAAGTAGGGAGGGGTGCCACACCTGGACAGACTGCCCTCTGGTGTCTGGTCAGAGTTACTGCATCCACCTCCTTTAATTCGTGATATTTTTTAATTAGCGTTACAGCTGATTTAACTGCACTTATCACAGATACAAACTTTTTAGAATCTAGAATTATTTGGTGCCAGTTCACTGGACACAAATATACACCTTTTACTCATGGGTACACAACTTTGGGAATCAGTCCCTTTTGTGCAAACTTTAGTGCACACGACACAAATATGTAACTTTTGCGGGATTGCTTCGCCGCTGTTACTAATCAACACTAGATCAGGATGTCGATATAAGCTCCAAATTTTTACACATCAATCGATAAATCAGACTGTTTTCCGACTAGATCTGTACCGGTCACGTGGTTGGGTAGCTAAGCCAATGACGTCACCAAGGAGCGAGCCGGCTATTGTGAATGATTGGACGACACAAGTAATTCAGATTTAATAGCGGCAAATAATAAGGCCTTTTGAGAGATTAGTAGGAGTCTCGCTACAAAATCTCGTTTCAGAACACGCTTAATGACGATTCAATTCGTTTCATTCAAGTGGAAATTAATATCAACTGTCGTGGCGACAATCTTTTTACATACAGAGTTTGAAATATTAGATTGCAGTTTATTTCACGAGTGTTTTCAGACACAAATAACAAGCTTAACTATCTTCAAAGGATGCGTGCGTCCTGTCTCACTGAATAAAGTGCACATACACATTAAATCACACACAAATTATTCTACATTGCTCGTTTAAGTTTAAAATGTTGCCAGCGTTACTCCACCAAATATCTATCTGTAGTGGTTTGTACAGTTATTAATCAATTTATGGGTTATATATATATATGAATTATAATAAATCATAAAGCTTTATGATCAATTATGACGCATATATCGACCCATGGGGGAATTAAACATATACTGTGAATTAATTACAATGAATTATAATCAATCACATATATGATTAGTTCTTGTTTAATAATTATTTAGAGAAACTATGTTTGTCCAGCAAACCTAGCTCCGGCCACGAGAACAATTCCTATTATAGCATCAAAGCCTAAAGTGATCGAAGAACGATAAAGTAACCTGGTTTTGGTTGAAATTAGCAAAAAGAACAATCAAGCATGAATAATGTGTTTAATATATGCAAACTACGACTACAGAGGTTATACGGCTATACAGGATATACACATATATACAAAAGTGAAAGTAGAGAGAAGAAAAGAGAGAAGGTGAGCAGCAAAACTTACAAACAGTCATTGAAGCCAGCACGGAAATCAGTTTCATTATCTAAGATTGAGAAACGGCAGTACTTGCATTGGTTTTGTGTGTCGAGTTTCGGTTTAGCGCTGGTGCAGTTCATTGGCTTCTCCCGTTCCGCAGGAAGGTTTGAACTGAGGACTTGAAAGTCAGTTTCGCTGGAAGATGGTGGTCCCGTGATGGCAGCGTGGTCGCTGTGACGTCCGGGAGAGACATGCGTGAGTGGGCGATGGATGATTCAGGGCAGTCGGGAGAACACACTGTAACAGTTCCAGTGAACTGTTACCTGTCTTCTATACTTTCTGTAAGTTGTAATTGTACTCCCTGCCATTAGAGGGCACTAGGGGGTCATTATCAGGGAGATAGAGAGTAAAAGGAAGGAGGAAGTGTGAGTGAGAGATACCTGTTAGCTGGGAGCGTTTGCTCTCTCCATGCTTTGTTCTTGGAAACCCTGGTTGAGGAACATTTATGTTCTACATCTCAATGTGAGTTTATTGGTTTCTTTATCTTCATTAGAGGTTTTAGTGAACCTCATGTTGTATTGTTTGTTTTTTTTGCTTTGTCCAGAGGGTTTTTGTATCTACTTGATTTTGAGGACATCTCATCTTGTTCAACATTTTGATTTGTGTTTCTCCTCTATTTGGGATTACATCTGAGCTCCTTTACAAACTTTGGATTAACCTGTGTGATGGGTGAACTACCATCTCATGCTTTTAGCATCTACAATGGAATGATGATCCAAGGACATTGGTGGTAACTCAGGACTTTAATGTTGGGTGGACATTTATAAGAACTTGCTTCTAATGGTGAAAAGTCAATAATTCTGCTTTATGTACTTTTGTCAAGAAATTGGTAGTGTTCAAAAACTGTGTTTTGACAACAAGGGAAATACAAAGGCTGTATTAATTGGTGATTGATCCCTCCTCATTTATTTATGTGACTTCTGACTTAATTGTTACAACACAGAAGAATCCTGGTGCTCCTCTTTTATGACAGATAAGCCGACACACCTCCAATGACATAGGTGCAAAGTTGGCGGGCAAGCGTTTCCTTTGTCTGGTCTCCTAACTGAATTTGCATACTTAATGACTATCAGATCGGATTTCGAGATGGAGTACTTTCTTCACAGCATCATTAAACAAATCAAACAATGCATTTGACAGCCATGTAATATACATAGGTGAATGAGACGTGGAAATGGCTTTAAAATGAATCTAAACTTGACATATAAGAAAAGCATGTAGAAGAAATTATGGTTTACAGACAATTCCATCATTAAAATGAACACTAGCACAAATACAGTCATTTAAACTAAGTCTAAACACTAGGAAGCATATATGCACTGGATATATGTGACGGGTACACTTTGGCACAGTCATGTTTGTGTGTGTGTGTGTGTGTGTGTGTATATATAATTTGTCTGGTCAGTCTCTGGGCCCACAAAAGGGGGGTGAAGTCTCCAAAGTTAGGAAGTTGGCGTTTTCTGTTTAACCTCACAGGTCCACAAACATGCCAAAAGTCACAGTCGGCCGGAGCCGATTTAGTGATTTAAAAACGCAGTCCGAGTCAGAGTCTGAAGTCTGTTAAAATGTGACTCGAGTCCAAGTCTCTAACTCGAATGTCCATCTCTGACTGAAACAGCCTGAACAGCTGCAAGTGGACCACCCAAATAACCTGCACCCTGATGGACTTTGCTGCAGCAGCAAAAGCTCCCCCAGCCCTACACATAGGGGGGAGGGGCCCGCAGCTTAGAAGACCACAGCGCCAACATAATATAACATTCCTTTTGCCAAAGTCCCTGACTGGTGGGACCCACCAAGACAGGCTCTCTGTTCTGGATCACACCCACCAGATTCACAATGATTTCTGACTTAACAGCCAGAAAAACTCCAATCAGACCCAGAAGTCTGAATGCAGTTTGAGTGCTGCCCTCGACACCCAAGCAGGGCAGATCTGAAGTCCCACGGTTGCTGCAACAGACTCAGACAAACCTGGAATGAAGGGAGGACACCAAAAGGACCTTTGGCTCCTACACCAGTTAGTCACCTCTTTGGGCAGCACAACTTGCCCTCACACAATGCCACTCATGTGACCTGACGCAGAAGGCCTGTAACACCCAAGGCCCCTCAGCAGGGGTTCTTAAGACCCCAGTGACTTTGAACTGTAAACACAGTGCCTTCCACCTTGCTTCTACAAAGGTCTCTAGCTAGCATAGGGCATAAAGCTATTAAAGTAAGTGAAAGCATGTGTTCGCAGAAATGCAGGAGCCTGCATTAGTAAAATATGAATTTTATTGAGTGGAAGAAACACATTAATTCAAGGTTAAGTCTCAAGTGCTCATGACCATCCACAACGAGCTATTCTGAAACCTACAGACATTTGATATACACTGTTTGATTTGGCACTGCTGCACATTGATTTCCATGACAACGACTTGTCAAGGGAAATGCTAACTCCAGCTACAGCACTATGACACTAGATTGAACTGGTTAAGCTAGCATGGCCTAACGCCACTCACACCATCGTCTAACTAAAAGCATGTTTAATAATTGATAATTCTGACATGACATTCGACACAACATTTGATTCACATGTAGATTGGTGGTTGCAGGCTTGTTAGATGCAGATGAAACCGTAGCTTGAATTGATGCCTCTGCTATAACAGAAAGAGTTTTTGGCTTTCATGATGGAGGGGAAGACAAACTTGGCGAACCTTCTGTTCCTGAATGAGACGAACAGGATTCACAAGTAAGGCTGCTGTTTTATTAATATTAACATTAATATTAATATTAATAATAAAGTTTAGGAGAGGTTAGACTCGGCCGTTTTGCTTGCTGCAAGTCCCCTGTGTAATTTTAAGTAACGTATAACAGCATATTTACTTGAAGTTGGCCCCAGTGCATTTTGGAGTAGCGTGAGTTGCAGCCGCTGCGGTTTGTCGTGTCACAGCATGGTATTTACTTGAAGTTGCATTTACTTGGCCCTAGTGTATTTTGGAGTAACTCCAGTTGTTATTGTGAAACAAGCCGCATCCCCAAACATCCTAAGTGGTCCCCGTCGAATAGGCAACAGGTGTAAGGATGGTGGGTAAGGGAAGCTGCTTTGCACCTGTTGTTTATTTGTGCGCACGTTGATATTTCTGAGCATTCTCATCCTCTTCATCGGCCGAGGCTCCCGCCCAGCAATCTGAGTTTAACTCAGACTCGAGCCAGGAAAGTGAAAAACAACACCCAGCATTTTATCAAATATCAAACTAACGTTTCGCTCCTCTTTGACAGGGCACAGCCGCCGCCAGAGAAGAGACAGCTGCCACCGTCGCGCCTGCCACCTCCATGCCCAGAACGTGGATTACTTAGCGGAGACTCCCCCTTCGAAGTGCCGGCTGACAAAGACTGTCCTGATTGGGCTGCGGCGGGAAATGCACCGGATACTAAAATCCATGCACAGGGGCGTGGTGGCTCACCAAGCGGCGGTGGAAGCCTCCAAGGAAGAGAAAGTCATCCCGAAGGCGACCCTTCGAAAGTGCCGGGAGCTTTTGAAGCAGGTGATCCCGGAGCTCCTGGGTAAATTTTATATATTATATATATATATATATATATATATATATATATATATATATATATATATATATATATATATATATATATATATATATATATATATATATATATATATAAATATATAATTACGCGCACGTTCTATCTATCCACAGACATCCTACGGGGTCCGCGTCGAATATGTGGCAGGTGGAAGACCAGCAGGTAAGGGCGTCGGCCTTCCATCTGCCTCCTATTCGTCAGGGAACCCGATAGCAATCAGTTTACATGCCCTTTGTTCATGTGGCTGATGTTAATTTGTGTTTTTTTTTCTTCATTTGTCTGTTTCAGCCACCTTGGAGAGCACGCCCCCTGCCAAAAATGTGTGGCGTTTTTACGGCCACTTCTCGGTGTTCCTCGCCTCCGTCTATGGCCACCGAGGAGGGGTGTATTAAAATATGACTATCCAGGAGGTGGAGGGGGCGAGGAAAGTCGACTTCAGAGAAGTCCTACGTAATAAACGTGAGCGGTTTTCATTTCTTAACCCGACTGTTGTTTTTCTACCCGCACCCGGCACGGTTGCATTGTAACTCGCGTTGTGTTGTTTCTTCTCTGATCGAAAGCCACAAAACAAATCAAGCATACGGGCCGGCCCAGGTGGCGCTGCTGGAGGAGTACGAGTGGGCCAGGCGCTTCTTGGCGTTGAGGAGCAAGCTGCCAGGTGGGAAGACAGCCAAGTACTTCTTTTTCACCTCTACGCCAAACCCATGCAAGAACCTCAACAACTATTTACAGGAGGCATGGAGGGAAATGACGTTGCCCAGCTGCCTGATGTTCACAGACTTGAGAACTTCAATCGCCAGCCACGTAAGCGTCCCTTTCTCAAGCACTTTTTTTTTTACGTGTCCATCTCACCACCCTTTGCCTTTTATTTTATTTTTGCAGGCCAAGTACACCCACGGGGAGGACGACCGGGCAGTCCAGGAAAATGCACTTACTTGCAAATGCACCAGCGCCGCCCCCGGTGCATTTCGGAGTAAGAATGCATGCGTTTCCAGTGCGCTTACTTGAAATTGCAGCCCAGGGGGCCTGGTCCATTTGCAAGTAATTTTAGCTGCTTCTTACTGGAAAGTGGACCGGGGTGAGAGGCGACGAGCGAGGAGGAGCGCTGCAAGTCAGAGTTTGACCTGACACAACCGCTCTAGCTTTGACTGTGCTGCATCAAAACAGCGTGACGACGAAGTGCTGCCGCTTTTCCCAACCATACCCGTTTAAAGTTTAAATGCCCCTAACACGTTTAAAACATGCCCATCGAGTCTTGCCCGCTGTGTTACCGTATGTATGCTCGGCCAGCATCTTACAGTGATGCACAATGTTAAAAACAAGCTGGAGAAGAAGTACCTGCTGGTGCTGGAATCGGGCCGCGTGAATGTCCGCCAGGGCCGCTGCCCGGTGCCGGGCTGTGGGAAGGAAACGACCCGTTTGGACCGGCACATTTAGGCCCACACCAAGCTGTCCGAGGTGGACAGGAGCAACACCATCACCTCCTGCAAGCAGCGTAAGCTCCTCGACCTCCTGGGCGTGCAGAGGGCATCGGGGGGACCCCGAGCTGGAAGACCCAACCACCGCCACTTTGGAGCCTGAGGAGGAGGAGAGGGACCCCGCCTGGTCAAGTGTCAGCGGCCAGCCGGTCGACGACCTGACCGAGTCCCTGAGGTCCGTCACCCGCACGTACTGCTCTCTCCGGCACAAGTCGGAAGCCCAGGGTTCGGCACGATTCAAGCAAGTGGCACGAATCAAGCAAGTGGCACGAAGGCTCCTCTCCTCTCTCGGCCCGGAGGAGGAGGAGGAGGTGACGGAGGAAGAAGTCCCCCATCGGCCCCCTGTCGGCGCCCATCTGGTGTCGCCGCCGCCGCCTTCGCCGACATCTTCCCAAGAGGGCACGCCCTCCGCCAGCCAGCAAGGCCCCAGCACGGGGAAGCCCGCGAGCCCTCCCCATTACCCCGACCACGAGGTGGTGCTGAGTGAGTATAACACAGTTAACGAGCGATATCAAAAACGTCATATTGTGTGAAATGCTTTTGCTGACTTTTGTCTGTTTTGATCGCAGACGAGCTCCTGGAAGAGTACCGCCGTCGCCAGGAAGGTCCCGACCCCTCCAGAAAACTCAGGGAAAACGTCAGGGGGAAAATCTATAGGATTAAAAAGTTTTTGGCCTTCATGGCGGAGGGGAAAACCAACCTGTCGAGCCTGGTGTTCCTAAACGAGACGGCCAGGATTCACAAGTAAGGCTGCTGTTTTATTATTATTATTGCGACGATGATAAAGTTTAGTGGGCATTATTTAGGAGAGGGTTTTGAAGTAGTTTTGTTGCGAGTCCACCTGTGTAATTTTAAGTAATGGCGGGTATAACGACAGCCTTATTTACTTGAAGTTGGCCCCCGGTGCATTTTGGAGTAACTCTAGTTGTTTGTGTCGCATGGTAGCATAGCATGGTATTTACTCAAAGTTGCATTTGACTCGGCCCTAGTGTATTTTCGAGCAACTGCAGTTGTTATATTGAGAAACGCTGCATATAAGCGGTCCCCGTCGAATAGATATCAAGTGGCACCATGGCGCGTAAGGGAAGCTTGATGCCACCGGTTATCTATTTGAAAGGGAGCCGGTAAGCCGCCCGTGTACAAAGGTTGATGTTTTTGTTGTCATTGTGAAACTCGCTGCGTCCTCAAACATCCTAGACGGCCCCCGTCGAATGGGCAACAGGTGGGAGCCTTGCCGAGTAAGGGAAGCTGGTTCCCGCCTGTTGGTTATTTGACAGAGAGCCTGTGAGCCACCCGTGTAGAGAGGTTGAGATTTTTTTATCTGCCAGTGCTGTGTTATTATAGCGTAATAATGTTAAAAAGCCGCAAAATGAAACCCACTGTTGTCATTGTGAAACTCGTTGCATCCCCAAACATCCTAGACGGCCCCCGTCGAATAGGCAACAGGTGGGAGCCTTGCCGAGTAAGGGAAGCTGGGCCGCACCTGTAGTTTATTTGACGCCCCAGTAAGCCACCTGTGTACAGAGGTTGAGAGTGTGTGTGTGTTCCTTTTACTTGAAGTTGTATTTTGGAGTGTTGTGTGCGTGTGTGTTCCTTGAAGTTGTACCTCCACGGGCCCGGTGCATTTTCGGGTAACGTCAGTTGTGTGCGCGTCACAGGCAGTGACACAGTGTATTTTTTACTTGAAGTTGTACCAGTGTATTTTGGACTCTGCTGTTTTTGAATGAGCCGTTTTTGATGATTTGTTTCTCTCTCTCATGTTTTGTCTGTGCAGGTGGGTATCGTCTCTGAGGCAGTCACACATCAAGGAAACGATGGTGAAGCACTACGCCCAGAACGTGGCCCAGTTTGTGGACTACCTGGCCGAAACTCCCCCCTCCGCATGCCAACTTACAAAGACCGTCCTGATCGTGCTTCGGCGCGAGATGCGGCGGATCTTGAAGTCGATGCGGAGGGGCATGGTGGCGCACCAGGCGGCGGTGAAAGCCTCCAAGGAGGAGAGGGTAATTTCAAAGTCGACGCTGAGGAAGTGCCGGGAGCTCTCCAAAGAAGCCATCCCCAAGCTTCTGCGTAAATATACGCACGTTCCTTCTATCCACAGACGTCCTACAGTGTTAGGCGGTAGGTGGGAGACAGGCGGGTAAGGGCGTCGGCCTCCCACCTGCCACCTGTTTGACGGGGACGGCGATAGCAGTCAGTGTACAGGGCCCTTTTGCTGATGTTAATTTATTGTTTCTCTTGCTTTTTGTCTGTTCAGCCACCCTGGAGAGCGCTCCCAACGCCAAAAACCTGTGGCGTTTTTACAGGCACTTCTTGGCTTTCCTCGCCTCCATTTACGGGCACCGAGGGGGGGGGTGTACCAAAACATGACGATCCAGGAGGTGGAGGGGGCGAGGAAGTCGACTTCGGAGAAGTCGTTCGTCGTAAACGTGAGTGCTTTATACACATCCTATAACCCGGTTCATTTTGCATACACCCTAACCCCCGGGACACGGTCTTTAACTCGTGTCGTCGTGTCCTTTCTTCTCAGATCGAGAGCCACAAGACGAATCAGGCCTACGGGCCGGCCCAGGTGGCGCTCCTGGAGGACGAGTATGAGTGGACGAGGCATTTTCTGGCGCTGAGGAGCAAGCTGCCGGGGGGGGGGGGGGGAGACTGCCAAATACTACTTCACCTCCTCGCCGAATCAGTGCAAAAACTCTCCCATGGAGGGAGATGAAGCTGCCCGGCTGTCCGACCTTCACGGACTTGAGAACCTCCATCGCCAGCCACGTAAGCATTCCTTTCTCGAGCACTTTGTTTTGTGTTCTTTGTCTCGGCGGTCCATCTTACTCACCCCCCTTTGTTTTTCATTTTATTTTCAGGCCAAGAACACTCACGGGGAGGACGACTGAATCAAGCTGGCCAAGTTCATGTGCCACGACGTCCGGACGACCGACAAGTTTTACGCCATGAACTTGTCGGCAAAGCAGGCCTTGGAGCACCAGAGGCTGTTTGAGCAGGCGCTGGAGGGTGCGGACCTCAGTGGGTCCCTCCTCTTCCTCCAGCCAGCGGAAGGCATCGACACCCAGACGACGCATCCTCCTGGTGTCGTCCAGCTCCTCCTCCGCCTCCTCGTCCTCCTCCTCTCCAGAGGCTCCCGCCCAGTCCACCTCAGACTCGAGCCAGGTAAAGTGAAAAACAACACCCCAAAAAACCCACCACCAAAAACAGCATTTTATCAAATGTCAAACTAACGTTTCACTCCTCTTTGACAGGGCGCAGCTACCACAGAAGAGACTTTAATTTCCTATTTGGTAATTTGTTATAATACTAACATGTCACAGAGTTAGTAACGTAAGAATCTAGAAGGTTATTCTCTCATTCATCCAATCCAGTGTCTTATGCTAATATCTTGCTACAGAGCAAAGGCTCGTAAAACTTCCCTCCGAGGGGGCAACTCCTTATTGGCTCAGACACCTCAAAAGGGTGTGACATCTTCACCCCTTATATTCACTGATCACAAGATCAAACCCCGCTTCTCTTCCTGCTCTTCCTCCTCTTCTTCTCGTTTACTGACAAAT
Source organism: Chanodichthys erythropterus (assembly GCF_024489055.1). NCBI lineage: Eukaryota > Metazoa > Chordata > Actinopteri > Cypriniformes > Xenocyprididae > Chanodichthys > Chanodichthys erythropterus. Next base: position 31,387,322 of record NC_090244.1, read on the forward strand.
GCTGACTTCAAGATGATGCTTTAAGAAGCTAGAAGCTTCTAAGGAACCCCAAGCTTGTGCCAGGCCTCGGCCTAGACCTTCCATTCACCAAAGATCCTCTGAATCCAGCCGGTTCTCTTTCGTCAAGACAATATCAGCAAAGATTCAACGGAAGCCTCCACAAATTGCATCAGGACAGTTTTAATTCAACTTGGAGAGACATGCAAGTATCAAACTTAGTCTCATTATCAGATATATTGAGTATCCTTACCCCTTTTAAAGAAAGGCCTGTTAAAACTAAACTGATGGTTTGCTCAAGGCTGTTGATCTGCTGAATGTCAAACAATGCTGTAACCTCTTGCTTCCTGTACTCTGCTTTCTCTCTCTCTCTTGGTGAACTGTGTGCATGTATGTGTGTGAATGTTAGAGTAGTTTAAGTGTTTAGTCTAGTTAATAAAGTCTTGTTCATGTCACACGTAAGGTTGTCCGTGTTTTGCACTCATGTACTGGAGTCCCTATTCATGTCGATCCTGACTACAGGCTTTTAGTAGAATAAGATTGTTATTTCCCATAATCTGGAAATGAACATTTCTTAGAATTAATAAACAATTAACACTGTTCATTGGACAACAGGTTAATTGATTGTAATATTAATTTTATTACAATAAAATTAACTTAATAACTGATTCAAATATTAATAATTATAACTAGTTATGATTAATTTCATATTTATTTTGAGCTAATTTGCTACACAGCAATATATAGAACAATGGGCAACATATTTTAAAACTTGAGTAATATGTCTTGTGCTTCATGAATGTCGTTCAGTATAACAAAGATAAACATTTTAAGGCATATCACATGATGGTAATCATGTGACGGTGTGTGACATCACAAAGAGACTCTTCAATGGGTCCTCTATCTGTGAGATAAAGCGAGTAAATCTCTGAAATATGTTGATGATTTCACTTTTTCACCCTCTAGTAACATTTGGATCAAAAGCACACGTCCTTCAGTACAACACAGAAAACATACTTTTAATGTTATTATTTTATAAAAGGCTATATTAAATATGAAGATTAAGGATATTCGTTATGCTGAATGACAGTGGCTTTGTTATCCCACGTTTTCAGTATCTTACAACATCTAAATCATGCAATTCATATTTACTTGCTGTATGAAAACTGAATATTATATCAAACTATTTTATGGCATTTTGAGGTATTTCAAGGCACATCATCTTCATACTGTAGATGCCATTGTCTAATTATACCAGTTAAGGTGTAACTGATGGATTATTTTAGTTAATATAATATTACATTAAACTTGATTATGAATTATAAGCTAATATCTGCATCATATTTGGGGCACTTGAGACTGTACAAGTTTGGAAGAGTTGGTTTACCTTTTAAACTTTGATTAAGTGTTATAACCTACTACTAATGGACTATTAATAACATTTAATGGATGAAATCATATTCTGTTCCAGTGTCATAAATATCAGATTTTCATTTTTAGTTATTATCAGAGAACAAAAGAAGAATGTCAATCCTGATCATCCACCAATCCATATAAGCACACAATCTGATGCTGAAAACACTAGGGCTGGGCGATATATCGAATGCTTTTGTCACGCGCATTTCGTCAGTAAAGCCGGTTCCCTGATTGCCGCTAAATCGCCATCACCTCCTTTCAAATGGAGCGCCATTTAATAGAGCCGTAGTTCACTGACAAATTCCAAACATGAGGGAGCAACCGAAAGTGCTTGAAGATCTCCAATTCTTTTGAGAGATGAAATTGCCAACAGGACGACAGTTTTAAGAGAGGGGAATCTCCCAGGAATCTCCCAGACACCTCCTCTAATGGTTCAAAGGGAGCCTCAACTAACTCTTCCAACACAATAGCCAAGTCCCAGGCCGGAGTTCTGTACGCACAGAAGGCCTCAGCCTCTGGGTACCACAGATAAAGCGTATAAATAGGGGTCTCTTACACAGAAGAGTCCCCCACCTGAGTATGATAAGCGGATATAGCCACTATATAAGCCTTCAAGGTAGAAGTAGATAAACAATCCAAGATTTATACTTGGAGAAATTACAGCACAAAACTGATAGAGGAGTGGAACAGGTCCAGCTGACATTGTCTACAGCAAGTAGAAAACAACTTCCATTTATATGCGTATAGCTTTCTCGTGGAAGGAGCTCTGGAGTGGAGTATGGTCTCGACAACCTCAGTTGGGAGACTTTATTCTATGAGCCTAGCCCCCTCAGAGGCCAGGCCCAGAGTTTCCACAACTCCAGGCGGGGGTGAATTATCATGCCGCCTGCTTGAGACAGAAGGTCCTGTCTGATGGGGATCTCCATGGGGGAGCCGTCTAGAAGAGACACTAGGTCTGCAAATCAAACTCGGGTTGGCTGGAACGGGGCTATCAGTATGAGATGGACCCTTGTCTCGCCGAACCCTCTTCAAAACTCCTGGGAACAGAGCGATCAGGGAAAATGTGTACAGACATAACCTCGGCCACGTCTGCACCATGGCATCCAACCCCAGAGGGGCAAAGCACCATAGTGGGCAAAGAGATGTTCTTTCGAAGCAAATGGGTCAACTTCTGCATGACTGAATTTTTCTCAAATGAGATCCACCACCTCAGGGTGGAGACACTAAGGCTTCCTCCACATGAAAAAGGCACGAAGGCATTATGACCTTGATCATGCGGAAAGGATTCCCCCTTGGAGAAACCCCCTTGGTCCTGAGCCACCACTGTAAGGGTCTCATGTGCAGCAGGCCAAAAAGGTATCACGTTGGACGCAGCTGCCATCAGACCCAACTGTTTCTGAAACCGTTTTACAGTTCTTGACTGGCCTAATTTCCTAATTTTTTTTAGAGCCATAGCTGCATCCACGCATTTTGTGAAAGTGCGGGGTGAAAGAGCTAGGCAGAAAGGAAGATCCCTGTATTGATAAGCTTCGCCCCCGAAAACAAATCTGAGGAACCTCCTGTGTTGAGGATGGATGGATACATGAAAGCACCCTCCAACCCTCTTTGGAACAAAGTACAGACTGTAAAACCCTGACAGCTTACTGGGAGGAGAAACCCTTCTAAAGCGCCTTTTTGCAAGAGCGTCAGAACCATGTGTTCCAATACCAGAGACTGCAAGGGGTCCACCAATATAGGGAAGACCCTGTTAAATTGGGGCGGGTGAGACCCAAACTCAGTAACCCTTTTCTATTGTGAGCAGTACCCATTGAGAAATACTTGGAAGAAGTTCCCATTCTACCAGAAATTCTACTAAGGGAACCAGTCTCTTGAGACTGGCCTCTGGTGGTGGTGTTTTTTTTTATTTTTTAAACCGCGCCGAATCAAATGTCGACCTGCCCTCCTCAGAGGGTCAGTTGAGACCGCTGCGCCCTGAAGTACACGAGATGGCAGGGTTGGCAGAACGGCCCCCTGAGGGCACTGAGGAGGGGCGGATACCATATAGTGTGGTGAAGAACCCTCTACCCTCGAATGTCCCATGCCACTGGTGTCAGGACCTCTTCGAAGCCTTCTTGGTGATAACAGTCCGCAGATCTGCCTTACCCCACAAAGACTTCAGCTGTGTCAGCAAAAATGACAGGCTGAATATATTAGAATACAAAAAGAATTATAGCTCGTAATAGTTTGCAAGGTATTATAGGGAAAGAGAGAAAGGGAAACTCCCGTCTGCTCAGTTCCCTCCAAATATATATGTAACAAGTTACTGTAACAGGGACAGGTCGCTCTAAGCACCTGATATTGGACCAGTGATTAGGTTCGTTACAGGAGGGTAAGTGATCAAGGCACACAAAGACACAAACAATAACTGGAACTGATTCAATGTATTTTGTTTGTGCAAAAATAATAATGGAAGCAAATGTAACAATCACAACAACAATTAAATAAAATAAATAAAACCAAATGAAATGATTGTTCTTTTCAATCCCCTGTTGTTCTTTTTGATATCTTTGAGCTCTGTTCACTATTTAAATAGCTTTTCTCCTATTTGCTTCTAGTTATTCGATTTATGTTTTAGTTGTTTAGTTTCTATTTTGGTTAAAGATATTCAGGTTCACTAACTTTTAGTTTAATAAGAGCTTCTCTCATCTTTGGGTTTCTATGTTTTTCTGTTCAACACTTTAACCCAAATTAAAACAAAATGAGGAAAAGAAAAAGTACAATATCACAGTAGTTCAATTTGAAACAATCTGAAAACAATTCAAACTCTTTAAACAATATAATAATCAATAACTTCTCAGTCTGGATAACAAAGGAACATGTTAGTGTGTGCAAAAGTCTCTTAGTGTAGATGAAAGCTGTTTTTCAACAGTTTTTCAATAGATCGGAGTAATCGATGGAGGAAAAGTCAGATCCTACCGATCAGAATATACGCAATGAAATGGATTCCACCTGATCATTAGAAAGCACCAATCCATGGGTATGCACAGGATTTCTCCACCTGCATTTCTCTCAAATCAACAGTAGTTCAGTTGGGAGGCTCGCCATCTTGGTGTTCGAAGGGTTCGATCCAATCACAAAAAAAAAAAAAAAACCTGACCTGTTTATACAAACAGCGTCTTAAGTCTCAAAAACATTTACACACCATTTCCTTTTAGAACACCACAATATACACTACAATCAATACACTTTCAAATCAACCATCAATCTATATGAAAATAGTATTCATAAACCCTTTTTCTCTCATATTCAACATATATAAAACATACCAGAATGTCATCATGTGCAATATAGCATTTAAGTGCTTAAATGGAATTTTACATCACATTTCACACTCCTTCAGAAACTATTACTCAAATAAAACATTTCAGAACTTCAGTAAACAAATATAACATTCAGTTTTCAGTAAATTGAACAATATTAGTTGGAAACTCACCAAATCCAGGTGGTTCATATATTTTTACATCCTGCATTGGATTTTACAGGGGTTCTCAATTAGGAATCATCAGTTGGCAATATTGGCAACTGATGGAAATATCAACAATCACGTTCTAAAAATAACCCAGTATAGTTAAATAATAGGTCTGCAACATATTATACATCATATTATTCAAATATTAGAAATGATTATTTAGATATTTGCCTCAGATTGATCAGCAATCAATCTCTCGCGATCAGCAATGCATATATCTTTCACTGCTCCCGCGTCTCGTCTCAATGACGTCACGCGCAGTCTCAGTAATCACTTAAGCATTTAGTCATTTTTATCAATTTATTATTTTATTATTTTAAACTGCAATGACTTTAATCAACTTTTTGTTTAATACTTTCAGCATTTTATTAGAATTATAATTATTTGAAAATTATATTCTTCTCTTCCTGTTTCTTATATAGCTGAATTCTAACCTGTGTTACACCCTCCGAACTTAAATCTATGCAAGTCCCTTTGCATAGCTAAAACCTAAGACTTTAGAGCTTGGGGTGTCTTATTGGTTTGGGATGTTCTGCAAGTGATTCTACAAAAGCAGCGTTCAGTCCTTGAAGCAGGGATTGGATGATGGATATCATTGGGTTTCCCATTTCTGGGTAAGTCAATCTTTTTGACTTCTGCTTCACTCTTTTGGACCTTCTTAACTGAATTTCATCTTCACTTGCACTTTGATCCGTTTCTTTCACAGGTTCAGCAAGTTCAGCAGATTCAGCTGATTCAGATTCAGATTGTAGTAATGGCTGGAACTTCAGAGAATTGGGGTACATAGTCATCTTCATCTGAACTTTGATAGTTTTCCTGACATTCAGTTTCCTCATCTCAGTTTCGTCTGCTTTTTCTGAAGTTTTGTTACATCAGTTTCATCTTCCATCAGCGGAGATAAGAATCCACAAGGTAACAACAAATCTCTGTGTAATGTTCGTAAGGGACCTTCTCGTCTTTCGGGTTTCACTGTATAGACAGTTAATTCACCAGCACGACTCACTACAACGTGTACCACAGGATCCCATCTGTCAGCTAATTTGTGTTTTCCACGTACTCTCACATTTCTGACCAGGACACCGTCACCTTCCTCGAGAGATGACTCCGTTACTTTACGGTTGAAACGGACTTTGTTTGGCTAATTTGTAGCTCTCTTGAAGATGAGTTTTCAGTGATTGCACATATTGTGAGTGGAACTTAGGATTATCTTGACTCACTGTAGTGTGGAAAATCAAATCAACTGGCAACCTTGGTTGTCGTCTGAACATTAGCTCATACGGTGTGAAATCTGTTTTTTCATGCTTTGTACAATTGTAGGCATGTACAAGTGGGTTCACAAAGTCTTTAGTGTGTTTATGGGAATTTTTGAATTCTTCTAGAAGCACATTTTTGAGGTCAGGAAGTGATGTTGGACAAGAAGGCCTGGCTCACAGTCTCCACTCTAATTCATCCCAAAAGTGTTCTATGGGATTGAGACCAGTCAAGTTCCCCCACACCAAACTCACTCAGCCTTTATGGACCTTGATTTGTGCAATGGTGCACAGTCATTTTGGATCAGGAAGGGGTCATACCCAAACTGTTCCCATAAAGTTTGGAGTAAGAAATTGTCCAAAATGTCTTGGTATTCTGAAGCATTAAGAGTTCTTTTCACTGGAAACAAGGGTTCAAACCCAACCCCTGAAAAACAACCCCACACCATAATCCCCCTCCAACAAACTTTACATTTGGCACAATGCAGTCAGGCAAGTACCGTTCTCCTGACAACCACCAAACCCAGACTCATCCATCCAATGGCCAGACAGAGAAGCGTGATTGGTCACTCCAGATAACACGTCTCCACTGCTCTAGAGTCCAGTGATGGCTGCTTTACTCCACTGCATCTGACGCTTTGCATTGCACTTGGTGATGTAAGGCTTGGATCAGCTGCTCGGCCATAGAAACCCATTCCATGAAGCTCTCTACACACTGTTCTTCAGCTAATCTGAAGGCCACATGAAGTTTGGAGGTCTGTAGCTATTGACTATTGAAGTTGGCGACTTCTGCCCACTATGAGCCTCAGCATGCGCTGACCCCGCTCTGTGATTTTACATGGCCGACCACTTCATGGCTGAGCTGCTGTTGTTCCCAATTTCTTCCACTTTGTTATGATGCCACTAACAGTTGAGCGTGGAATATTTAGTAGTGAGGTAATTTCACAAATGCACTTATTGCACAGGTGGCAACCTTGAATTCCACGCTTGAATTCACTGAGCTCCTGAAAGCGACCCACACCTGTGGCCATGAAAGTGACTGGAACTTCTGAATTCAATGATTTGGAGGGGTGTCCTAATACTTTTGGTATTATATAAAAAGTATTACACAACTATACTCTTGCAATCCATATCAATTGTACTTTGTAACCATAAATGTCATTTCCGACACAGAGGGAAATGTGGTGGAAATGACTGTGATGGAAATTACATTTCTGTAGTTTTTTGTGAAAAAAGTGGAAGATGGCTTCACTGATTCGCTTTTAATTAATACTTAGTATGTAATGTAATACTCATGTATGCAAAATACTCTTATTTAACTTAAAATTTTTAGCTTTTTAAAAACACCCTTGAAGGTACAGCATGTTTGGAAATGACGCAGAATAAATATATTAACTGATCTAGCAATGTTTACCTTGATTTTTCTTCATTTGTTGAAGAAAATGTAAAATTTCCTCCACGTCCAACATGTGCTCTAATGTCACTGAACATTTCCACAAAAACCACTTAATCTTTCACACAAACTTTTTAAAGGGACATTACAGCGTTGTGGTGGAAATGACACCAATACTGTGCAACAGCTATATTTTGTATTAAAGTAATATTGATAGTAGTCTCACACTAAATACTATAATGTATTTTAATTATTTTACTAGTGCTTAATTCAGGTACATTAATAGTTACCAGATAAGTCATATTTTTCAACTGTATTTTCATTGTTGAAGTTTAAAAGTCTGGGTGTGGGACAAGGAGAAAACAGTGATTTTGACACCTATAAGGAGATTGAAAAGTATGAAAAAATCATAACAGAAAGGTACTATTTTTTTAAAGGTGGTTTTATTGATAGTTTGACAAAGAAAGAGGATTTTGTCTAATATTTTATGTATTTTTAAAAAGAGACCAGAGCCTTGCGTTAGACTTTTATTCCCTCGAGAATAAAGCCAACAGGAGTGGAGCTGAAAACTTCCGCTAGTGCATACTTCTCTTTACACTTCAGGACATTTTTATGAATGAACACTGTCAGCTGTGAACTGACGTGCATGCTCCATTCCCAGCAAACAATCGTGTGCATCCCTGCTCGCCTTGTAGAGTAGCACTGGGAGGAGCGCGATTCAAACTGCTGTTCACTTTCTTTATAATATTTGTAAACTGACAAATTCAGAGATATTTGATTTAACTTCTCGATTAAATCGAGAAAATAATCAGACAAGTATATCATGGTCTGAATATTTCAAATAAACTAAATAATCATGGCTTTCAAACGCAACTGATTTGTTTTTGATGTTAGAATGATAATCGTGTGATTTTGGAACACGTGTGTGAGGTGGCGAGTCCTCAGATCGACATCACAATATCCACCTCCTCATGTGACACGTCACGTGAACCGGTGCCGGGGGGAAGAAACCGCAGAGCGTGCTTCCACCTGGGAAACGGCGCTGAACCTGGCAGGTAAGGGCAGAGAAAGGGCAGAGAAAGGGCGGCGCGCGTCTCTAACCCCTCTGTCAGATTCATCTGCGAACCCCATGATCTGAGCCGCCGCTCTGTCTCGGCAGAAGCGGGACCTGACCACGAGGAACGCGAGCCGCGGCGCCCTCCTCAAAGAGCGCCCGGCGAGAGTGGAGAGGTTTTCTATTAAACTTATCACAATTATCACAATGCCGCAAACAACCCCCTCGAGGGCGGCCTGGGCATGCTCCGCTCCCATTACAAACAACACAGAGCTCGTGTGTATCCCCACCCGTGAAGTAATGAAGATAGGGAGAAGCACACGGTCTGATGCTGTTTTCTCGCCATTATAGTGTCTTTTATATACTTATATATGTGGTGTAACACTGATACTCTTGTTCTTAAACAAAGGGGATCGTTTCTGTATATGTAACTGACAGACAACACCAAATAAGACAGACGATAACACAGAGCGCTGCTGAAGACAGAAGCTGGCGTTCTTTGTTCTCAGGAGTGCTTTATAGTTTCCCGGTCCGTGACGTCACTCGCTCTGACGTACCGTCACACTATTGGTTCGATTTCACAAGTGCTTCAAGACGTAATCACGCAGAGGTGATCCCAAAGCGTTCAACGCAGCGTCGATGTTCTCATGAAAGGGAAACACTATTGCTGCTACTAATAATAGTTCACAGGATCAGTGCTGTTATTGCTGAAGGACTCACATTTAATCAATATTTTTAGGATTATCGTTAGCTTTTTATCGCTTACACAACATTATTTATCTTCTCTTCAGAGGTCAAGTTACATCACCTAAATTTATCTTCAGTGAAATATCTTAAGGTTTCGATATAATCTTTATTATTATTATTATTATTATTATTATTATTAATGCTCAGTAACACAAGAACATTGTCAAGGAATTGCATACACACACACACACACACACACACAACAAACAAACAAACAAACAAAAAAACAATGAAAAACAAAAGACATAAGAATGCATACACTATTATTGGTACAATAACATACAGACATTGACATGTAGGGAAAGCTTTTAAATGCATGTATTTTCTTTAAACATTTCTTCATAATATTTTATAAACTTTAGGGATTTTTTGTTATTTATATAATGAAGAGATTTGAGAAGTGATACTAATTCAGTTTTGAAATGGGGATAGGATGGAATATTATTTGCAAACTTTTGTTTATGAATAAAGAATTTACCATATAAAATAAAGAAATTAACAATGTACTCAAGGGGTTTATTTTTGTCATCAATATAATAAAAAATAATGCTTTTAGACTGAAAGAATGAGTAACATTGGTAGAATTGAAGATATAGGAGCCAAGGTCGGACCAAAATACAGGGCAATCATAAAACAGATGAGCAAATGTCTCCTCTGCTAGTTTACAAAAAGAACATGAGCTGTCAATGTCCAGATATTTAGAAATATTAGAGTTAACAGGATATATTTTATGTAAAAATTTGAAATGTATTTCTTTAGCTTTATTGGATATGCAGTATTTTCCTGGTAAAAGCCATGCCTTTTTCCAATCTATATCTTCTATTAAAGATCTCCAATAGAATTTTCCTCTTGGTTCTTGAATTGAAAGATCCGGCATACATGTCTATTGGTACATTTCTTCTCTTCAAGAGATCAATTCCATCCAAGAACAAAGTTCAGACTATTCTCCTTGGATTATATATAGGGAGTGGCTTTTAACAAGATGAATTAACCCAGGAGAGATTGCTTTAATCACTGTGTTAAACTCTTTTGGAGGAATCGGGAAATTGTGGAAAGTCATAAATTGCTCATAAGTAAAAAGGTTACCCGAGTCATCAAATAAAGAGAGGATTCCTTTAATATTATTTTGGAACCACCTGGGAAAAACAGAGATTTATTTCTGACAGTGATATCACTGTTATTCCATAACACTGTTTTATGAGGTGAAAAACGATGAACATAACACAGCTTCCAAGCAAGGACACATTGCTGGTGAAATTTAAACAAAGCAATAGGTAGCTTAGAAGGTAAATAATTACAGTTTAAAATAATTGGTTAATTGATTGGGGATAAAAGACCAAATCGATCTTGAATTGGCAAGACATCTTTTAAGCCAATTTATGTTAAAGATATTTATCATGTCTGAAAAATCTAAAAAATCAATACCTCCTTCTGCTCTACTGTTAGAGAGCACCTCCTTTTTTAATTTATGAGACTTCTTTTTCCAAATGAAATCTAAAAAAAGCTTATTGACTTCTTTGGCAATTTTGTACTCAACAAATAAGGATAAAGATGGATATACAAAATGAGAGAGACCTTCTGCCTTTGATAGGAGGACTCTGCCATATAACGACAGGTCCCGCTGTAACCGGATATTACGAATATTTTTAGATTTAATTATCCTAGCAGAAAAATTTAAGTGTCGTCTTGCCAAAAGATTTTTAGTAATATAAATACCTAGGCATTTCACTGTGGACTTAACAGGAATATTTTCAATGGAATCATAAGGAATCAGACATGATCTCACATTTTGAGATTTTTAGTTTTAAACCAGAAGCACAGGAAAAATAGTTCATTAAATCTAAAGCCTTTGACACGCATTTTTCATCTTTTAAAAATAATGTGGTGTCGTCTGCTAACTGTGAAATCTTAATCTCCCTCCCGAAAGCAGAAATTCCTTTCAATTCTTGATTCTGAACAATGCTCACAGATAACAACTCAGTAACTAATAAAAATAAAGAAGGGCAACCCTGCCTTACACCACGCTGTACATCAAATCTGTGAAAAGTGTCAAAATTAATAACAACAGAACTATTTATTCCTTTATAAAACATAGAAATAGTGAGTAGAGTATCATATACACTGTGTCAGAATGATGATTTATGGCCCTGATTTATGACCCAGATTTTCTGTGTGTTGTCAGTCAAGCTGACTGGACAGTGGATGTCAAATATGTTTTATGAGGGCTGTGAGCCTTGATTGGCAGGTCAGTGGTTGTCAATGGTTGTTTTTTATGGCTGAATTTATGGCTGTTGTCCCCTGATTGGCAGGTCAAGAGTGTCAATGAGATATAGGGTGAGTTTGATTTATAGTTAGATATATGGGTAAATTTATGGAGGTTGTATCTTACCCCAGATCGGCATTTTTATGACATTTTGTTTGTTCTTCTTCAGATCTGAATGTGTCTTTACTTTTGATACATTTGAAATGTTTTAGTTTTACTAGTTAGTGTGTGTGTGTGTGTGTGTGTGTGTGTGTGTGTGTGTGTGTGTGTGTTGCAAAAGAACAAATACATACAAATACAGTAAAATAAGTTTTAAACATTTAAATATTTATACATTTGTTTGCCACAAAAGCAAGACATGATGTCTATTTTCTTTAAACTTTTTACTTTTATTTTATTCTTTAATTTCTTTTAAAACAGTCTGATGACCAGCATTTTTTATTACTAATGTAGCCGAGTGGTTTCCTCACAAATATATAATTCCCACTTAGAAAACTTTTTTAAATGTATGGATGAACCTTTTTTCTTTTGACAACTACATTTAAAATTATTTACCTGAGGTGTTTAACAACCACAAGGGAATCATGTTGATCATTAAGTTTTAAGCATATAGTACAAACAAGAAAACTAATCTATGTCTAATTTATGTTGTTTTGTAAATTACATTTTTCCACTAGTCGATGATGTTGTTTACATTTTGTTTCTTTGTTTTTGTATGTTTGTACAGTTTGTAAAGACTGCTCTCAGAATGTGGTCAAACATGTTCACAGGAGTTAATGAAAACATTATCGAATACATCATAAAGAGAATTAAACGGCTTCTTCTAGTTCTTCGACATGACACTGCTTAAGACTAAACCAATGATATTTCTTTTAGGTCATCTTTCTGGTCTGTCTATGATGTGGGATCACAAGACACAACGCCTCAACATGAAAAGTGAGTCTTGCTGTTTTTCTGTTATACAGCTATTACACTTCAAACTTTTACACTTAAAGCTGTCAGTTTCATGGCACAGTCATAGATACACAGTTCTTTTGTGTTTGTCTTTAAGTAAATTAATTACACTTGATAAGTAGTAGTTTTAAGTGAAGGGTGGGATAATTCAAGCCCTTTTTTATTCTGTCAACACCAATAATTTGACACCAGTGTTTTTTGGTGTCTGTCCTTTAGATCTGATCCAGAAATCAGACGTTGTGTTTTTTGTCTATACCATTTGTTATTCTTTTTATAAAAACGTGATCAGCAGTTTTTGTCCTCAGCACCAAATTACTAAAATGTTCTAACATATCATAAATGTTAATAGTTATAACTAGCAAATGCAAGTGAACTGTTTTTACTGAGATAATTTACAGTTATATGTGAAACAAACTCAGTCTCAGTCAGTTGGATTCTTGTTTCTATTGAACATTGTTATTGTACCGCATGTTTAACAATGCTGGTGTTCTCGGCCTCATCAAACTTCACACAAGTCACAAGGTTTTTCCCAGCAGTCAACTGACTCTGAAACCAGCTCAAATATTAGGATGTAACAGTTTGGAGACATTTGTGCTTATTATGCTTCTTCGATTTGTTTGCACTTTTCCTGAAACACACAGCTTTCGAAATTGTTTACCAATTTTTAATATCCACATTTTCAGCGTATTGCTGTGTGCTTGTATTGTTTGTGTGTGTGTGTGTGTGTGTGTGTGTGTGTGTGTGTGTGTGTGTGTGTGTGTGTGTGTGTGTGTGTGTGTGTGTCTGCTTTCCTTACACATGGTTTTTTTCCTTGAATCTGGTGTAATGTTAGTGAACTCTAGGTGTTCTTAGCTTGTTTGTCCATGTACGTTCTCCATGAATTTGCTTGACTTAATAAAATAATGGTTTAAATCTTCGTCATCCGAGTTTTTAAATAGCGCTGAAATAGATTTTTTGGGGCGGTATGTGGATACTGAATATAGCACAAGGAACTCTGAAATATGTTATCTTGTAAAACACCTAAGTATTGTTTTTAAAAACGCTGTAAAACAATGGTATAAAGATATCTTTCTATCAGCGACCCTCGCTACTGAAGGCGTCACATCCTTGGAGCACCTACAGGCCCTATCTCCTGAATTTGGCATTTAAATAAGTTTTAAGATAAAGTAACTAAAACACAGAGACATTCTACAGCTCTAGCATTACAACGGCTACTCCAAAAACACTTTAAACATCTGTGATGTCTGTAACACCGACAAGAAGTTCTGTTGAAACGGATCAGTTTCATATAGATGTCCCAATCTCTGTGTTCATTGCTGTACGTTTGTTTTTGTTTAATAAAACTGTGATCAGATCTAATGTCCCTGACTTCTAAGAATCTCTATGTTATAGAAATAATAATGGTTTATTCAGATTGCAGAATACTGTTTAAAAGTGTTTGTATATTTTGAAAAACACTGAAATTACCAATATGTAGTGTTATATTCAATATGTACGGTGCATTTTAATTTTTCTCAAAACAATTTAATATGACAATGTTACTAAAAGTCTTAAACTGAACATCTTACCATTATCTTCGGTATAGATGTTAACCTAAAGTTGCCATAGAATGAAATTCCATCCTATCTACATGTTATGGATCTTACAATTCATTAGCGCTTGTTTTGTTTTGATCATTTTATTTTGTTTTTTAATCAAAATTTCATAAGCAGATTGAATGAGTGAGTAAACTTCTCTCTGGTGATGTATGCAGGACTTTTACATTTTGCTATTTCTGTTGCACATTGTGTCGTAAATTTGATATCATTATTTATGACTTCCTGACGACAAACCCCCATAAAAAACATATTTGACATCCACTGTCCAGTCAGCTTGACTGACAACACACAGAAATTTGGGTCATAAATCAGGGTAATAAATCATCATTCTGACATAGTGTATATGATACTCTACTATAGTGGAAATAAAAGAGTCCCCCAAACCAAACAACTTAAGTGATTTTAAAAGAAAATGGTGTTCAATCGTGTCAAAGGCCTTGCAAAAATCAAGAAAGAGAATAAGACCTTGAGAGTGCATGGAATCTGCGTAATCCATCAAATCTAGGACCAATCTTATGTTGCTGGATATATGACGGCCTTTTAAAAAACCAGACTGTGTTTCAGATATAACAGAATTGAGGTTCAATTTTAATCTATTGGCATAAACCGAAGTTAGAATTTTATAATCTACAGTAAGAAGTGAAATAGGGTGCCAGTTATCTTTGTTGGGTTTAGAGATAAGGGAAATAATCCCTTGTTTCATAGTTACTGTCATCTCTCTCTGAATGATGCATTCTTTATACATATTGAGCAAAGGGGATTTAATAATATCCCAAAAGTGAGTGTAAAATTCTATGGTAAGGCCATCGATGCCCGGGGATTTCCCTTTTTTCATTGAATGAAGAGCTTTCTACACTTCATCACAACTAATATCTAATTCATAATAACATTTATTGCGATCATTAATAGTAGGAATAAAGCACTGAATTTGGTCAATAGATTTATTAGCATCGAAATTAGAAGAGTAAAGGTTACTATAACATTTTGTAACAAATTTAGAGATCTGAATAGGATCTTTACAAATTACTCCATCGATATTAAGGGCAGTAAGAACTTTTTTCTTTCCATTTCTTTTTTCAAGTGCAAAAAAAAATAGCTACAATTTTTTTCAACTTCTTCTAGCCATTTGGCTCTAGATCTTAAAAAAGCCCCTTTG
The DNA here is from genome assembly GCF_024489055.1 of Chanodichthys erythropterus. Lineage (NCBI taxonomy): Eukaryota > Metazoa > Chordata > Actinopteri > Cypriniformes > Xenocyprididae > Chanodichthys > Chanodichthys erythropterus. The sequence goes on from NC_090244.1 coordinate 31,402,658, forward strand.
GCTACCTCTAAATAAAGTTCATTGATTTTCAAATTGTTACTATTCAGCTCCAGTTTTTCTTCTTCTGAGATGTTCTCTTTTAATAATAACTCATTTAATCGACAAATCAAATTAGAGTCTAACTGATGTCTATTGGCTTTCAGTTCTTTACATCTTTTGATAGCAATTAGTCTAATTTTGTATTTGAAATATTCCCATTTTTCTTTGTAACCATTACATACGTCAGAAAAAAATGATTTTTCAAGGTTTATTACACTATCATTGAATTTGCTGTCCTTTATTAAAGTATTATTAAATTTCCAGTAGTCCCGCAATTTAGAGTTAGACTGCAGCCCACCAAGCTGTAATAAAATTTGCTTATGACCTGATAAGGGAGCAAAGGCATGAGAAATGTCTTTAGTAAGATGAAGAATTGAAGAGGAGATTAAAAAAAAATCTATTCTGAAATGAAGAGATAAATTTTTGTTGGACCAAGTATAATCCAGTGGATCTGGGTTATAAAAACGCCATGAATCAGTCAAAGAAAGATCAGAACACCGAGAGAGAATCAAGTCATTTCTTAGTGCAACATCACTAGGCCTGTGGGGATATCTATCTAAAGCATCATCCATGCACTCATTAAAGTCACCACCTAGAATAACATAAGAACCTTAATATTCAGTAAGTAGTTCTTTGACTTTAGCAGAAATTTGAGAAAAAAGAATCTTATTAGAGGAGTGAGAGTTAAACCCATAGATGTTGCATAAAGAGAAAAAAGTTGTCTTCCAGATACTTGCATCTTCTTGCAGCCCGCCAGATGCCATCTCGCACCTGGTGGAAGGAGAACAAAACAATGATGGCTCTTGTCTTTCCGTCATCCCTTGCTGGACCCAGCCGATGAGCTATATCCATGCCATCATTTAAGCTGGCGCGAACATCTGGTGCCATTTTCCACCCTCCTGACAACCTCCCCTGCTCTTTCTTTAACCCCGTGCAACTTGAGCAGCCACCTCCAGCTATAACTTCTGCACTCACACAGACCGGCTCTCAGGGATTTATTTTCCTCTTTCAAAGTTTTTGTCTCACTATCAAGACATTTCAGTGTTTCGCTGTGTTGTCCTACATCCAATACCAGTTGATGAACCGTCGATGAGAGACTTTCAAGCATTTTAGATGTAGAATCGGTTGTCATTTCAATTTTTTTTTTGAAAGTTTCTCGTATTGCAGATAGTACACTCGCATTTCCATCGCTTCTTTCTGGCCATCTTTCCTCCTGACCTTTGGTTTTTTTGGCCATCGGTTTCACAGGAGTTTCAGGAAAGGGAGTACCAAGAGCCCCCTCATCGAAAATTGGTGTCGAGTCTGTCGTGGAAATTCTCGATACTAATCCGACTTCACCACTGACAATTCAAACAACCTCCAGTTGTCAATATAATATATATAATACTCAGTATCAATATAGTACTACAGTACCTTCGAGGTAATTCCCTTCCTAAATATAATATAATACTTCAGTATCTCGAGGTAATTCCCTTCTCGAATACTTCTAATACATTTCCAATACTTCGAGGTAATTTGAGGTACTTCGGACGGCGTCCCATCAAGAAGCTACTAACACTACCTCAATCACACATGAGCACACAGATCTTTAGCATCTATACACTCTCACCGTCCTTCTCAGGTGTACGCTGGTCCGACACTGGATCATTAATACTAACTCTGAGTATTACAGCCTCACCCCGAGGGCGACTCTGTAGTCTTCCAACACTATCACTGTCTCTGCTGTGGTCTTTTGAGCGTAGAGTCTTTAGTCCTTCTATTGCTCAGCTGCGCAGCATATACCTGACTCGACTTCCAAGTTGCTCTTTGTAGAAATGAAGTTTTATTTACGGCCGGGAGATCACTCGTCACAACTACAGAGTGAGTCTCAATGAATAGAAAGATGCATGCACATTTAACAGTTGAGTAAAAATCAATGTCTTCTTCATTGTGATTTGTTCTGGTGATTGGTTTGTAATGATCTAAGCTAATCATATGACTGAGCATCCTTAGTCTGCATTTTCTGTACATGTTGACATAAAATATTTCTATCACAAGTCATGCACCTCTATTGCTTCGCCCTCGCTCGTCACGCCCATGGTTTTGAGGTTAGTAACAAGTTAGTTGTTTCACCACATCACCTTAGCAGCCCACACCTACGTGCCCTCCTATGACGACGCCATCTTGGCCCCTGATATAATTTGGATAAAGATTAGAAAAGTGAAGTCATGACGCAGATCCAGTATATGTACCTTCATTTCCGGCGCCATTTCATGGTAGTCAGTGTTTGTTGTTGTCAGTGAACAAGAGATCATATAAACACACAGAACAACATCACATAACAACATGACACGATATTAAATAAAGCTGATAACTGAACTTACCGTCAAACTCACCGACACTTCAAGCTCCAATCAAAACAGAAACAGAAACAAACATCTCACAGTGAAGAGTTGAACCAGAGCTTGATTCGTTTAGACATGACCATGTGATGTGAAGTGTTGCCAAGTGCCCGGTTTTCCCGCGGAATCGGGCTGCTTATCACTGTTGCCGCGGGTTTAAACGAACCCAAATAACATGATATTTAGCCCCTGGAATGCAAATTTTACAGTGGTGTCGTCTGTACACAGAAAACTCAAATGAAAAACTTCTCAGTTTTAAGCATATCGTTGTCGTGTAAATGTACCCTAAACTAACACTAACTGGTGTTGTTTGCCTAGTGAAATACTGTAACCTGCTGCTAGACGGGTTTTGTTCTGGTTAGCAGATCGCAAACAAATATTGAACCAATCAGCTGTGGGCACAGCGACAGTCTCTGCTGTGTCCGAAATCACCCCCTATACCCTTAAATAGGGCACTAGTTGAGGGGACAGCCATTTGTAGGGGTGTCCGAAAACATAGTGGACGATATCGAGTGCACTCATTAAATCCCACAGTGCACCGCAATAAATAAGTGTACAACTGATGTACAACTCACTCGTTCCCTTTCGATACTTCACTCATAGTCCGTGTGGGGAAAACTCTTTTTTTTTCTCTGATTACTGAAGCCTTTTTCAATAACGCAGTGTAACTCAGTCTCCTCATTGAGGACGAGCGCTCTCACTGCGAGTGCGCAAGTGCGAGTTTAATGCTGACAGAGCTCAGCTGAATATGACATGACGCTCTCCCCTAACCCAGGCAAGACTCGTTAAGTGAGCGAGCTCAATGCTGACAGCACCCAGCTGAATATGACATGATGCTCTCCCCTGACTCAGATGAGGCTCATGGAATATATTAACTGAAAGAGCATATTTCTCTGTTGTCTGTTGTAAGATGCCGAGCCTCTGAGCGTGTCGCTTGCCAGCTCCGCCCCCGCAGGTCACGTTCATTAAGGACACACGCTCTCTCTCGACTCGCTGCATTCATGAAGTGCTTTATCAAGAAAGCGGCTCCTCTGTTCTTTCACTCAACTGAGATGAAAAACAAAGGTTACAGGGCCAAGTGAACAGGACTAAGTGAGTTTTCCCGGTCTACACCCGTGTGTCTCACTTTTTCTACAACAGGGAATCTTCAGGCGCTGCATGCGCTTCAGGGCGAGTACCACACTGTCAGTGATCAGCTGAATGCAGATCTATGACATGACTAGCTCCCCTATAACTACCAGGTGTGACTCATGGAACAAATTTCTTCTAAAATAGCATTATTCACTGATGCATGTGGTAAAATTATGAATTTCTGAGTGTGTCACTTGCCGGCCCCGCCCCGCAAGCCGCCTCCACTGAAGATGGATGCTCTCACCAGAAAAACGCCTCGCTGCGGTTAGACCGTTTTCACTGGAAACTGCCTCTGTTATGCTCGTTCAGTGCAGGTTGTTGGAAGCAATGTGTTTGTTGGGCCCAAACATGTTCACATGCCCATGCAGCCTGTTGCTGTTATAGCAAATACAATAACATACAAACGTACTCAGAGATTTCCGTTTCCACTGCAAACAGCCTGTCATCTGATCTGATCCAACCCCTTGCCACGCGGGCCGAGGTCTGGCAGGCCATCCCCGGAGTGTCAGGTTGGGTGCTGGGGATTATAAATACTTTCACATCCAGATAGCCTCCCACCACAGGCCATCCTTGAGATTCGCCTATGAGGGAGTGGCATATCAATAAACGGTCCTTCCATTAGGGCTGTCCCCTAGCTCCTCGCTCTTTTACGAAGTGCAAGGACGCAGCTCTGAGACAGATGGGAATCCACGTTTGAATTACCACGACGATTGGCTCATACTGGCCCAGTCTCAGGACGAGCTAGCACACCACAGGTCCATGCTCCTCAGCCACTGGGACTCAGGGTCAATTTCGAGAAGAGCTCACTGCTCCCCAGCCAACGAATTTCATTCCTGGGAGCTGTTTTCGACTCAGCCCAAATGAGGGCGACAGTCTCACCAGAGCGTGTTCTGGCCATTCAACAGCCCATGGCTTCTGTCAGGATCAGAGCCCGTCTTCCTCTGAAGTGTTTCAAGAGGATGCTAGGGCTGATGGCTTCTGCCTCCCCAGTCCTGCAGCTCGGCCTCCTACGAATGCGGCCTCTGCAGTACTGGCTAAACCTTCGGGTCCCACCTCACACTTGGCGGCACGGCCGCTTCCATGTCAGGGTGAATTAGGCCTGTTTAACAGCTCTGAACCCCTGGAAGGACCCCGGATGGTTCTCAGAATCTGGGAAATCTTCAGGAAAGTAGAGGTCGACCTCTTCGCCTCAGAAGACAACTCTCAACGAAAGCCTGTGGCCGATCCCCCCTCTATGCCCAAAAATGGTTGGTCTTCCTCGACTGGTGTGCGGCTCGAAACGAAGATCCAGTTGAGTGTGACATATCTTTGATATTGTAATTTCTCCAAGAGCGCCTGGACAAGAGTCTCACACCCTCCACGCTCAAAGTATACAAGCAGCCATAGCAGCATTTCATGCCCCTATTGCTGGCCAGTCGGTACGGAGAAACAACTTAGTTGTGTGTTTCTTGAGAGGTTCTAGGAGGCTGACTCCCCCTCGCCCTCTCAGTACCCACCTGGGACCTCTCCATGATCCTCAGAGTGCTCAAAGTCCCTCCCTTTGAACCGCTGCGGTCAGCTGACCTTCGGCCCCTATCTCTTAAGACTGCTCTGCTATTGGCTCTAGCATCGGTCAAGCGTGTAGGCGATCTGTAGGCCCTCTCCGTGAGCCCTGCAGGCCTCGAATTTGGGCTTAATGACTCGAAGATCATCCTGAAACCCCGGCATGACTACATTCCTAAGGTGCTCTCGACTCACAGGTAATTACCCTCTCAGCACTACCTCCTTCAGGGGACGAGCGTGAGCTGGATTTACTCTGCCCTGTTAGGGCATTGAGGACATACATCAAACTTTCCGCGCTTTTTCGGTAGTTGGACCAGCTCTTTGTGTGCTTTAGTGACCACACCAAGGGGCTTTTGGTCATAAAGCAAAGACTCTCGCGTTGGATTGTGGATGCTATCGTTCTTTGTTACTCCTCTATGGGCCTACATTGCCCCATAGGAGTACGAGCCCACTCCACTAGAGGCATGGCCTCCTCGTGAGCCTGGTCTACTGGTGTCTCCATTAAAGGCATCTGTGAGGCGGCCGGCTGGTCCTCGCCAACCACTTTTGTCAAGTTATATCACTTGGACATTCCAAGTGCATTGTATGTTTGTTATATTTATCAGAGTAAAAATGTACACAAATTTATTAGTCTACTCCCCTCATGCAAATGTGTTCACTTTCAAACAAAGAAAATCTTCCGCCAGAGAATTGCACCTTTCTCATTGGTCAAGCCAAGACTTGAAGGTGGAGACTTTCTGAAGAGTTCAAAAAGCCCCCACGCAGATCACACTTGGTCTTCTGGTTCTTCTCTTTGTTCCTGCTGATATTACGGATTGCTGTCACGTGAGATCCCACCCGGTCCCCGAGCCGGGCTGGTAGGCCTCACTTACTTCAAGCCATGCGCAACTGCCTCAACCACAAAAGAGTCAAATTAACAGTGCATGTTTGTATTAATTTTCCTTATTCAATGCAGAAGATATTGATTACAACTTCAGCACCATCGGACCGAACCATCAAGGATTTCTCTCCTCAACAGCTAAGGCATTTGCAAGTATCGTTAACGGCGATAACACTAAACAGCGATTTAGTATTAAGATTGTAAACCCCTTTTGTTAACAAAGGTGCTTAATAGTATTGAAACTGATGTTTCTTGCCGCTTGTTAAATGACTCTTTTCATAGCTTCATTCCCGTTATGATACGGTTAGCTACAAGCTAAGAAAGCGATATTTTTCTGTGGCCAGGGAAAATACTCAATCAATACTGAGTGTTCGCTGGCCGAACAGATTAATTGATTGTAATATTAATTGAGCTACATCAAGTTAATTCGATTAACTGATCCAAATATTTATAATTAATTATAACAAGTTATGATTAATTATTCATATTTTCCCTTTTGAGCTAATTTGAGCTACAGAGAGTATAGAGGGCGATTTATATTTTGACAATATTTTAATGCAATTTTCCTATTATGAAGAACAAACATCTTGCCAAGTGATCACTGCAATAACAACATATCAGCAACAAACACACTTCTTATCTAATATTAACATGTCTCTCAACAACACCAGAGCTTTCTCTTTTTATTTAACAGTTTTGCCCCAGATTATTACATTCATGTAAATCATATAATATAAAAATAAATATTGCATTATTGATTTTAATTGCACAGAATTGTCTCTTAATTTCTCTTAAACAGCACGAAACAAACACTCAAAGAGGTGACTGAAGAGATGAATGAATACAAGCGAATAAGTCAGAAACCGACTATACTGTAAAACTGAATATCACATAAAAGCAGTGTGATGCGTTTGAGAGTAAAGTCCCAGCATGCCAGTGTGTGTTTCAGATCCTCCGCTGGTGTGTGTCCGTCTGCAGGAAAGTTCGTTTCACCAGCACTGCAGTGTCGAAGGGGCAGACGTACAGATCGAAGTAGAACAGAAAGTTCCAGAAGAACGTCGGCATCAGCGGCCACAGCAGCACAAACAGAGACGAGTCCAGTATCTCTGCTAACACCTCGTGCCAAACCCTCACAGGGAGCGTCCTGCAGTCACACACACACAACAATCATCCGTCACACAACAGCTCTAACTGTGCTAATGCTGTTTAAAGTCACTAAACATGGAGAACATCTTTCTTTTCTTTTCTCTGTACCTCATCTGTCCTCTCTTCAACAGTGTCCAGAAGAAATGCACATCCTGCACGGACAGTAACAGGGCGTGAAAGATGACGATGCGTGTGGTCCAGTTATGAACGCTCAGCCAGTGCCAGGCGAATGCAGACAGCAGCTGATAGGGCAAAAGGAGGTACATGAGCAGAAACTCCGCCCACTGACGCCAACCCGGACGGTCCTGATGCGGCAGATGCAGAAAAAGAGTTGTGATAAAAAACATAAAAACACCTTTTCGTTATCTCTACAGACCTGAAAGTCTTTCATTTACAGACTGTGTGCATATGGCACATTTTCAGGTCCAGTTTCAGCTTTGGGTGATTTGAAATATTTCTAGTTAAAAGTATTTTACGGCTAGATTGTATTCTTATAATGAAAATTGTGAGAGCGAGGTGAGAGTTACTCTTTTTTTTCCACCAAACATGATTATTTCCATAGTGATAAGTTGCTGCTTTACGAACAGTCTGAAAGTCCTGTGACTGCCACTAGGGGGCAGACAGCTTCATTCGTATGCAGATGTGCTGGAGAGTGAAAAGACAGTGACGCACCAGCGGTGTGTCGGTCAGGCGGTCTTGCGTTGCTGCGGTTGTTTGTGCGGGGCAACTGGTGTGAATGAAGGGCAGAAATGTGTCGTCATAATCAAACAGAAACAGATAGAGCAGCGTCAGCCGGGGAAATCTGCGCAAACTCAACAGCAGAAACAGAGTCTTCCCGAAATGCAGATCCTAAAGAGAGAGAGAGAGATGGTGCTTAATCTTACCATCCATGATGAATGAACTTGAGTGAAGCATACACACACTCACACACACACACACACACACACACACACTCACCTTGTACTGCCAGAGGTTGAGTGAGACTCGGCGCTCTTTGAGTCTGTGCAGCTCCTCCAGGATGATCCGTCGGTGAGACTGATTCCTGATGCTGAACGGAGCCGCAGACAGATCTTCATCGCTGAGAGCAGACAGCGTTCTGACACACACACACATTACACATTTCAATGGTGATATGTGTGTGACGGCACTCTAGAACAGGTTCTCAAACCTTTTGATGCCAAAGACCCAAATGTAATGATTGATGACCTTCCCAAAATATTAAGGAAGCTCTCTCTCTCTCTCTCTCGCTCTCTCTCTCTCTCTCTCTCTCTCTCTCTCTCTCTCTATATATATATATATATATATATATAATGCTCATTTATAGAGTTTGAGGACAAATATAAAGTGTGTGTGTGTGTGTGTTTGTGTTACCTGCCATTGATCTGTTCCCTGAGGAAGGTTTGTTTGTACTGATTGGTCCAGACACTCAGATGCTCCACCCACAGAGTGACATCATCAGCGCTCCACCTGCTGAGTGGTTTACTGAGCAGCACATCATGACTGGAGCTGATACTGAACGCACGGTACACTAACAACACAGTCTACACACACACACACACACACACACAGTGATGATGCAGTACAACAACTCATCCTCAGTATGTGTGTGTGTGTGTGTGTGTGTGTGTGTGTGTCTGTGTGTGTGTGTGTGTGTGTGCGCGTGTGCGCGTGTGTGTGCGCGTGTGCGCGTGTGTGTGTGTGTGTGTGTGTGTGTGTGTGTGTGTGTGTGTGTGTGTGTGTGTGTCACTCACAGCCACACAGCACAGCGCTGTCTTGATTCCAGCCAGAAACTCTCTGATGTTGATCTGTGGTGGATTCAGCATATTAAACGGTGGTCGGTTCAGTATATTAAACAGTGGTAGGTTCTGTGGCGGAGCTGCGCGAGGGGCCTCTCTCTTCCCCTGCTGCTGGAAGGCCTGGAGAACATGACGGAGCCGCGGATTGCTCAGGACGGCCTGTTTCCGTCGGCTGACATCAGCGGGAAACAACTTCTCCACCGCATCCCTGACACACACACACACACACACACACACACACAGGCTGTTTCATTGTGTGTCTGATTGAGAACATGAACATTAGACAGTCACCAGCACCAAACTTAACTCGATCAGTAACTGTGTGAACCTAAAGCCCATTCACACCACAAACCATTAAACTATAATGATTACTATAATAACTGTAACAGGAACTATAATGGTTGGGAAAGTTACTTTCCAAATGTATTCCATTACAGTTACAATTTACTTCATAAATAAATAAATTAAGTATTCAGTAACGTAAACAACACAATATGAAAGTAATGTAATCTGATTACTTTTTGATTCCTTCAAGGTCACATATGTAAATAAAGTCAAGTAAAAAATAATATAATCAAAGTACTTTTATTTAATATGAATTTAAAATTAAAACTAATAAAAACTAGGCTATTAAAACAAAGCTATCGTGTCTTGTTTCACCAGCCCCGTATATTAATATAAAAGGCTCTGCAGACATCTAGTGGCTAAAGTATGGTATTACAGGTTTTTTTTTTTATTTATTTTTTTTTTTGAACATGTACAAGGGGAAAAAATATTTATAGTTTATTTATAAAATGGTTAGTTCCTGTCCTTGATTCTGATTGGTCAATAGCTGTGTTTATTCACGATAAAACACTATGACCCTAACCCTATCAACAACACCCTTAGCAACCACTCTTAGTAAAGAGTTTGTTCTCAGCTGATATTGTTCATTGAATCTAACTGTATCATGTGAGTGTTGTGAGAAAGAGATTGAGTGAACGAGTTTATTACCTGCATTCAGATTTAACATTTTCCTTCAGGTCAGTCCTATGTTCATAATAAAACATCTGTTTAAATGATGTATTATCCTGTCCTTTTAACAGTTAAGGGGTTTTCCCGTGACTGACAGCGCTAGTCATTTGTCAGGTGCGTCTTGTTCTGTGTTCACAACAATTCAGTCTTTTCAATGTTCACTACTGACTGACACACTCATAAAGGCAGTCTTTGCCGCCATCTAATGGTGTAATAATGTAACTTCTGTTGCTGTTCACGGTCAGGAACTATTTTTTTCGGCAGAAGGAAGGCTTTAGTGAACGTTTACTTCATGAAAGCTGCACTGATACATATTTTGGGCTTTAATATTTGTATTGTGTAGTAACCATTTAATTAAAGCAATAAGGTACTCAAGGCTAGTGCTGTATCATGAATAAGACACGCTAAAGGGGTTACTCCGCTTCACGTCGTGCCTAACAACACCCTTCAGCCGTGACTTATTGATGATACAGCACAGCCTCTCGTACCTTATTGATTACACACATTTAAAAATAAAAAACACCATTTACATTTTCGCCATCACTGCTGAAGCTTCTCTGACAATGTACATCATAGACATAATAAATACAAGTACATGACAAGCTGCTTCTTCTTCGGCTTTTGACTTGATACTCAACATGGCCGCGGACACTGCCACCTAGTGGTCTGCATGCATGTCAACGCTGAAGTATAAATGAAAACAGATAATCTACAGCGCAGAGGCTCAGGCGTAGGTCCGACGCAGAAGTATCAAGCTCCGGGTATACTTCACCTTCCGCGCCCGGGCGCGTCAGGCCCTTTCACACAGGATGCAGTATGCGCTGCGCTATGAAACCCATTTGTTTCAATGGCTAGCGCCGCGTGAGGACTGCGTTGACCGAAGTGCAGACGCAGCGGAGCGCAGCTTGAGTGCAACGCCTCGGTCAAAGTGCAAAATAGTTCAACTTTTGCCGCTGCGCTCTGTGACGATTACCCGCGCGACCAATAGCAACGGGGCATCCAAACAATCGGAAAGCAAAATGGATAAACAGCTATTTACTGTGTTGTAATTTCCAGAGCTATACAATACAAGTTTGCTGGTCGTATAGAGACATCGGGAGAAAAGCTGTGTCATGAAGACATGACAGACACTGTCAAGAGCTGCTCTTTCTGCTTCGTACAAGCAGGGCTATTGCTATTGCTCACTTCTTTGCACGGGACATACTTTGCTGCTGACGAAAGGTGGAACAACAATCAAATGACTATGTATAAAACTCCCGCTACATGTTTGGAAAACTCCGCCTACTGTGCTCAAAATCGCAAATCGCTTTCTATCTGAAGAGCTGCGCTGAACCCAGCGGCGAGCGCAGCGCATACCGCGTCCTGTGTGAAAGGGCCTTCACGCGCGTCTTTCAAAGTATACTAAACCAAGGATGCGCGCGGATGACAGAGTTCGACACATGTGCAGTGAAATTTCTTTCTATACTATTACCAGACAACCGGACATTCGCTAGGCAGGATTGGAGAAGAAAAATAGTGCAGCCACTATTGCAACATAGTTCAGAAGATACACCAAGAAAACAGGAATCAAAAACGTTGGAGAAGGCATGATTTTGAGTTTACTCGTCTTATTTTTGAATCGTTCTTCACACACTCTTCGTCGACGACTGCACATTGTGCTCAGTACTGTGCATATTGCCATCTAGTGGACTCTTCTTTCCTGCTTGCGCATGCGCTGTTGCACGCGCACCGCCCCAGCCAACATAGCTTGGTGGGGTCCAGATGGGAGTCACCTGGGCAGCCTAACTGGGGCCCAGACATTTTTGTCCACGGTTTCCATGGAGGCCCCACATGGGTTAGCCCAGATGAAATGAACACTGCTCAGTGTGCACACTACAGGCTGTTAAATGTAACACAGAAACATGCTGGAGTTAATGAGATAATTAGGTGATAATGAGCAGAATCACTGAAGGACAGAGAAACAACAAGAACTACGACTTCAGTCACATCCTTCGATGAAATCAACTGAAGATAAAAGACATTAAATCTCTGAAGATCTGATTAAACAACTCCACAAACAGCTTTACCAGCTTCACTCATTACTAACCAGACTGACTTTATTTCTGACATTCATCTACAAAAGTTGTTATTGAGAATTACCAGAGGTTTAGATGTTGATGATTTGTTGAAAATAAGTTTGTTTTTATGTCACCGTGATCGAGGTCAGCGCTTACTTCAGTTAGGCAGTTTGCCTCTTGTCTGTTTTAGTAATAATGTTTCTTTGGCTGCTCTTGCTGTTTGTTATGGCAAGAAAAACAAAAGACAATATGTTTAACTGCTGTCAGCTGTTCAATGATATGAATCTAATTCATTTTATTGCTTTGTTCACTGATCTAATGACTGAGCTTTATATGAAAAAAATGTTACTTTTGTACTGGATCTTCCTCAGAACAACTAAAAAAAAAGTTACAAAAACCAGAGCAGAAGAATAAATCTGAAAAATACAATGTACATTAAATCCTTTAAAACAGCTGCAAGATTTATTCACACACAGACATCAAGAATCAGCATATGATTCTCAGCAATGGTGACATGCTGCAATGCATTCTGGGTGCCTCATACAAAACTCATCCATGGCTCCCAGAATGCATTGCAGCATGAAGCATGTCACCATTGTTGAGAATCATACGCTGATTCTTGACGTCTGTTTGTAACTAAATCTCTCAGGAGGTTTGAAGTGTTTAGTGAACAATGTGTTTTTCAAATTTTCTGATTAAAACATTTTTATTGTTGTAATTCTAGAAGAGATCCAGCACAAAGTTAAACACATTTTGCTCATAAAAAGTTCAGTCATTAGATCAGTGAATTAAGACACTAAATGATGACTATATTTTTATCATTTAGCAGGTGACCATATTGTCTCTTGTTTTTCTTGCCATAACGAACATAATTCTCAATAAGAGCTTCTGTAGATGAATGTCAGAAATAAAGTCAGTCTGGTTAGTAATGAGTGAAGCTGGTAAAGCTGTTTATGGAGATGTTTAATCAGATCTTCAGAGATTTAATGTCTTTTATCTTCAGTTGATTTCATCGAAGGTTGTGGCTGAAGTCGTAGTTCTTGTTGTTTCTCTGTCCTTCAGTGATTCTGCTCATTATCACCTAATTATCTCATTAACTCCAGCATGTTTCTGTGTTACATTTAACAGCCTGTAGTGTGCACACTGAGCAGTGTTCATTTCATCTGGGCTAACCCATGTGGGGCCTCCATGGAAACCGTGGACAAAAATGTCTGGGCCCCAGTTAGGCTGCCCAGGTGACTCCCATCTGGACCCCACCAAGCTATGTTGGCTGGGGTGCTGTGCGGCCGAAAATGACGTCACGAACACGGACGGCTGAAGTATACCTGGGGCTTCAGCCTTTAGCAGCGTCTCAGCGTCTGAGGGAATGACTGTAGACAGGTGTTATTGCGCATACACCAGCAGGTGGCTCACGTGAGTCATGACTGGCAACAGAACCAGGAACTATAACTGGACTGGATGGAACTGAAATAAATTATTTGAATGTTGTGATCCTATCAGTCTTATGATAGCAACCTGAATTGTAACAAAGCACTGTTCGCCAGAGGAGGACTGCCCCCCCGACTAAGCCTGGTTTCTCCCAAGGTTTTTTTCTCCATTTTAACACCTATTTTCCACTTGTTTGCCACCTGATGTCACCTGTTGGAGTTTGGGTTCCTTGCCGCTGTCGCCTTTGGCTTGCTTAGTTGGGGACACTTGACATTTGACTTGACATTTGATATTCAACAGTATTCTTGACATTTATTCAGCAGTGCTTTGATCTGCCTGCATTGACACTATTCTTGAAGAGCTGCTGTGCAGCAAAAATTATGTACCAGTTATCAATGTTAAGCTGCTTTGATACAATCTGCATTGTAAAAAGCACTATATAAATAAAGGTGACTTGACTTGACTATAATCAAGCAGCGTTTAATACAGCTTTATGTCAAAATATTAATTTATTTAGCTTTGAATGAAACCATTATAATCCTGATAGTATTCCCGTTTTCTTCTAAATATAACTGTATTCTGATTAATTTGTTTTTGGATGTAACTAACAAATTACAGTTGCCATATTTTTATCCTGATTACGTAACGCCGTTATGTATCCCGTTACTTCCAAACCTGATGATAACTACATTCCGCGTCTCTCACCGGAGCAGGATGTTGACTTTGGGAAAGCCCTGCCATACCGCTCGGCACTCTGGGCAGTCGGTCCGGAGAGCGGACGCCCACCATGTGGCCAGGCAGTGGCGGCAGAAGCTGTGTCCACAGGTGAGTGTGGTGGGCTCGACCAGCACCTCGTAACAGCAGTGACAGCTGAACTCAGACGCAGACAGTCCCGCCATCGGCTCCTCAGACTCGCTGAGCTCCGGGTCTACAGGGATCCACTCGTCCATCACACTCTGTCAACACACACACACACACACACACACACACACACACACACACACACACACAGATCTTATAACAGGACGGCTCCTGTAAGTGTCTTCAGGCAGGTTCATGTCTCACTCAGTCTCAGCGCCGGTCAGCTAATCGTCTCTCCTCTCATATCGGCTCTTTCGGTTTAGTCATTTAAACACTCGTTTCTCACAGATCACGACAGAAGAGAAAGAGAAACTGCTTTATTTCAGCGCAGCACTGCCTACTCAAAACACACACACGTGACGCGTCATTTCCTATATTTATGGGGACTTTCCATTGAGGGGCAGTACATTTCGATGCCAATTTAGCTCAAACCATCATAAATACCCAAACACACACACACACACTCTTTCAGTCTGTGTATCTGGTCCTCCCTCTCAGAATCCTGACATTCACTTTCACTTCTGATGTGCTTCATTACCATTGCTAATATTTGTACATTCATATCCTGTAAAAAACAACACATAAAGTTACTCACAGAGAAAGATTGCTTCTGGTTTCTCAACATCGTTTGCTTTCTTATGAACTAAATATTGTCACTCCACGAGACTTTTCTGTAGGGATGGATGTCATTCCCACTTTAAAAACTCAGGAGACTCTTCACCTTCTTCCAGCTCTTGGGATCATCCTTGTGACACAGCAATAGGGAAGATTTGCTTTTTGTCCAGTCCCTCCCTCAGGAATAGAAGAATGATATTGTTCCTTCTGAAATCTCTTAGTAGAGGGATTGTTTTGATGATATTCATTGGAAGAAGGTGCGGTCTTTACCCAACAAATATGTGATCACCAAAAGGATAAAGAAGAATCTTTATATATAAAGTTTCCTGAGATGGATCCTCTATGCTCTTTTTGTGAAGTGGAAGATGAGTCTATCCTCACTTTTTAGGGATTGTGGGATCTTTTGAAAGAAATTTTGTTTATTTGTATGTGCTTCTTTTTTTGAAAAGTTTTCTCTGGTGTTTAAGGATGTCTTATTTGGAATGAATTTATAACTCTGATAAAATAAAAAAAATCTATCTATTTTTTCTTGCCAAGTTTTTATACATAATTGTACATTTGTCTGTTAAACCTCTTTATATTATTATTAGACTTGAAATGTTATTTGAGTATTTTTCTTCTTCCAGTAATGTCAAAGCTCTATAGTCCTTCACGCTGTGCACAAGGTATTATATGAATGTTTTTATATTGAACAAAAAAGGGACTTTCATGACGTAACATTCATGAGTCACGTGCTTCACCTGTGCAGAACCGTTGTCATCATTGGCATCTCAAGGCGAGTTTGTTTTTGTGGTTGACAGATCTGGCAGTATGGAATGCAGGATGCATCATGGGAAAGACGTACAGATGCGCATTGAAAGTGCAAGAGTAAGATTTAGGATTTATAATATGACACGTTTATTGAGATGTATTGAGTCACTGTACTCATCTGTGCACGTGTCTCTCTAGGACACGCTGTTGTTGCTGCTGAAGAGTCTGCCCATGGGATGCTACTTCAACATCTATGGATTCGGCTCTCGATTTGAGTCCTTCTTCCCGTCAGTATCCAAACGCTAGTTGTTCTTCAGGAATTATGCTATTTAGTGTGGTTTTGTGAGAGACTGTGGTGTGTGTCGTTGCAGTCAGAGTGTTGTGTACAGCGAGGACACAATGGAAGAGGCTCTACGGAGAGTAAAGGACATGGATGCAGACATGGGCGGCACAGAGATCCTCCAGCCGCTGAAACACATCTACAGTCAGCCCTGTCACCCGGATCACCCCCGACAGGTACAGCCAAACATATTAATCATCAAACACTCTTTCTGAACGTCGGTGAGGTGTTTCCTCAGCCTGACACTGATTCTCTCTCAGCTGTTCATCTTCACGGATGGAGAGGTGTGGAACACTAAAGAGGTGCTGGACCTGGTGAAGAGTCACGTCTACTCTCACAGGTGGAGCTCACGTCTCACTCCTCCTCATCTCCTGACATCACAGCGTTTAGCTCATGTCAGGTGATTGTGTTCTCCTGTCTTCAGGTGTTTCTCCTTCGGGATCGGTGAGGGTGCGAGTACGGCTCTCATCACAGGAATGGCCAGAGAAGGTTCAGGTCACGCTCAGTTCATCACAGGCACTGACCGCATGCAGCCCAAAGTAAGATCTGCTGTGGAAACAGAGTGGACAGAATCAGTACAAGATGTTCAGGGTTTTTATTTACCACTCTTTCTTCTTGTCCTCTCTGTCAGGTGATGCAGTCGCTCAGGTTTGCTCTCCAGCCGGCTGTGGATAATATCTCTGTGGACTGGACCGTTCCTGAGGGCGTTACGGTGGACACGCTGTCACCACCCATCAACACCCTGCTCCAGGGTCAGAGGGCGCTCATCTACGCTCAGCTGAAAGGACAGGTCAAAGCTTTTTAATGGTTAATTTAAAGAAACTTTGGAGACCAGTGCCACACTGTGTAAACCAAGGGCTCTTCAACCAGTAGCCACTGGGAAAAATCCAACATGTCGATCATTTTGTGTGGCGTGTCCGAACCCAGATGTGGTGCACCACTGGTCCTTGAAAGAAAAGAGCTGAAGAGTGTAAAATCATCAAATGCGCACGTTACGTTTTCTTTCTCTCTCATCATAGAGTTCAGGAGAGGCAGAAGGAGCTGTAACTGTGAAATACAGACTGAAGGACCAACCAGTGACTAACCAGCTCCAGTTTACTCTCAAACCAACGGAAGACACGGGGTAACACACACACTCATGGCTGAACTAACCCTTTGAGTATTCTTTTTCAATTGTACATGTAAAGTACAAAAGTACTTGATTTTTAAATTAGGTATTAAATGTAAAAATACTGATTGTTTTTTACTAGTCAGACCAGTCATTAGTCAGAGCACTAATAATAAAAGATCAGTGCAGACATTTAATAAGTACCGATATGCAAATAAGAAAACGTTTTAGTTTGTTTTACGCTGTTGAAACATATACTAAAATATCAGTTTACGTTACTGATAATTCAAGTTCAAACAAGTAAAAATATGTACCACAAAAAATAGGAAAATCAAAATTTGTGTAAATGTGGCAACAAATAGTATAAAATTAGACTGTACTAATGTTACATGTGGCAAAATGCATTAACATTTCTAGAGGAATGCTGTGCAAACACACACATCAGCGGGGAATATGCTGGGCCTGCTCTGTACACACAGTGACATCTTCACATTCAAGCGTTTCAATGGGCTGAAACAGCTTTTATGGCAGATTTAGTGAAAGTAAAAGTTTACCAAAATAAAACTACTGTGATAAAGTACAGTTAAGTACTTAAGTCGCTGATAAAATTGTATAATATAAATTCTTTGTTACTGTCCACCACTGATACACACTCAGATTTATATTTATTTATGTATTTATTTACTTATTTAAGTTGCTGAATTTGTTACCTCTGTGATCTTCCATTGCCTCTTCTATCAGCCGGGTTAGGGTTTATTATTGTTCAGTTTTCAGTCAGTGCTTGTTTTGGCTTTAGCAGGACAATTATAGATATGACATGAAACAATACAAAGAAGAGCCGGATCATATGACCTAATATCATGGTTGTGTTGACATTACTCCACCATATCAGATCTCCGAGCTGCGTCTCTGACAGTGAAGACTGTATATTTGACAGGTTTGTGTTTGTTGCTGCAGACTGACGATCCACCGGCTGGCGGCCCGGTCTGTGATCCGCTCTCTGGAGCTGGAGGAGCGGGCCGGAGGAGCAGACGCGGAGGCCGTCAGGAGCAGGATCGTGGAGCTCAGTGTTCAGGCAGGAGTGAGCAGCGTTCATACAGCCTTCATCGGTGTTAATAAAGACAGCAAACAGACGGTGAAAGGGCCGCTGCTGCAGAGGAGAGTGCCAGTACAGGGTAAGTTCACTGATTTCTGTGTGTGTTTACAGCAGGGCTGCCCAGTTCTGATCCTGGAGAGACACTGTCCACCAGAGTTTAGTTCCCATCCTTATTAAATTCTCTCGAAACTTCCAGGGGTGTATATGAAATCATTCACTATTCCCCACATTAGTGCACTAATACAGCCCAAATGAAAGCGAGTGAGTGAATTCAGACACTGAGTGCGCTGGAAGGGCTGCCTCTTTTGCACAGTTTGTGATTCCTGTTTAATAATTACTTGAAAATTAGCAACCTGGCTGCTCCAGTAGTAATAAAAAGTCTTATTTTGAATTCATGGAAACTAGCATGTATAAACATTAATAAAATGATTTAATAATCAAAAAAATCAAAATTTATAATTTTATAATTTATAATCAAAATGAAATTTACACCTGTTTGATGTTATGCCGTAGCCACATTAGACCAGCGTCTAACAGCTAGTGGGTGATTTCGGACACGGCCCAGGTGAGTGTGTTGGAGCAGGTTGGAACTAAACTCTGGAGTACACCAGGATCAGGATTGTTTAGGAGTATGATTTCATAATCAGTTCCCTATCGAATGGGAACTCACACTGCATCCTCTTGAGGACACTATAGGGAATGCCTCCGGCATGACCGGTGTTTGAGCTGTTAGGCTCTCTGTGAGCCTCCTTAGCCACATTTCCACTGTCAGGCCAGTGCGAGGCAGGGCTATCAACGTGCCGAGCTGGGCCAATAGCCTCGGACCTCAAGCACCGAGGCCAAAATCAAGTTATATTTCCACTGTTTGGTCAGCATGACTGCAGTGAACGCTTGATCTTTACTTAAAGACTTAAGACTCCAACATCAATATTTGACCAATGTTTTACAATAAAAAATGTTACAGTAAGTAATTTTAATTTGTCAGGAGTGCACATCATTCAAGCTGAATCTAACTGATATTTATATTCACATAAAAAGAGAACGCACACCTATTCAGTTTCACCTGCTTCCGTTTATTTACAATCACAGGAGTTCACAAAACAACTCCATTAAGGCTTTTAAATCCAAAGTCTTACACATTTAGAAATATATTGATAATATATCATATGTTTACCACACATTTCTGTAAATTTTCCTTGAAATTATGTGATTGCAATCCGAGGATTGCAGTCAGAGCAACAGAGGGAGCTCATAGACTTTAGTAGACTTTAGCATCACATACAAGAATATTTCTCACCAAATACTGATGCACCTCTTGATGGAAATAACATCATAACATTCATTTCCATCAAGAGGTTAGCAATTTTTGGTCAAGATCTTGTATTGACAATGCAAGAGGTGAGAGCTCTGTAAAGTCTCCTCCAGCACATCCCAAAGACTCTCAGTAAATGTAGGCTCTGGACTCAGAGGTGCCAATCTTACATCTTAAAGTACATCTTAAAACATGGTTGTTTAAGAAATGAAAAGCTACACACTCCATCTGTTAGGGTTAAAAGAACTGTTGCTAAACATATAACATGCTAAAAACATAATAATCACTGTAATAATGATCCATTCATAGACTCTTAAGCTTATGCCTATTTAAATCCAAACAGCGACCTTTTTTTCAGTTCTTCAAACACCGTTCATTCCCCATCGTGTCCTCAAGAGGGTGCAGTGTCTTGTTCCCTTTCTCAGGGAACCACGGTTACACGCGTAACCCGAGACATTTTCCTGCCACATTATAGTTTAATACTAGTGTGCGCACATTAATATGTGAAATTGCATTCTTTATTAGAAATGTTCACGATGTATGGTGGCCTTATGGGAAATCATAGAAAGAAATCATATGCATTGTTCTTTATTTAACCACTAGTGGTCCAATGGGGGTCGCTTGACCATTTTTAATTTTCTGTTCTTTTTTTCTTTCTTCTTTTTGTATTATTATTTTTTTCTTTATCTCTTTGTGCTGGTAATGCAGAACTGTGTTTTTTCTATGCCAATGCATTGAAGAAATCACTCGAAAAAATAGGAAAATTAAGAATGGTCAAGGTGTGTGTGTGTGTGTGTGTGTGTTTTTATCAGAAGCTGGTTTGGTGTGAGTGTTTTTGTTTGTGGTTGTGTCAGATTTGTGTTTTTAAAGTGTCTTATATTCTTACATGTGCTTTTGTCTCTGTTTTCTTAGCAATGGCGGCTCGATTGATGGCTTGTTCTGGAATGCGTAAGAGAAATACACAGACAGACACTTCACTCCACTTGCTTTGTTCTTTATTGAATGTGTATTTTCTTGTTGTCTTTTTCTCCATATCTGAATGTCGCTCTTTGAATGATTGTTTTCAGCATATACCCTTATCAGTTTCTCTCTTTTTCTTAGCAAGGTTGTCTTCCCGTAAAGCAGGCGGTTCTATAATGTGTAAGTCGAGATATACTTGACTGAGCTTTTCTTGTTCTGTTTTGAATGTGTACATGAATCTAATAGTCTTTTTTGTTCTTCAGCACGCGCCTGTAGATCAGTGGCTAAGTTCTTCAGCTCACAACCTCCTCCTGATTCGTCTGATGAATGTTGTGCT
This sequence comes from Chanodichthys erythropterus, assembly GCF_024489055.1. Lineage (NCBI taxonomy): Eukaryota > Metazoa > Chordata > Actinopteri > Cypriniformes > Xenocyprididae > Chanodichthys > Chanodichthys erythropterus. The sequence goes on from NC_090244.1 coordinate 31,423,451, forward strand.
TTACGTCCAGGTAAATCCACACATCCAGAAAACAGTGCCCTGGATTTCATTTATCTGCTTTAATCATCATATCAGAAATAGCGCTGCTTTACGTGTCTAGCTTCCTTCTGTGTGTTTCAGCCGAACCCGAGCCCCAGATGGACCCTTTGCTCCGGCTGGTCTCTCTTCAGAAGGCCTCGGGATGCTGGGAGCTGAGCTACGACTTAGCTTACGTGTTTGGGAAGACTGAGGACGAGGTGACCAATCACAGACCGGCACAGGTGGGGTATATGATGTCATATGTGTGTGTGTGATCAGTTCAGCGTGAGTGTGTGACGTGTGGTTGTGTGTTCCAGGTGGACGGGTCCGTGTGGGCCACCGTTCTGGCTCTGATCTGGTTATACTCGTGTAGATCAGGTGACCAGGTGGAGTGGCAGTTTGTGGCCATGAAGGCGGCGTCATGGATCCGCTCTCAGAAACGTGAGTCGACATCCATTCATTCAGCGTTCAGTGCTTCCTGTAGATGTTCTGCTACAGTGTGTGTGTGTTTCAGCGGACGGCCTGTCTCAGTGTGTGTGTGACGGGAACGTCCTGTTGGGATGTCAGGTGACTGAAGGCATGCTGGGAATCTGAAGACTGTCAGAAGAACAAATAACTCACTCTTGATCTTGAACAGAATTAATAGAGAAACACAGACACATTTCTGTTTGTATCGTGACAGAGGGAAGCTTTAGGGCCTGACCTCAGTTCATGTTATTGCTCTAAATATGACTGTGAATGTATAATCTTATGCTGCTCTATGTTCTGGACTTCAGAACACTATCCTGGGGCATTGGGCGGAAAATTAAAGAAATTATCAAAGAGAAAGCATCAATATATCAATTGTTTTGTGTGATTACAAATAATCATAAACAGACCCTCTCTCTTTTGTGAAATAATGCTAATATCACTTTATTTCTGTGTGATTAATGTGCCGTCCTGACACTAATTAATCATTGGATCACTTTTTATTGTAAAACTGTGGTAAAACATTGGTCAGGTTTAAAAAAACAGGTATCTTCAGATCTAATTTAATGCTTTTTAATGTCATACATGACCCATGACTGACCACAGATACTATATATATATATATGTCCCAAAACCTGAACTGTAATCAATTTAATGATTATTCAGTGTTGAAACTAAATCACTCTGAATTCATCAGAAACAGCTCGACCCTCTTGTGTCCGTCACAGAGCAGCCCTTTGGGGACACGTTTGGCCATGAAGGTCTCACATGTCATCCCTTTTTTATTTATTCTTGAGTAAAATAAAAATTATCAATTTATGCATTTCTTTTGTGATTTTTTTATTTGAATTACCTCTTAAAGTACCATATTTGTCTTGTAAAATATGCAAATTTTTGTTATATTGAATGTTTTTTGTTTTTTTTACTTTAGTAAAAATAATCTGTGTGTGTGTGTGTGTGTGTGTGTGTGTGTGTGTGTGTGTGTGTGTGTGTGTGTGTGTGTGTGTGTGTGTGTGTGTGTGTGTGTGTGTGTGTGTGTGTGTGTGTGTGTGTGTGTGTGTGTGTGTGTGTGTGTGTGTGTGTGTGTGTGTGTGTGTGTGTCTCATATAAACATTTCTGCTGTGTTTTGGGAGATAAGAATTACTTTTTTTTTGTTTTTTTGTTTTTTTTTGTTTACCAATTTACCACAAATCATACGCAATCATTAGCTTGCACATGAAATATTACAATTTTATGAAGAAAAAAAAAAATTACTTTAATAATGATCTAAACTGAGTTTCTGGATATTGATCTAGGCGTTAGAGGCAAAATTGTGCTGGTTAGAAGAAAACCTGCAGGAATTACAGTTCTAGAAGCTGTGTTGTGATGAAACATTTATGATTATTATCAATGTGGAAAACAGTTGTGTATTTTTTTTTTCCCCCCCAGGATCCTTTGATGAATAGAAAGTTCAAGAAAACAGCATTTATCTGAAATACAAAGCTTTTGTAACAATATACACTAGTGTTCAAAAGTTTGGGGTCAGTAAGAATTTTTATTTTATTTTTTTAAAGAAATTAATACTTTTATTCAGCAATGATGCATTTAATCGATCAAAAGTGACAGTAAAGACATTTATAATGTTACAAAAGATTATATTTCAAATAAACGCTGTTCTTTTGAACTTTCTATTCAAAGAATCCTGAAAAAAAAAAAACACTGTACACAAATATGTTGTACAATTGTACATAAATGTTTCTTGAGCAGCAGATCATCATATCAGAATTATTTCTGAAGGATCATGTGACACTGAAGACTGGAGTAATGATGCTGAAAATTCAGCTTTGATCACAGGAATAAATTACACTTTACAGTGTAATAACCAGATGATTTACACTGGAGTAATATTTCACTGTTTTATTGTATTTTTATTAAATTAATGCAGCCTTGATGAGCAGACGGGACTTCTTTCAAAAACATTAAAAATCTTACAGATTCCAGACTTTTGACATATTTAACCATTATAAACACAATAAAATCTGGATTTTTGTGAAAGGTTAGATTTTTTGTTGTTTGAAGTGTCTGTTTTTGCAATTCCACATACATTTGCAAAAATATGTAAAAACAAAAAAAAAAAAAAAGACAAATTTTGTATTTACAAAATATTTATTTCAATAAACCAAATATTATATATTATCTACCAAATAATTTCTTGTTCTAGAGTTCTTATATTAAAATTATACATATAGTATATAAACTTTAGAATAAGAAATGATTGGTTAGATAGCATGGGAGTGGATGGAGATCAGTTTAGTCTGATCTTCTCGTGTTGAAGGGTCATTGTCAAATCAAACTGATCTCAACAGATTCTCAATACTCATGTGGCCTGTCCTGAATGAATCATGTAGCATGTGACATCCACAGCTGCTGACCTCCATGTACTTCAGCACGTTCTTGCTGGAGATGATTGAGGAACTTCAGGTCCATCCATACCAATGGAAATAGATGCTTCAGGTCTGATAGATGCACATGTTTCTGAGAGGAGAAATAAAAATAAATGATTTGACATCAAAGAGACAGTGTTACAGGCATGTTCAGTTATTGCACATGTGCTTTGATTCCAAAACAGCTCTCAAAACACCTAGTTTCACTGAAGAACAGGAGTGCAACGGTTCACAAGAAACACGATCATGTATTGTAGTTCTGCAATAAAAACATGCAATGCTAAACACGCACCACTAATCTACTAAATTAATAACACTGTAAATCCTGCATCTTCATCAGTTCATCCAAAAACACCTCCACAAACCAAAGTCCAGCTGTACTTACACTGAAACAGCAGATCCTGTCTGCGAACGTCCCGTGAACGGATTCTGGGAGTCCTGTTATCTCAGATCTAACGTGGTCATCTAGCGTTGAAACTCTCGAACACAAATGGTCCTGCGCGGCTCACTGCAGAAGTCAGTTTATCTTTGAGGTCCAGTTTTAAACGAAGCTGGTTTGGTCCTCTCGCTGATCGACTGTCGCTCCATGTTCCTGCGGTAGCGGCTCCACGCTGAGCGTGTGCCCAACTTAAATAACTTTTTACAAACACTGCCTCCATTTTCCAGCAATCATCACACAAATGTCAAAGGTCACCGTGAAGGCTAATCTGTGCCGTCGCTGCAGACAGGCGTGCTGAGACGGGTTTTGATGAAGCTCAGCGTGATTTGGGTTCTTCAGGCTGCTGGACCCGTGAACACGACCTACTCATCCAGCCAGTCCAGCTCCAGGCCAAGGAAGGACCTCCTGACCACTCCAGAGTAAAACTCAGCTGCGTGTCGACGCTGATGTCCTGCAGCGCTGTGAGGAGGATGACGTCGCGGTCCGCTCCGTTCAGCTTCAGCACGCAGTGGAAGGGCTCCAGGTTGGGCCTCGTGGAGGAGCGTTTGATCCTTCTGTCCACAGTGTCCGTGTCGGGGTGGCACTCGCAGGGGACGGTGTGAGCGTCGACGCACAGGTCTCTCTGTCCGGCTCTGAAGAAGAACAGGTTCCTGACCCGGCCATGAAGGCCCTGAATCATGGCCATCCCTTCGGCTGCTGGGATCACCTTCCCGTGGTAGTCACACACGATGTCACCTTTGGAAATCGGTCGGGTCGCAACCACTCCTGCGGTGAAGAGAGCATCACATGGAGTTAGTGAACGCAGCAGAGGAAAACTTCAGGTCCTGGTGCAGCTGAACTGAACGTTTGAGTGAAGTCATCACTTCTTACCTAGACCTTCCTCGGCACCGAAGTCTTTGATGGCCAGGCCTGTCCAGGTCTGCTCCGACACACATTTTATGATGACCTCATTGGTCTCAACGGTGCCGCTGGGAGGCGGTCTCCACAAGCGCTCGATCTCTTCAGGCTTGGGATGGTTGGTCTTCCACCCCTCCTGCGCGATCAGCCTCGCCACCTTTGCGGCCGAAGGCTTGCGGTGTGTGAAGCGTGCTGAAAGACGATCACAGGACTTTACTCGTGCCCGTCACTCGTTTGTGTCAATGAGTTCATCAACGCATTAATATCAGTCACTTACACAGCAGGTACTCCTCTCTCTGGGCGTACTGGGTGGCCCGCCACTTGTAAAAGACGCGGTCTTGGGGAAAGCCTGAATCGACCCGCTGTCTTTTGGTGGGAGGCTGGCCCTCCAGAGACACGGGGAATCTGGTCACGAAAGCGCAGAAATCTCTCCACGAGCTGGAAACAGCCGTGCCGGTTCAGCTAGGAAGGAGCTGTCGTCTGAAGAAGTGCTGATCAAGAGAGGAAAACAGTTTAAAACATGAGCTCAGTTCAGCTGGACACATCACTGGATGAAGAGACGTACCCAGCCAGCGAGTCCAGCTGCTCCGCTGCGTCCACCACATCCTGCGGCGTCCTGTCCCGCTGGGCCGCGCCGGCGCTATGGGCCAGGTACCGGTTCACAGCCTCCTGTTGTGGTGCCGGGAGCTTCTGCGCCGCCTTCCCAGCAGCCCTCCTCACGTCCTGGCTCGTGAAAGGGGCCAGCTTATAACTGCAGGAACAAACACGACATGTGACTATGCCCGACAGGTGCAACGACACACGTGAGCGCGTGGATCTGTGTAGGTACGTACATCTCGTGTAGCCGGTTCATGTCCTGGGACACACTATGGACTGTATCGCTGGACGATGAAACAAAAAAACCCCGGCAGAATTTCTCCAGCCCGATGTTCTTAGGCCGGATCTGCCTGAAGTAGAGCTGCAGAACCTGTGGAAGAGACCGGAGAGTCACTGACTGTCAAACACTGGCGCAAGAGATCTGCGGTTTGAGTCGAACTGACACTTAAAGCTTCCTCCTCTTTCGTCAGGGCGATCTGTACACTGGCAGTTTTCTCTCTCCTCACGCCGATCACCACCCTGCCACCCCGAGAGACCCGCTCCACCCAGTCTGCGTCCTGGAAAACATTGAGAAAGTGTCATTTACTGATGCATCCCTGTGCAAATATCACAGCAAACCAAGTGTGAACTCACTGATATAGCTGCACGATAAGCTGGTCCAACATCAGCGTCAGACCAGCTGCAATTAGCATTTTTTAAAAACTTTAAAAAGTATAATGTTTGACCACAAGGTGGCGCCTCAAAACCTATTGTGTGCCTTCAGAGCATGGTGCCGATGACACATCCTGAGTTTCGTAATGGTAAATCAGTGCATTCATATGATACAGCATTTCATATCATAATACTGTATTGTATTTAATGGAAATTTCATGTTTTGTTCTATTATAGCGCCACCAACAGGCACACTTTTTTTATTGTGTGTCCTCAGAGTGTGTCCTCATACATGTGTGTGTCACATCTGGTGAAAATCTCTCACTTCATTTCGGAGTTATAGACATTTATATGTATAAAATAAAAAAAAGTGACCCATGGATGGCTTTGATTGGATTTTCTGCCACTTCCTCTCAAAACTGACATTTGTGCATTAGCATATTGTTAACGAACTATGGTTTTGTGTTTCCTACGGTGGTTTCATCTCGGACTAACAGTTTTGAATATATTCAGCAAGCTCTAAATCACAATGTTGCACAAACCATAAGCTGAAACCTAACGTGTTTGGCATCGTTGGACTCATCAAGGATTCGGGAGTCGAAGGAGATGACTCCCATGAAAATAAGCATGTGAATATTTGATTTTACCACTTGAATCTTCCCATGCTCCTTCAGGGCACTGTGCTCATGACCCATACTGAGTTTCATAATACACTAATGCATTCATACAGCATTTTAGCACAAAATTCAAAATGGCCAATATGGGGAAAATTGGAAATCAATCGACTCGGCATGATACAACAAATCTAACTTGTGATTTTTGGACAAATTGTTCAGAAGTTATAATCAAAAATAGTCATTTTTAATAACTCCAGAGCAGTAGGTGGCACTGCGCTGAAACCGCATTTAACCTCAGGTCATGCTTGTACTGACATGGACCAGGTTTGATTTGAAAACAATGAAGCACTGAGGAGGTACAGGAGATACAGCCTTATTTATGTTTTAGCAAGCGCTTCATTCAATTTGTTTGCACGTTTTTCATAAACAGTTTGACAAATCAGCTTGAATTCCATTACTTTTTGTCGACATGTTCTGAAGATGATCTGGTTCAGCGTTCATGAAAATCAACAGGAGGAGGAGTTTAGGAATCAGAGGGAAAATAATTTTGTTTCTAGCCCTTATGGTTCAAAAATTATTAGCATAAATGTGACACTTTGGACACCTGGTGGCGCTAGAGGAACTAAGTTAGAGACTCCAAACTTCCTAACTTTCCCATAAGCGGCTCTATGGGCTGCTGTAGACTTCCAGAGCGTGAGAAACATCATAATTCAGTGCTTGACCTCGAGAAACAGATGAACTTACAGTCAGTCCTTCTACAGCTCCGGGACGCTGCATGTGACGGTACACCAGGAGCGCCTCGCAGTAATACCGGTAGAGCGTCATGTCTGTGTTTGAAAGCACCTTCCCTCCCACCAGATCCCCGTGGAGCCGGAGGAAGTCCAGCTTTGCCACCTGCAGGATCTGCTGGCAGTCTTTGATGCCGGGAGCGTCCTCAGCACACCGTCTGTGTTCGGGTTAAACAGACGAGAGGTTATTGAAGACAACGCTTGTAAATAACCTCAGTACAAGATCAACATGTCATCCTCTAACCTGGAGTCGCAGGTGTTCTCCTCGTTGGTCTTGGATACGGTCTTCCGCAGAGTCCTCAGCATGACAGCGTATCTCCTGCATTTTTTCCGGAGCTGTGGGATTTTTCTCCGCAGATCCCGCCTTGCCGTCAAGTACTCCAAGAACCGTTTAATGCTCTTGACGTAGCTGAGGATGGAGGCTGATCGCACGTCCGCGCGCCGCAGGGTCGTCAGGAGGTCCCGGGTCTCCGTGCTCTTGGAGAGGAAGTCCAGAGACAGCTTACTCCCGGTGGGCTGCATGTACCGCAGGAAACGGGACACGCTGTCAACCTGTGAAGAAGGACGGAGAGAATGAATGTCTGCATGAAGACCAAGAAAAACACAGAAGACTCTGAAAAGAGATCTTACCTCCTGCTGAACATTGGGCACCTTCAGTGTCTTCATCAGGAACTCTTTAAATCCCACCAGGAACTTGGTTTTCACAGGGAACCTGCGATGCAGACCGGCCTCCCTCATCTTTATCCTCTCAGACGAGAGTGTGGTTGGAGGATCTCTGGAGGATGTGACGGTGGTGGCAGCAGCATCATCTTCAGGCTCCAGGACCATCTCTGACTCCTGCGGCAGGTTCAAGATGAAGAACCCACGCTGAAGAAGCTCCTTGACCAGGGTGATCCGGGAGCGTCTGTGGGGCAGGAGATCACAGAGCTGTCCGTACGTCCAGGTCCTGTTGTTACGGGTCCACTCCTTGCTGGAAGCCTTGGCCTTCTGCAGCTCCTCCACGCACTCCTCGGACGTGCTGGTCTTCATGCACACCCTGGCCAGGTGAACGGAGAGGTTGTCGTGAGGCTTGTAGCACCGCAAGCAGTGCACGATGTGGCGATCCGCAGACCTGAGGAAAAAGGACATGAAATGAAGAGAAGTGATTCAATGAAACTAAACGGGGTCTGCACTGTTAGCACTTCTACTGTGAGAGACTGGAGCGGGTGAGAAAGGGTGTCAATTACTGAACCCCCACAAAAAAAAAAAAAAACCTAGTTAATATAAAATAAAAACACTGTAACCACAAATTAACCATGGTTTTGCTAAACTAACCATAGATTTGGCCGTGGTTTCTGTAGTAAAATGGTGATTACAAACATTAACCTTTTTTGTTTAAAATTTACCAAAAAATATATAATGATAAAAAAAACACCATAAACCTATTTACCAAAACCTGATTTATCTTATCCTGAATCGCTACAGTATACCTAAAATAAGTGTTTATATTCGGACTATTTTAGTCTGGTTCAGGTCGCACCACTGCGGAGTAGCACAGGTCTGCGTGATTCGTCACAGACATAAACACAGAGAAGTAGTTCCGGCTACAATGTTCTTCCGCAAGACGCATGCAGTTCTGTTTATTAATCGCTAGATCGCCAAAAGTTAATTCGTCAAAAAAAGGTCACATGTACTTAAAATCTATATTAAAGCTCCGTTCACATATATATATATATATATATATATATATATATATATATATATATATATATATATATATATATAAATAATATATAGCGCTCAAGTTAAAATCAGTGCAGCTTTTCTCCAGTCCACTGCGCGCGCGTCGCGTTTGTCAGAGCAGAAACGCTTGTTTTCTGTGAACGCGCATACAGCGCGACGCGTCACATGCGAGACCAGATGCAGAGGAAAGAGAAAAGTGGCCAGCTTCGACTACTGAAACTTTAAAAACTCAGTTAAAACATTGTTAACATTTTTTTATTATTATATAATCAAACTTGCTTTGTCATAAACTCTACATATAACGTCAGATAAAACCCTCATTCAGATGCGACCACCATATATTAAACTGTTTATTCTTGGATAGATTAATTCTCAAACGCAGAACACATCCTCTGAAGGAAAGGCAACACAAGCTCACCTCATCTCGGTTAGTTCAGGCATTGTGACAGCAGGAGAGTCTCTGATAAAGGAGAAAAGTTTGTGTTTGGATGAATGAAAGCGTGAGAGCAGTGTTCCTCCTCTTCTTCTCTGTTTCAGGGCAGTTATCAGTCAGCTTGTAGGCGCATTACCGCCCTCTTCTGCTCCGGAGTGTGGCTCAGATCACAATGACCTCACCTCCTGTATTTGTGTTCGTTTGTGCAGGTGTGGGCGGGGTCAGCTCACCTGCAGTGATGTCACCGAAGCTGAGCCAATAAGAAGAGCCAAAGGCGTGGCCAGACAAGTCTTGCTACTCTCTTAACATTAAGCTGTATATATTTATACAATACCATTCAAAAGTTTGGGATCAGTATATGATTTCTAAATGTTTTTCATGTTGTGCTCACCAAGGAATATATAATGAAATATTATTACAATTCAAAATAGCTGTTGTGAATATATAATAAAGTGTAATTTATTCCTGTGATCAAAGCTGAATTTTCAGCATCATTACTCCAGTCTTCAGTGTCACATGATCCTTCAGAAATCAATCTGATATGATGATTTGATGATCAAGAAACATTTATGATTATTATCAATATAATCAAATAAATATAATTTATTATTATTATTTTATTTTTACTTTGAAAGAGTTTTTGCTGAAATTTTTTTTGTGGAAATAATGCAGTAATGCATTCAAACATCTGTGGTAAGATTAAAGAGAAAGAGAGAGAGAAATTAATATTTTTATTAATCAAGGATGCATTAAACTGATCATGTGACACTGAAGACTGGAGTAACGATGCTGAAAATTCAGCTTTGATCACAGGAATAAATTACACTTTACTATATATTCACATAGAAAACAGCTGATTTACACTGGATCAATATTTCACTGTTTTACAGTATTTTTGATAAAATAAGTGCAGTCTTGGTGAGCAGAAGAGACTCTTTCAAAAGCAAAAGCATAATCCTACTGAATGATAAATCACCAGATCTTGGTAATCAGGTTCACACATTATTTTCTTGTGTTGTTGTCCTGAATACTTTATTCACAAGGCTTAAAATGTTTAAAATGTCCATACTTTAGTTTGACTGTAAGTAGTTTGGGTTATTTTGGTCATGGTGATCACAGTGTAACATGACAATGAGTGTCTGTGAGTGTGTTAATGTTGATGTGTGTCTCCATTAACACGACACAGTGAGCCGTTACCGCAGTCGCTCAGGTGAGATCTGATGGCCGTAGATGATGGTTCATGAAGTGTTAATGAGGACAAACTCTCTAGATCACGCTCAGTTAACTCAGCACAGTTATAAAGTATTTGTATTGATGTCTCATTATATGCACAGACTGATAAAGTGCATATTTATGATTGATTTATTGTGTGTTTTTGTGTTTGTTCAGGCCTGTTCTACACACTGTTTCTCTATTAAAACTCTAAAAGTGCACCGGATTTATCTCAGTAGTGTTCACTGCGCAGTGCACTAGTCTGTGTTTGTCAAGTTTTGTGCGTCATCTGAGGCCAAAGTTTGATTCTGACAGAAGAGAATATAATGATTGGAAGTTCGAGGTTTGTGCAAGAGAAAATGCTGAATTGTTTCAAGAATTGTGAAAAACTGCAGTGACTAGACTAAAAGTGTAACATTATCTTAAAGACAACTGAAAGTATTGTTTAATAGTTCGGTCAGTTAGGCCAGAATAGACAGATGTGAGTATCTTTCTCAGGAGTAATCAGTCTTAAATCTAGACTGCGTGATCACGTGGTGTTCAAAAGTGTGGCGAGATCAACCTGAGATATGTGTGTGTCCATATGAAGAGTTTTGACCACAACCTTTCTGACTCTTCCTCAAGTATCCAGGACATCTTGACATATTTATTACAGCAAAAAGGGTACTAAAGCAAACATATAATCACTGGGTTTCCGTCCTCCTCAAGATCTTCTGAGAACACTTCTGTTGACCCTTATACAACTTCCAGCTTCCCTGGTTTCACATCCCTCATCCTTCTGGATCTCGTTCAGAGTGTAATTTATGGCAGTAAGAAGTGAAACGACAGCGAAGCAGAAGGGTTTCAGTTCCCGAGAGTGAACTTCATGATGAACTGAAGGGAAAGAGTGTGTTTGCTGTGATGGATCAGCAGTCATTAGGGTGACCCGCTTCATCATCGCTGATCTGCGTTTGCTTGAATCGTTTAAAGGTAAGTGTTCAAACAATCAAACAAAACTCATTAAATCCTTGTAAAAGATGAGGCACTCTAACCTTATTCAGACAAGTTCATCTGAATCAATTCATTTCTCTTTGTGTAACTGTTCTTTTACACACATTTCAAATAATCTGAGCTTCTCTGAAAATAACTGCTCTGTTTGAGAGAGATTTCAGTCAGGACAGTTTCTTTCTGAAGAAATAAGGCTCTAGTTTGTTTAAGTATGCGCAAACAACGTGTTTATACTATTTAAAACCTAAACACAAGAGACATACATGTTACTTCACTTGACTTGTATTCAAAGTCACCAGATATTTCATATATGCCCAACAGTTCATTTTTAATTTAGGGTGAAAAGTATTACAGATTTCCTCACTTCTCATAGTATAGATTCACATAATGACACTTTAAAGGATGTTTTGTGCTGTTCAGTGTGCATTTAGTACATTTTAAAGTGTTTGCTCAATGAAACTGCCTTTCATTCTGTGTTCTCAGCCGAGTCAATTGTTTATTAAGACGTTTAATCCCAAATTTTTCCCAGACATGAAAATATCTAAATGATGTGTCTTTAGTGTCCCCTTGAAATAATCAGTAATTATTTTTTAAAACTTTTTATGGAAAAATTGGTGAAAAGTTTTGTTTTATGGTCGGTCACAACTGTGACCAGTGGGATAATGTGTATACTGAATTAACATATTGCTGCAGTCATCAGAATTATTATATAGCCCAGTTCTTCTCAAAATCCAGCCCATGTATTTACACATTTCATCTCATTACAGTTATCCATAAAAAACCCTTATACAAAATAATACAACCATCAACATATTTCAAAAATGTTACTTTATTGTAACATATATAATAATATTGTTATGTCACATGTCTGTCTGTTTTTGCACCATGCCCTATTTGTCACATGTTCTCCTTTTGTTCTTAGTTTCCTGCCACTTATTTGTATCCGTGGTGTCTATTAGTGTCTTCAGTTCAGCTGTGTCTCATTTATTAGTCTCGTTATCTCATCTGTTTGCTGTCTTTATAAGCCCTCAGTTATGTTGTTACATCACCTTACCATCATTTTGAGTTATTATTAACCTTTTGTGTTATTTGGAAACCTGCTTTATAGCATTTGAACTTTTAGTTTAGTGCAATTTTAACTGTAACTGTCACTGTGGCATTTTTCAGCCTTCCCTGACAACTGAAACTGGAAATCCTGTATTATCCCACTGGTCACTACTGTTTCCATCACCATGATTACTCATTCTATGACCACATTCAACAAAACTGAATAATTGTGAATTCATATATTAATATAGACACCTTAAAGATAATGAGTACCAGAAATCTTGGAGCCCTTCATATGACATGCAGGAACAAAAATAGTAGGGTAAATCATGCACAAGACAAAATAGTTAATCATGCACACAATTTAACAAATTGATGGAACAAATTCCATCAATTTAGAGCCAGGAGGTGGAGACGGGTAGGTTAAGGTATATGTAAAGTGGGAGGAGTTGGATTTAGAACCAGGGGGTGGAGATGGGTAGGTTTAGAGCCAGGGGGCAGAAACCGGTGGTTTAGAGCCAGGGGGCAGAGATGGGTAGATTTAGAGCCAGGGGGTGAAGACGGGTAGGTTTAGAGCCAGGGGGCAGAAACAGGTGGGTTTAGAGCCAGGGGGCAGAGATGGGTAGATTTAGAGCCAGGGGGCAGAAACGGGTGGGTTTAGAGCCAGGGGGCAGAGATGGGTAGATTTAGAGCCAGGGGGCAGAAACAGGTGGGTTTAGAACCAGGGGGTGGGGAGATGGGTAGGTTTAGAGCCAGGGGGCAGAAACCGGTGGTTTAGAGCCAGGGGGCAGAGATGGGTAGATTTAGAGCCAGGGGGTGAAGACGGGTAGGTTTAGAGCCAGGGGGCAGAAACAGGTGGGTTTAGAGCCAGGGGGCAGAGATGGGTAGATTTAGAGCCAGGGGGCGGAAAAGGGTGGGTTTAGAGCCAGGGGGCAGAGATGGGTAGGTTTAGAGCCAGGGGGCAGAGAGGGGTAGGTTTAGAGCCAGGGGGCAGAAACAGGTGGGTTTAGAGCCAGGGGGCAGAGATGGGTAGATTTAGAGCCAGGGGGCAGAAAAGGGTGGGTTTAGAGCCAGGGGGCAGAGATGGGTAGATTTAGAGCCAGGGGGCAGAAACGGGTGGGTTTAGAGCCAGGGGGCAGAGATGGGTAGATTTAGAGGCAGGGGGCGGAAACGGGTAGGTTTAGAGCCAGGGGCGGAAACGGGTGGTTTTAGAGTATAAGTAATGAGATGAAATGTGTAAATGCATGGGCTGGATTTTGAGAAGAACTGGGCTATATAATAATTCTGATGACTGCAGCAATATGTTAATTCAGTATACACATTATCCCACTGGTCACAGTTGTGACTGACCATAAAACAAAACTTTTCACACAATTTTTCCATAAAAAGTTTTAAAAAATAATTACTTATGGAAAAAATGCAACTGAGGTTGCAATGAAATTAACTAAGGAAATACAAAAGGTTGTTGAATGGCTAAATAATTCCTGTTTGACTCTAAATGTTGAAAAGACTGTAACCATGTTTTTTACAAACAGGAGCAAACTCAGGGACTGTCCTGAAATCTCAGTAAATGGGCAAAAAATCAAAAATGTGGATGAATTCAAATATTTAGGGGTTACCCTTGATAATACTCTTAGTTTTAAAAATCATGTTAAAAAGCTGAGTAACACACTGAAATTTAATCTTATAAACTACAGACACATAAGAAACTCACTTACTGTTGAAGCATCATATACATATTTAAATGCAATGATTCTCCCACATTTTCTCTATTGTATGACAAGTTGGTCTCAGGCATGTAAAACGGCCCTAAAACCACTTGAATCATTATATAAAAGTGCCCTTAAGATTCACGACAAAAAAACACGGCAGTATCATCACTGTCAGATACTCACTAAATATAGTATTTTAAATTTTGAAAATCTAATAATGCACACAAATGTATGCTTATTGTTTAAAATTATTCATAATGCTACTGCTCCTCCTTTGAAAAAAATGGTTACACTCTGCTCAGAAAAAACAACAAGAGCTACCCGATCAGTTACCAGGGGAGAATGCTGTATTCCTAAACGCAGGACTTCTTTTGGTAAATCATCTTTCTCTTTTATTGCCATAAATCAATGGAACGCACTTCCAACAGAGCTGATTACATGTACGGATTTTAAAACATTCTCATGTCGCACAAAACATTGGATGCTGTCACAGCAAACTTGTAGACATTTGTGAATGTATGTGTGAGTGTGTGTGATGGGGACTTATTTACAAAAGATGGAGGGAGGGGGGTAATTTGTTTTTAATGATGTGGAAATGTGTGTATTCATAATTTTTGAAATTGATGTTTTGTATAACTGTGATTTTAGTAACTGTTCATTTAATTATGTTTTATTTACCTGCCCAGGGGGAGCCAGGGGGAGGAGACGGGGAGGTTCAGAGCCAGGGGGCAGAGATGGGTAGGTTTAGAGCCAGGGGCGGAAACGGGTGGGTTTAGAGCCAGGGGGCAGAGAAGGGTAGGTTTAGAGCCAGGGGGAGGAGACGGGGAGGTTAAGAGCCAGGGGGCGGAAACAGGTAGGTTTAGAGCCAGTGGGAGGAGACAGGTAGATTTAGAGCCAGGGGGCAGAGAAGGGTAGGTTTAGAGCCAGGGGGCAGAGAAGGGTAGGTTTAGAGCCAGGGGGAGGAGATGGGTAGGTTTAGAGCCAGGGGGGCGGAGATGGGGAGGTTTAGAGCCAGGGGGCGGAAACGGATGGGTTTAGAGCCAGGGTGCAGAGATTGGGAGATTTAGAGACAGGGGGCAGAGCTGGGTAGGTTTAGAGCCAGGGGCGGAAACGGGGAGGCTTAGAGCCACGGGGCGGAGACGGGGAGGTCCAGAGCCAGGGGGCGGAAACGGGTAGGTTTAGAGCCAGGGGGTGGAAACGGGTGGGTTTAGAGCCAGAGGGAGGAGACAGGTAGATTTAGAGCCAGGGGGCAGAGAAGGGAAGGTTTAGAGCCAGGGGGAGGAGATGGGTAGGTTTAGAGTCAGGGGGCGGAGATGGGGAGGTTTAGAGCCAGGGGGCGGAAACGGGTGGGTTTAGAGCCAGGGGGCAGAGATGGGTAGATTTAGAGCCAGGGGGCAGAGATGGGTAGGTTTAGAGCCAAGGGGCGGAAACGGGGAGGTTTAGAGCCAAGGGGAGGAGACGGGGAGGTTCAGAGCCAGGGGGCGGAAACGGGTAGGTTTAGAGCCAGGGGGCGGAAACGGGTGGGTTTAGAGCCAGGGGGCGGAAACGGGTGGGTTTAGAGCCAGGGGGCGGAAACGGGTGGGTTTAGAGCCAGGGGGAGGAGATGGGGAGGTTTAGAGCCAGGGGGAGGAGACGGGGAGGTTCAGAGCCAGGGGGCGGAAACGGGTGGGTTTAGAGCCAGAGGGAGGAGACAGGTAGATTTAGAGCCAGGGAGCAGAGAAGGGTAGGTTTAAAGCCAGGGGGAGGAGACGGGTAGTTTTAGAGCCAGGGGGCAGAGAAGGGTAGGTTTAGAGCCAGGGGGCGGAGATGGGGAGGTTTAGAGCCAGGGGGCGGAGACAAGGAGGTTTAGGGATATGTAAAGTGGGTGGAGTTGGAACTTGTGTTCTGCAGTGAGGACCATCTCCAATTTAGCAAATCGAGGTAACAAAATAATAAATCGTGCTCACAATTTAGCAAATCGAGGGAATGAATTAGTTAATCGTCTGCACAATTTACTTAACTTCCTTGCATATCATGTGCGGGGCTCTGTAGTTAACATACTTTATTAACCTTTTATTTTAAAGCTTTGCTGCAGCCATCATCTACTGATGGTGCAAACACGAATTAAACTGCTCTGGTCATGTGACCATTTGCACTAACCATGAGAAACTGCACATATTTCATTGAGACCCTTTATTGCACTAAAAAAACAGTTTTAGCTTCATAAATGAAAACTTTCTTTTCGGTCACTGTTGTGATCGGTGGGATTAAATGGGTTACCCATGCATCACTGACACTGTGCGTAACACCGTCATCACTGCACTTACTCTGGTCTTCTCTTTCTTAGGAAAACTGAAGAGAAGAAAATGTCAAGAATTCCACCTGGATGATTTACTCATTTAAGTGATTAATAACAGGATAAATCTCAAAATGTGGAAGATAGAGGCTGGTTTGTGCTTCATTGGTTTGACTATAAGGCTGCTTCACTGCTGTGTTTTCATGAATCTGGTCAATGGATACTCAGTAAAGAACTGTACCGTCAGAGGGTCTTTGCAATATGCACAAAACATAAATGTGTTCTGTAATAAGAGGAACCTGCATTTTATACCAAGGAATATACCAGACAAAGCCACATATCTGGATGTTTCTGACAATGTCATACAGCAGATACACCAGGAGTATTTCTCTCATCTGTCTAATCTTAAAAGTTTTATTGCACTACACAACAGGATCCGGGAAGTGGAGGACGGAGCGTTCAGCAGTTTGGTGGCTTTGCAGGAGTTGAATCTGGCCTTCAACAAACTGATAGACATCTCTGGAGGAATGTTTCAGGATCTGAGAAATCTCACTGTGTTGCATCTAAATGACAACTTGATCGCAAATATCAGCATCTCTGCATTTTCACCCCTGATCAGTTTAAGAAAAGTAAATCTGTCCAGAAATCATCTGAAGCAAATAAGCAAAGTTCAGCCACTCTTTTCATTACCTCAATTACAGGAAGTGCACATTGGGAGCAATAACTTCAGCTCTTTTCAGACCTCGGAGGTGTCCAACATATCTTTGAGACTGAAAGTGCTGGATTTATTTCAGAATCCTTTGGAAGTGTTCAGTGTCACTGCCGATATTTTCCCTCGCCTGGATAATTTGAGCTTGGCTTTTATTGCTAA
The DNA here is from genome assembly GCF_024489055.1 of Chanodichthys erythropterus. Lineage (NCBI taxonomy): Eukaryota > Metazoa > Chordata > Actinopteri > Cypriniformes > Xenocyprididae > Chanodichthys > Chanodichthys erythropterus. Next base: position 31,440,608 of record NC_090244.1, read on the forward strand.
AAACATGACATGGGATGTGCAGGACAGAAGCTATCTTCAAAGCGTGCGACATCTGAATCTAAGTGGAATACAGCTGCCCGTGGAGAAGATCACAGATCTCCTGCAGACCTTCAACTCTTCTCTGGCCAGCCTGAGGCTACACTCTCTGGGGGATGTAAAGGTGAAAGCTTTGATGAGGAACGTCTGTCTGATTTCTTCTCTGAGATTTCTGGGCTTGCAGAGGAACAACATTACATCCATATCCAAAGATGAGATGCAGTTCTGCACACAGTTAACCCAGCTGGATCTGTCCAACAACGGATTGAACAGTGTTCCTGCTGTCATCAGCAGCCTGCCAGGTCTTCAGTTTTTGGACCTCACCTTCAACCATATAAAGAGCATAAGTCGTGTTGATTTTGCCAACTTAACCCAATTACGGACCCTCCAGATGTACAGTAATTATATATCTTTTATTGACGACTTTGCTTTTAAAGATCTGAAAGGCTTAGAAACTCTAATGATTGGATCTAACAGACTCGTTCACAATGGATATTTTAAAAAGATCTTCAAAAACTTACGATTTTGGATCTAGCGAATAACAAGCTGGACACGGTCCGTAGGGGAGATTTTGAGTCCTTAAAATCCCTGAAGAATTTGTCTCTTCCAGACAATCAAATCTCTTTTATTGAAGCAGGGTCCTTCGATGGATTGACAAATTTAATTTTCCTGAATTTGCAATCAAACAAGCTCTCTCGGGGTTCAATAAAAGACTCTGTGTTCTCCAGACTCCCAAACCTGAAAACCCTTCTGTTGAACAATAACTATATCTCATATGACAACCAGAAGCCTCTTGATCATCCACCCTTTCAAAATCTGAGAGAGCTAAAGACTCTGCACATTTTTAGCCAAGGTCATAAAGGAATGCGTAATCTGCCCTCAAACCTTTTAAAGGGACTGAAGTCTTTGGAAAAACTTCAAGCAGAGAATCTCAATATAAACTCTTTAGATCCAGACACATTCACTTACACTCCTTATCTGTGGGAACTGGATCTCAGCAGGAATGAACTCCTTTCACTCACTACGAGAATATTTCTGCCCCTCCGGGTCCTCAAGACACTCCACCTGTCCAAAGTTGGCTTGCAATCTTTGGACTTTCTCATTAACGCAAATCTCAGTAAACTGCATCTGTTGCATGTAAGCACGAACGCCTTATCAGTCATTAACGAGACCTTGATCCGGTCTCTGCCGACTCTGATTTACCTTGATCTGCGAGGAAATTATCTCTCGTGTGACTGTACCAACGCCTGGTTCGTCAACTGGACCATCAGCAGCAATGACACTGAAGTCGAGAGTGCTTATGAACTCACGTGCAATTACCCAGACAAAGTCAAAGGACACAAACTCCTGGATCTGGATGTGGATTCATGTAACGTAGATGTGGGGTTCTTCTGCTTCATCTCCACAGCCACACTAGTGTCAATGACCCTTCTCGGCTCTTTTCTCTTTCACTTCCTCAGATGGCAGGTTGTTTATGCCTATTACCTTCTCCTTGCTTTCCTCCATGATAACAAACAGCAGAGAAAGCCCAACGGTCTGCAGTACGATGCTTTTATTTCCTATAATGTTCATGATGAATTGTGGGTAATGAGGGAACTGTTGCCTCAGCTGGAAGGCGAGCAGGGCTGGAAGTTGTGTCTGCACCACAGGGACTTTGAACCAGGCAAACCTATCATGGATAATATTGTTAACGGCATTTATAGTAGTCGCAAAACCATCTGTGTGATTAGCCATCACTACCTGGAGAGTGAGTGGTGTTCCCGAGAGATCCAGGTTGCTAGTTTCCGTCTCTTTGATGAGAAAAAAGACGTTCTCATCCTGGTGTTCCTGGAGCATATTCCGAGTCATCAGCTGTCTCCGTACTACAGGATGAAGAGACTAATCCAGAAGAAGAGCTATCTCAGCTGGCCTGAACCCAGAGAGGACACCAGGGTCTTCTGGCAGAAGCTCAGAGTCGCTCTGGAAAACAAAGACTCCTCAGAAACGGAGCATCCATTGGCTGGGATTTAGGGATCATCTAACTGAACCTAACTGAAGAAAATATTCTGCGACTTTATTTTTATGTATAGCCTTTTCCCACCTTCTTAGACTATGATTGATTATAATGATCTCCTCTTTTACACATTTATTTCTCTTTAAATCAGGGATAACTGAGTTCATATCATTTTTCATTAACACTATATTTTTGTGTTGTTGTTTATGTTCTAAGTTTCTGATTTTCCAGTGGATGCTTCAGTGTTTAAAGTTGCTCTTTATAGTTTTAAATAGTAAGGAGTAATAATTACACAGAAGTGTTTGGATCTTTTCAAGACCAATTCAAAAGTGTGCAGAAAGATTTTGTTCCCCTCTCTTTGGCCGGTCACTCTACACGATCCCAGATGAGGATTAAAGGTCTAAAAGTATATAATGTAAATGTATTTTTTCAATCCTGAATGAAAAGGAGAAAAGATTAGCGTTTTCTCAGGCATCACCATCTTTATTAATGCGCATCTGAATCTCTTATTAATATGAAAGACATGCTCCATTCATTATCCTAAAGGACATTTCTACAAACACAACTTCTCTACAGGGTTATTTCAATAAACTGATCTCAGGGAGTTAGTAACGTATCGCTGTGCATGTAAACGTCTCAGTGTTTCTTACCAACATCTGAAGAATAATCATGTTGAAATAAATAAGGAAATAACCTCTTTCTTCTTTCTGTAGTCTTTGTGTTTACACATTAGGATCAGAGTGTAGTGAACACACACTCACACACACACACACACACACACACACACACACACACACACACACACACACACACACACACAGTGCGGGAATGAATGGTCATAGAGGGAGGGCATCTGAACTCTACGGCACCTTTAATGTCATGTCATGTTGTTATATGATGTTGTTCTTTGTGTTTATATGATCGTGACACACTCTTGTTCACTGACAACAACAAACACTGACGCTCCTGAATGGATGACGCCGGTGTCGTGCCGAAAACTGACTGCCGTCTGCGGGAGCGCGCACAGCATGTTTAAAGGGTATCGCCCCTGTTTCTACATGTCTACAACTGATTTTATCATGATCAAACGGCCATAACCTGCAAATACATATAACTCTGTGTCTGTGGTAATATGTCCATGCTAATAGCAAATAAACTTTTTCTGTAACAGATAAATCAAAATTATTAATTGAATTATTTTGCCGTTAATTGCTTAATCGAGCATGATTTTTACATGATTATAGCAGAAGCCTATTTTACTTGCTTTGTGTCAAACAATCCAGTCCTTTCTACCAAGTGAAATACCTTTAAATGGTAAATAAAACCAGACTGTAAAAAAAATATGGACGTAGTGTCCGTGACGTCACCCATAGAGTTCTGAACAGCAGTTTTGACGCGTAAATGAGGCCGCGGCCATCTTAGCTGCACGTGACCGTACGTCACTCCCGAATAACTGAAAATGGGCAAAGAGGCGGGACGAAGTTGGAGCCCATACGACTTGTTGCTGAAACCACGCCCGCCTAGCATATCTATCTTAGATACTATCTAAAATATTAATAAAGATAACAATACCATTAGAAAGTACTAAAGTTTTACTGTCAATCTACGGTGATTTTTAAGATAACGTTATAACGTTAGATGCTCTAACACCAGTAGGCTAATTCATTTGTGGGGTGTGCAAATAACACAAAAAATCAACTGGGACTTCATACCTTTAATGAAAAAGAGATCGCGAGATGAATCCAATCTGTTGCACTTGGGTAAAATGTCCATTTCAAAACATAAAAAACCCCTACTTTTTGTTCATGAAAGCATTAAATCCATGAAATCTTTATATATTATCCATCGTTTGCATTACATATCTAAGGAATGATTTGCTCTCCATCATCGTTCTTCAAGAAAGGATGCAATCTGAGCAGCGTTTATAATGTAAAACTCTATACATACAGTACCAGATATCTGTATAACTCTCAAATGTTCTCTCAAACTAATGAGCACATGTCCAAAGTATAATTTTTCAAAATAGTGCAGCAGTTTAGTCTAGTATCCAAGCAGTGCTGTCGGAGTTGTATATCCTCCTGGTATTGTCATTGTTGTAAATCTCAGGAACAAAACTTTTAGCCAATGCCACGACGATCCAACAACGTGTGTCCCGCATGCGAGCACATGTACACAGACTGACATCTGTCTCGAGTATGCAGCAAGCCATATATTGTATAAAATAATCCAGAAAAAAGGCACAAATACGGCTGAGATGCCAAATTCAGTGGCTGGAATTAACTGAGGTAACATGACGGCTCACAGACAGCAGCGCCAATCCACCTGTCACTCAAGTGACCACGCCCTTAATTATGCAGAACATTAAGGCTTAATATAATTTAAACGGATGAGTTATAAAAAAATTCACCCCCCTCAGAGTTGACATGAAAGGCAAAATTAGCAGTATAGACCAAAACTCAATTTGAACCAGAGTGCAAACATGTTTTTTTCTGCAGTAAACTTGGCTGTTTTAACATGGTGGTCAATGAGATTCTGCTCCCTTTTGCAGCCTGTCCCTAGCGGCCAGTCGATGAATCGCAGTTTAAGTTACTTCCGTATTGTCTTCACGAGAAACTGGGGGAGGTTGCCGCTTGAATAAAACCCATAAATTGCAGTTTTACACTTGCTGAAAAGGGATTACAGCATCTATTTATTGAGTAAACTGTTAGTTCCCATCCGGCTCCAGTGCCTGTTCAAAGAGCTGTGCTCCAACGCCTGTTTCGCCGTGAGGTTCATCACGTAGAACTTGTCGGTGGTTCTCATGTCGTGACACATGAATTTCGCCACTTACATGCGGTCGTCCTCCCCGTGAGTGTACTTGGCCTGCAAAAATAAAATAAAGGCAAAGGGGGGTGAGATGGACACGTACCGCCACGCTGAGACAAAAAAGGTGCTCGAGAAAGGGATGCTTACGTGGCTGGCGATCGAGGTCCTCAGGTCCATGAAGGTCAGACAGCCAGGCAGCTTCATTTCCTTCCACACCTCCTGGAAGTAACTGTTCAAGTTTTTGAAGGGGGTTCGGCGTAGAAGTGAAGAAAAAATGTTTGGCCGTCTTCCCCCCCGGCAGCTTGTTCCTCAGCGCCAACGCCTGGCCCGCCCGTACTCCTCCTCCAGCAGCGCCACCTGGGCCACCCCGTAGGCCTGATTCGTCTTGTGGCTTTCGATCTGAGAAGAAACGACACAATGCGAGTAATAACACAACCGTGCCGGGTGCGGCTAGAAAAACAACAATCGGGTTAAAAAATGTAAACCGCTCACGTTTATTACGTAGGATTTCTCCGACGTTGATTTCCTCACACCCTCCACCTCCTGGATGATCATATTTTGATATACGCCTGGAGGCGTATGATGGAGGCGAGAAACGGAGAAGTGGCCGTAAAAACGCCACACGTTCTTGGCGGTGGGTGCGCTCTCCAAGGTGGCTGAAACAGACAAACGAGAAAAAACAAAAACAAATTAACATCAGCAACAAAAAACAAAACAAAGGGCCTGTACACGGATTGCTATCGGGGTCCCTGTCGAATAGGTGGCAGGTGGGAGGCCGCCGCCCTTACGCGGACCCCGTAGGATGTCTGTGGATAGAACGAATGTGCGTATATTTACCCAGTAGCTCGGGGATAGCTTGTTTCGAAAGCTCGCAGCTTCCTCCTTGGAGGCCTTCACTGCTGCCTGGTGCGCCACCACGCTCTGAGCATGGACTTTAGGATCTGCCACATCTCCCGCCGAAGCCTGATCAGGACAGTCTTGGTTAGCCTGCATGTCGAAGGAGGGGTTTCAGCCAAGTAATTCATGTACTGGGCCTCGTTCTGGGCATAGTGTTTTATCGTTGTCTCCTTGACATGAGATTGTCTGAGATATGATATCCACCTGCACAGAAAAATGAGAGAAAGAGAGAGAGAGAGAAAGAAAAACAAATCATCAAAAACGGCTCATTCAAAAACAGCAGACTCCAAAATACACCAGTACAACTTCATTAGTTGAAGTCACTCCCGCCTGCTATCTATTCGACGGGGACCCTGTAGGATGTTTGGGGATGCAGCAAGTTTCACAATGACAACAGGGGGTTTCGTTTCATGGCTTTTAACATTCATTACGCTATAATTACACAGCACTAGCAGAAAAACGTTCAAAAATCTCAACGTTTGTACTAGTGGTGGGCCGTTATCGGCGTTAACGTGAGACTCTTATCGGCGATAAAAAATATTGCCGTTAATCTATTCTCAAAGTTGGGTTGGGAGCTGGGTTTATACTACGCAAGCTATGATGACTTTCACCTTGATATTTTAGCTCGGATGTATACCTAGCCGAACTGACCCTTCGCAAAGACCCGCCCCTTAGGTACTGTTGCTTTGTCCGACAAGCCATGGCGCCGTCACGCCACACACAGTGATAAATGCATCACGGATCAAAGTGGATAAGTCCCAGCATTCAACCTGTGTAGTTTTTAAGAAATTCAAACAATAAAAACCGTTTTGTGGCTCTTTAATTTGTTGTGACCATGATCGTGACAGATTGCTGTAGCGCCTCAGCTCAAGAGGCTCGTGAACCGATCATCTCTTACTACGAGTCCATTTATGGCATCAAATAAACATCAATGAACATGAGAATCAATCTTGTTTCAAACGCGGAAAGATGTCAATATACACAATTTTTCAAGTTTAACTCCACCGATTTTAATCTTCTAACTCCTGACTGCTTTGTCGGACAAAATGGCGGTTTACTTTTAGTCATTATTTGGGTAGCACACATATTCTGAATGTCTTCGGCAGAATTCAAATGAGCCATTTTAATCTAGATTAATATAGATTAATTCCAAGATTACAGTGAGATTAATCTAGATTAAAAAAATTAATCTATGCTCACCACTAGTTTGTACACAGGTGGCTCTAGCTCCGACCCCCGGCAAGGGCGATTCCCTAATGAGCGGAAGCATAGCGAAGGCAAACTGCTATGCTATGGGCAAATGACTTGTAAGTAAATATATCATAGTAAATGGGGTATATTGTGTTTAATGGGTTAATAAATCAAGGTTTGTGTCGGCCTTTCCTTGTAGGCCGTGGATTCAGGTATAGCGATTAGCCTATTTTGCACGCACTCCACTCCAAACGCAGGCTTTCATTTCAAAATTAATTTCGTTTATTAAAAGCAAAAAGTTTCGTTTCAAAAGCATTTCTAAATTAAGTTCATAATACCAACAAACGGAAATCCAAGCAAAATTAAAGGGGTCAAAAAACTGTTAGTAACCACCATTCCCAAATCCAAACATTTGTTTTCTCTCTGTCACTTCCCCATCCGCCCTTATACGCGGTGACATATACATCCGTACAACCCAAACAGGTGAATTAACTAAATAAGCTCACAAAATAAAAACACATATGCACATATAATAATAATTAATAATATACATAACATAATAAATAAACTCCATTTCAAATTTATATACAAACGGCTACAGTAAGGTTATTGGTCTTGTTTAGTGCCTTTTGTTTTCATTATTTTATATTGTTATATATTATATATTGTTATTTGTTAATTTATTTATTAATTAATTAATTAAATTTTTTTTGTTTGTTTGTTTGTTATATGTGACCCTGGACTATAAAACCAGTCATAAGGGTCAATTTTTTGAAATTGAGATTGATACATCATCTGAAAGCTGAATATTCAGTGGGTACGGAAAGCAGCCATTTGCTAAAATCATTTAAGTTCATTTGTTTTCCTCAATGTACACACAGCACCCCATATTGACAGAAAAACACAGAATTGTTGACATTTTTGCAGATTAATTAAAGAAAAACTGAAATATCACATGGTCCTAAGTATTCAGACCGTTTGCTGTGACACTCATATATTTAACTCTGGTGCTGTCCATTTCTTCTGATCATCCTTGAGATGGTTCTACACCTTCATTTAAGTCCAGCTGTGTTTGATTATACTGATTGTACTTGATTAGGAAAGCCACACACCTGTCTATATAAGACCTTACAGCTCACAGTGCATGTCAGAGCAAATGAGAATCATGAGGTCAAAGGAGGAACTGCCTGAAGAGCTCAGAGACAGAATTGTGGCAAGGCACAGATCTGGCCAAGGTTACAAAAACATTTCTGCTGCACTTAAGGTTCCTAAGAGCACAGTGGCCTCCATAATCCTTAAATGGAAGACGTTTGGGACGACCAGAACCCTTCCTAGAGCTGGCCGTCCGGCCAAACTGAGCTATCAGGGGAGAAGAGCCTTGGTGAGAGAGGTAAAGAAGAACCCAAAGATCACTGTGGCTGAGCTCCAGAGATGCAGTCGGGAGATGGGAGAAAGTTGTAGAAAGTCAACCATCATTGCAGCCCTCCACGCAGCGCGAGCTCGGTCCTCAATCCTCGATCATACGGCACCACAACAGGGCTGTTTGAATTCGCTAAAATCTACAGTAAGATGAAAAAGCGCAATATTCCCAACAGCTTCTATGCGAAAGCTGGAAAAACGTTGTGCAACCAATGAACGATTAGTTCATGAGTAGTTAAAGATAAATAACCTACTGTTTATTAGATTTACTGTAGTAACACTAAATGCAAATCTGGTATTTGCAGAAATGTGGTCAGTTATATTAATAATGCATGTTCTATATAGTAATTCATGTAAATGTATTACAGGGGTATCTGAAGCATCTTTGTACTATTATTTCTTATGAAGCTAACGTTATGTTAGTTCTTGCATTTGTGTTGTACTAAATGTGTTTATACTTGTGTTTTAGACAAATGGAATAATTTGTGAAGCAAAGACTACAACAACCTGCTATTTAATGGAAACATTTGAAGGTAATTATTTAAATAAGTGACAACTTTTTTAAAATACTGTCAATATTTCATTTTTTTCTGTTTTATTGTAACACAGAGCAAGAAGTGGATGAAAGTTTTATTATGCTGCTGGATGACAGTGGTTCTCAACTGGTCCTAGATTATCCCCAGCAATACACATTTGTGATGTCTTCTATATCTGACACCCTTTTCCGGCCTTGGAGTCTCTCTGCTAACAAGCTGGTTATTTAAATCAGGATTAGAAAGACAAAATGTGCAGTGCTAGGGCTACTACAGAACCAGGTTGTTTGGGAAACACTGGGGTACAGTTTATTACTCTTGTTTTGTTTTTTTCTCAGTTGTCTTCCTTCATTTTAATACATTATGTTTTAATTTAAACAGAATCCAAGTTGTTTAATGACTGACAACGATTTAGTATCAAAAGAACGCAAGAAGTCCTCACAGCCAAGCTAATGTGTTCATTAGACGTACAACACCTCAACAAACTGCATGGATTTTATCCTTTGGAACAAAAACTATTGAAGAAATGGAATGCTGAGTTTAATGATGTTCAGAATAGTGAAGGGTTGTTTTATTTTGGGAAAAAATGTATTGACCATGTCATGCTTATGAAATTTGTCCACACACACGTGGTATAAATAACATTTTTTTAAACTTGTCTTTCAAAGATGGCCATGGAGAAACTGCCTTCAAAACCCTTCCCGCTGTCCTGCCATCATCGCCATGTCTCACAGATGGGAAAATGGTGCTGAAATGAAGCACAGCTTAACTGACAATCACCCTGTAAGTAAAAGCAACACTGCAAAATTAGCTTTGATAAATTACACTGCTCTGTACATATTGATTCTGCTTGTTAATGTGTTAGTTTACCCAAAAATGAAAGTTCTGTCATTAATTTCTCACCCTCATGTTGTTCCACAACTATAAGACCTTTGTTCATCTTTGGAACGCAAATCAAAATCTTTTTTAAAGATATTTAAAGAAATTTCTGTCCCTCCATTAAGAGTCCACGCAACTAAAATTTTTATTGCCCAGAAGGGTTATTTGAAATTATTTAAAAAATGAAAAGACACTTTAAACCTGAAATTAAACCCGCCAGTAGGTGGCAGCAAGTCCCTGCTAATGAGCGAGTCATTGAGATTCAAACGATTCATTAAAACGGCAATTCAGGAAGTGTTGCTCAGAGACGCAAAACAATTCTGTGGACTTTGTTTGGAACTATTTTCGTTGGCGAAATAGAGTGAAACAGGCTATTTAGTGTCTAAAATTAAAGTCCATTGATATTAAGTTATTGTTCATTAAACTGTACGCCGAATAAAATCAATATCACATTTGAAATTGTTGATATTTGGAGAAAACTTGCGCTGTGTAATGTTGGTGAACTATATTAAGTGATATAAATATAAAGGATATACTGGAGCATTTTTGCCTCTTACCTTGAATTCTGGGTCATTCTAAAGGCATTTTAATAGACTAAACCACGCGCAGTGAAAGCGTACACTCTAAACATGCACGCGCACTAGTCTAACCTAACTGTTACTAGACTACGTCACATATTGCATGCGTGCGCTCAATGGGTGTGTTTTTGTTTGGTTTTGTAAATTGAGGGACATACTTGATAATTTCAGATCGTTAAATCAACAATTGCGATATCATAGACAGACGATACATATCGCACACCCTACAACACTGGCCCGATCAGACAAGTGACCGTTCCGTCTACTGTCCCGAGCATCGTTCACACTAGCCCCGGGCAGTCCTTATTGTCGAGCCCTGAAACTTCATCCACTGTTCCCTTAACGCTGTGCTCTTTGGGAAGCTGAATTAACCCTTTAACAGCAGGTGTAATGCAGTGACTATATGTTAATTCAGTACAGCACTGCTTCAGTGTAACTTTTACATAATTTTACATTGCTTATGTTGTCACAGTGCATGCCAACTAAACTTTATTTATTCTTTGAAGGTTGGCACTACCTGAGCAGTGAGACAAGCCAGGATCCACATGACTTGATGCCTTGAGGACAAAGAGAACTCCCAAGTTTTTTTATGTATATATATTTTTTTTGGGATCCACTTCAAAAGTTGACTATTAAGAGGGATTCCTTCAACACTGCTGCCTCCTTAAGAACTTTGATCATCATCATTAGGTCCAACATATTTGTGGTTTTATCACTTAAGGTATGTTTACAACACATCAATGCATACAATGTACAGTGTTGACCCACAAAATAGAACCGGAGTCCTATTCCATTATTCCTACCTGTGGCCGACCTCACTGCGGACCTCAAGCGCCTGCTGTACGTGTGATATGTTTATTTATTGAAGGATTTAATGTTATGAATTTATGTGTACTCGTAGTTTTTCATTTAGTGTTCATTTTGTATTTTTGTGTTCTGTATATTTTATGTATGAGTTTACATGGTTGCGAAGGTTTTAAATATAGGTTTTAATTGTGTACTGTTTGCAAATGTATAGGTTTTGAATTTAATATTTACTGTACACGTTTGTAGGTTTAAATAGTGTTCATTTTGAATTTTTGTGTTCTGTATACATATTTTATTTATGTTTTGAGTTTACTCTGTACATGTTTGTGTAGGTTTTGAATGTGTACTGTGTAGGGCTGCACGATATATCGCATGAGATTGTCACGCGCAATTCATCAATAAAGACGGTTCCCTGATTACCGCTAAATCGCCATCACCTGCTTTCAAATGGAGCGGCATTTAATAGACAGAGCCGTAGTTCAATGAAAAGCCACGCAATATCGCGTTCATATCGCAGATGAATCGCCTTCGATAATGAACGCGATATTGCGTGGCTTTTCAGTGATCTACGGCTCTGTCTATTAAATGCCGCTCCATTTGAAAGCAGGTGATGGAGATTTAACGGTAATCAGGGAACCGGCTTTACTGACGAAATGCGCGTGACAATCTCATGCGATATATCGTGCAGCCCTAGTACTGTTTGTACAAATTTGCATAGGTTTTGAATTTATTTACACTTGTGTGTTTTGAATTTAATATGTACACTTATATTTACATTAAATGGCTCCACAATATTTAATTTGTCATTTAAAATATATTTGTTAAAACATATTATTTTATACAAATAAACAATCTAGAAAACAAAGTGTATTTTATATATTAAAATAATGTAATGAATAATAGTCATAATTAGTAAATAACCCAACAAGTAACCCAACTATGGGTTAACATAGCACCCAACCATTGGGTTAAAAATAACCCACAGTTGGGAAGGTGCTATGTTAACCCATAGTTGGGTTACTTGTTGGGTTATTTTTAACCCAATATTTTTTAGTGAGTAGAATGGAAAAACCCCTTTGACAAGCTCCTGCAGCGCTACTATCATCCAACACACCACAACAACTCCAGTGAGCAGCACATCACACACACACACACACACACACACACACACACACGCTAGAAGAAGCACAATCACAATCAAACAAGTGTCACAGCACACAACACAACTTCAGCACAAAAGAAACTTTCACAGCTGCAACACCTGTAAGATTGTGAGGAAACAAACGAGCTACATCACAAACATTCATCTTCACAACTGAACAACACTTCACTAGCATGACCCCAAATTCATCAAACATGACAAAGACATGACGTACCTGGATTGACAGGATAGAGAAGAGTTTCTTCTGTGACAGTCAAACACACAAATGACGAACACGTGACTGAATTCACTAAAGCCATCTCCATCAATGATGAGACACCTGATGAGGTCTCGGCTACGTTTACATGCACCCAAATTATCCATTTGTAATCGGATTGACGGATTGAAAATTATTAATGTAAACGCCTTAATCGATCCGACTGAGCTCGATCTGAATGAAATTTCGATCGGATTGGAAGGGGTGGTTTCAGGGCCGTGCACAGACCTTTTGAGGGGCATGTGCCGAAACTAAAAAAGTCAAATGCAGTTACGCCGGGTTATTGACAAGCGAATATCATCACATTAGGCTACGTCATCATCAATAGGTTATGAGCGCTCAGTTTTTCCTGTTGTAAAATACGTTTGGCCAAAATCTCAATTTATAAAAGATGTAGTACTACTGTATGCACAGGCTATTTAAGGCTATTTGTATGCTATTGGCTATGACAAATGCTAGCCCCCTCTCTCTCCGCCGCCGGTCTCAGGCCTCAAATGCATAAAATATAAAACTTTATAGACATACTAGTGTTTCTTTCGTAAAGACAACGTTAGCCTACTTATTCAAACAACAATATTTATTTACCGTTGCAAGACGTTCAGCTGCTCTGCTGTGGCACTTCAGCGGCACTCAGGGGGCGGAGTTAAGAGGTTTGACTGACAGTTTGAGCGGAACCAAAACAATTTTGTCACAAGCTCTTTTTAATAGGCCTACCTTTTATTAGGCTAAATATATTTGTAATTCCTTTTCTAATCCGATCAAACAGCAAAAAATGACCATGTAAACCCAAACGCTTGAATCCGACTACTTTCTCAATCGCATTCAGAAGTCTCTGGAGCACATGCGCAGTGCAGTGTTGACGCATAAGTTAACGTTCACGTCTTTAGTTGTGAAGATGTGCCAACAGGCAGTGGCGTAGCTGTATCCCTTCCTCAAAATTTTGTAAATCTCTCCGTTTTAAAACAAGAAGGGGAGCCAATGGATATCACACAAGAAGCAACGTGCAAACTTTGTGCAAGAGTTATGCGGTGAAAGATCAACCTCGGTCAGTATTCACTGCAGAAATTGAAAGTAAAAAGTGACAGAGCTGTCTGGCGCTGCATTAACGGAGCATATTCTCTCAGAGACGAATTTCAACATAATATGCTGATAACAGTATATAACTGTCTTAATTGAATCCATTATTTCTCTCGTGGCCGTACATGGCAAATGAGAATAATAGTATTTCGTGTATATAGGATGTTGTTGTTTTTTAAGTCAGTGCTTGAAGTAACGCTGCACTTAATTTTCATTGATGACAATATTATAGCCTACACTCTTAATAATTTTATAGGCCTATAATTCATTGTACAGGCTAAGACCTAAAACATTTTTCAAAGATAGCAAATAGCCTAATCTTATATATTATCCTCAGAGCACGCCAGTTATGCAGTGATGCGCTATGAAATTATTGCGGGGCAAATTTATTTTAACATTAATTTAATAATGAAAGAAAGAAGCCTAACCTAATAGTAATGTAACAGGCCTACATTAATTGGAAATGCCAAATCCTCTTAATATTGCCTAGATTTGATGCTTTTGACAATATCTCGTCGATACATGATCATCGTTTGTTGACGGGTTACTGCAAGTGTGACTGATATGACGTCACACACGCAGAGCGCGTGCGCAAAAGTTTTAATCGGAATGTATATAAAACACATATAAACGGATATATAAATCAGATTACAATGTTTAGAGTACATGTAAACAGATTCAATTCATTCGGGTTGACGAAAATTGGTGCATGTAAACGTTCAGTCCAAGTAGGCCCATTCATAATTGCGATCACACATCATTATATAACATTCCTGTTAAAGTATCTAGCTAAAGTATCTAGGTATTATCATTACGAGAAAGAGATGCATGGAACTTAATTATTTAGAAAAATTAAAAAAGGCCAAAACTATTTTAAACAATTGGTTACAAAGAGACCTTTCTATTTTTGGTAGAGTATTGTTGTCTAAAGCAGAGTTTCTGTCAAGGATCATTACCCCACACTTGCTTTAGACCCTTCTTCATATGTTTCTAAACTAATTAATCGCTCGTTGTATAATTTTATCGGGAAGAATAAGACTCATTTCATTAAGAGAAATGATATAGTCAAACCCTATGACCTGGGTGGTTTAAACATGATTGATTTTGAACAGATGAATGGCATGTTCAAGTTTAAATGGTTGCAAGCATTTTTATACAATTCTGAGAACTTTTGGTTTAAAATTCCAGCATCATTATTTAAGAAATTTGGTGGCATTGAATTCTTACTTAAATGTGATTTCGATATTTCTAAACTTCCAATTAAATTATCTGCATTTCATCAAGTTTTGCGATATTGGAAACTAGCACACACCCATAACTTTATATTTATACCCATAACTTTGTATATTCTACATAGAAAGAAATCACTCTTTTATGAAGATTGGTTTGGTAGAAATATTTGGTTTATAAAGGATCTCTTTGACGATGATGGAAGGTGCTGGACTACAATGCTTTTACTATTAAACATGCTTTCGCATGCCATCCAAAACAGTTTTTCACAGTAATTTCAGCCATTCCTTCTGGACTTAAAATTATTATGAAGGGTTATTTATCATATAGCCAATTTACACCAATTTTACCATCATTATACCTTGGGCAATCTGAATTTAAAAATAAGAAATGTACAAATGTTTATATTAGACAAATATTCAACAATATCGTTTCCTTACAGGTCTTCAAGGAATTATTTGGATATTTTCTTTGATAAACAAATGCTTAAACACATTAGAACCTCCTATTTAAAATTTCCAGTTCATCCCAAAATTAAAGAAACTCACTTTAAAATCGTATAAGATATTTATCCCTCTGGAGAGTTTCTAAGGGTTAGATTTATTTAACATTGAAATGATATTATGTAAATTTTGTAATTCTTCTCCAGATAATACAGAGCTTTTTTTTTTTTTTTTGCTTGCAAATATTCTAGTGTCTTCTGGGAAAAAGTGCAATTATGGTTAAAAGAGGGAAATGTTGATTTGAACCTGTCCTTTATAGATATTAAATATGGAAACTATGAAGAAGACGGTAAAAAAGTTTTTTTGATTAATACCTTACTCTTGTTAGGAAAAATTTTATTATAAATATAAATATTATATTAAACATATAAATATTACAGTATAGAAAAATACTATACATACATTTCTAGTTAAAATCGAACTCTGAACCCTGAGCAAAGGATCATGGGGGCTGAAGTGTCCATCAGTTGTAAATCCTTCACTCTGAAGGGCCCTTTGAAGTGTCCAGTTTGGAGCACTTCAATATGGCGGCCATGATAGTGTTCACTCTGAAGTGCCCTTCACAGGGTGATATATCCCGTTTGAAACGCACCGTTGATGTTTAGACAAGGCAAAGTTATTTATATAGACAGCAATATAATCAACACTTTCAAGGTCCAGAAAGGTACTGAAGACATTGTTAAAACAGTCATGTGACTGCAGTGGATCAGCAAGAATACTTTTTGTGCAAGAAAGCACTTAGGAGGACACATTTAGGAAGCAAAAACACATGGACATGAATGTGGAACAAGAGTCCATGCATGATTTCACAAAGAATTCCAAGAAGATTATTATTATTTATTTCAACGTATGCCTTAGTTTTGATACTTTAAAAAAAGTCATTTGAAAGTCGTTTATTTTCATTTGTTTTGGCGTCTCAGAGAATGGTTTATTTCAAGCCCAGAATGGCACTTAAAAGCACTTAATTGATCTCAGTCAGCTTCGTCATTGTTCACAGTACAAGTGCTGTCTCAGAGAAAACAACGAACTAAATGCTTATTTTTGATAGAAAATATTATTGCATGCATTGCGTACTATGCATTTAAAATATAAAAATGTTGATTTTTCTAAACAATAATCCAATTAGTTGTTCATCGTCTTATTTTCTCTTTTATATTTAATATTGCTCCTTAATTAAGCAAAAACACAATTTCTCGATGGGATTTTCAGTAGAATACTCGATGACTAAAATATTCGATAGCTACAGCCCTAATTAGCGTGTGTGTTAGGTCCTGTCAGTTTTCTGTGCACACACACACACACACACACACACACACACGTGAACACTGAATCCTTGTACACACAGCTGCTCATGACTTAGGTAACGCAATCAAACAAACCGGATGTGGATCATTATAATCGCTGCTTTGTGTCATGAATGTTAACAAACAACAAAACACAGAGAGAAAATCACTTTTGCAGCTTTTAACACATTAATTATATTCAGTTTATACAGAAGACTATGCAGTGTTATTGCACATTTGATTCATTTTCTCTACTTTCTCTATTTATTGTATTGCACTCCAATCATTCTAGAGTTAATTATTTACAAATAAAGCTACTTAATTTATCTGGTGAATTTATTTCATATCACGATATATCCTGCAGAAAAACAAAATATCACAATGTCATTTATTCCAGTATGGAGCAGCTCTAGAGTTGAGTTTGATCCCACAGCTTTCCTCCTCTGAGAGCGTCTGCTGAAGCCCATGATGCTCTGCTCTTGAAGAAGATGACGGACACACTCGTCTTTTCTCTTCTCCTCTGAGAGTGTCTGCTGAAGCCCATGATGCTCTGCTCTTGAAGAAGATGACGGACACACTCGTCTTTTCTCTTCTCCTCTGAGAGTCTCTGCTGCGGCCCATGATGCTCTGCTCTTGAAGAAGATGACGGACACACTCGTCTTTTCTCTTCTCCTCTGAGAGTGTCTGCTGAAGCCCATGATGCTCTGCTCTTGAAGAAGATGACGGACACACTCGTCTTTTCTCTTCTCCTCTGAGAGCGTCTGCTGCGGCCCATGATGCTCTGCTCTTGAAGAAGATGACGGACACACTCGTCTTTTCTCTTCTCCTCTGAGAGCGTCTGCTGCGGCCCATGATGCTCTGCTCTTGAAGAAGATGACGGACACACTCGTCTTTTCTCTTCTCCTCTGAGAGTCTCTGCTGCGGCCCATGATGCTCTGCTCTTGAAGAAGATGACGGACACACTCGTCTTTTCTCTTCTCCTCTGAGAGCGTCTGCTGCGGCCCATGATGCTCTGCTCTTGAAGAAGATGACGGACACACTCGTCTTTTCTCTTCTCCTCTGAGAGCCGTCTGCTGCGGCCCATGATGCTCTGCTCTTGAAGAAGATGACGGACACACTCGTCTTTTCTCTTCTCCTCTGAGAGTCTCTGCTGAAGCCCATGATGCTCTGCTCTTGAAGAAGATGACGGACACACTCGTCTTTTCTCTTCTCCTCTGAGAGTCTCTGCTGCGGCCCATGATGCTCTGCTCTTGAAGAAGATGACGGACACACTCGTCTTTTCTCTTCTCCTCTGAGAGTCTCTGCTGCGGCCCATGATGCTCTGCTCTTGAAGAAGATGACGGACACACTCGTCTTTTCTCTTCTCCTCTGAGAGCGTCTGCTGCGGCCCATGATGCTCTTGCTCTTGAAGAAGATGACGGACACACTCGTCTTTTCTCTCTTCTCCTCTGAGAGTCTCTGCTGCGGCCCATGATGCTCTGCTCTTGAAGAAGATGACGGACACACTCGTCTTTTCTCTTCTCCTCTGAGAGTCTCTGCTGCGGCCCATGATGCTCTGCTCTTGAAGAAGATGACGGACACACTCGTCTTTTCTCTTCTCCTCTGAGAGTGTCTGCTGATGCCCATGATGCTCTGCTCTTGAAGAAGATGACGGACACACTCGTCTTTTCTCTTCTCCTCTGAGAGTCTCTGCTGCGGCCCATGATGCTCTGCTCTTGAAGAAGATGACGGACACACTCGTCTTTTCTCTTCTCCCTCTGAGAGCGTCTGCTGCGGCCCATGATGCTCTGCTCTTGAAGAAGATGACGGACACACTCGTCTTTTCTCTTCTCCTCTGAGAGCCCCTGCTGCGGCCCATGATGCGCTGCTCTAGAAGCAGATGACTGACACACACGACCTTTCTCTTCTCCTCTGAGAGCGTCTGCTGCGGCCCATGATGCTCTGCTCTTGAAGAAGATGACGGACACACTCGTCTTTCTCTTCTCCTCTGAGAGTCTCTGCTGCGGCCCATGATGCTCTGCTCTTGAAGAAGATGACGGACACACTCGTCTTTTCTCTTCTCCTCTGAGAGCGTCTGCTGCGGCCCATGATGCTCTGCTCTTGAAGAAGATGACGGACACACTCGTCTTTTCTCTTCTCCTCTGAGAGCGTCTGCTGCGGCCCATGATGCTCTGCTCTTGAAGAAGATGACGGACACACTCGTCTTTTCTCTTCTCCTCTGAGAGCGTCTGCTGAAGCCCATGATGCTCTGCTCTTGAAGAAGATGACGGACACACTCGTCTTTTTCTCTTCTCCTCGTGCAGGACGAGGAACAGCCCCTGAGAGAGAGTCTTCCTGCTGATCTCTTCCACTGCTCTGATATAACCTGCTCCACCTTCTCTTTCTCCGTGAATCGAGGATCAAGAAAAGACTCAACATCTGTGACGGATCTGAATATTGATCATCAAGTCGTTTCTCTTCACATCTGTCAGCTGAGGATCGTTCTCCTCCTCAGCCAGAATGCATGTGTTGAAGAGATGGAGAACGCTTGAGGTAGGAGATGCTGACATGTTGCTCTCCGGACAAGGCATCGGTGAAGTCCTGGAGCACTGACAGCCTGCAGGACATCCACAGCTTCTCAATTTCCTCTCAGACGAATGTCCCTCTCTTGCTCAAGCACTCGTTGACTCATCATGTGACGTGGGGATCTGGTAGGCGCCTCAGGTGTGAGCAGGTGCTTTGGAAGATCAGTTCATCCCGAGCAACGGCCAGCTCCCTGCTTTTCTTCCAAGAGATTGAGAAGTTTGCTGACACCTGCTGTGTGTGTGTGTTCATCTTTCACACCTCTCTGTGTAAAATTGACAAACAGTGATATTAGTTTGTTTATCCTAATATTAATGACAACAGATTCATTTATCTATATGGCTAAAATACTGTTACAAACCCCCAAATGATCCCAATAAACCACTTGAGCCTGAAATAATCTCATATCATGCAGTGATGATGATGATAATGATAGAGATAAAACAGAAATGATTAATTATGTATTATTAAAGCAGTGTTTCACACAGACTGATTGATTGAAAATGCAAATGAAATTCTCTGCCAGCAGGAGGCGCTTTAGTGACAGAAATAGAGATTTCCCTGATAACTGCTGTACATAAACACTGCTTTATCAGGAAAAATACAGAAAGATTGAATGAAAATGACACTGAAATCTGTTTGTGGTGGGCAGTGCTGATATTGTGATCAATGCATGGTAACACACATTTACACTATTAACTGTGACTTTTCTCTCAATAAACTCCTAATTCACTGCTTATTAATAGTTGGTAAGGTAGTTAAGTTCAGGTATTTTGCAGGATTAAGAGTGTAGAATAAGGTCATGCAGAATAAGGCATTAATATGCGCTTAATAAGTACTAATAAACAGCCAATGTTATAGTCATATGCCTGCTAGTTAAAAGACCCTAAAATAAAGTGCTACCGGAAACAGTAATATAATAATTTGACAGCTGTCAGTTGTAGTTTAATATTAATATAATGACCAAAGCACGGGAGTCTCGTCCAGTTATTCAGCTCGATAGCTTTCTTGATGTTGTGATGGACACCGCCTCTTCAAGCCTGCTGCGAGTAATTCTCCGCTGTGATCCTCAGGAACACAATGACTTCACTTATAACATGATCCGTCAGGCTTCGGTATGGATCCATACCTCATATCTGTCACTGCTGAGAAGTGCTCCGGTCTCCAGGTCTACTTCTGTCGGTACAAGTTCGGGATTTCTGTTTGGCTGGAGTATTTCCACTTAGTGTAACATATCTGGGATCATCCTGATCATCCTCCTGAAGCTCTTTCTCAGCAGTGTTAGGCAGGACCATGTCTTCGATAGAGTTTGTAATCTCGATCCAGCGTTTCCTTCTCTTGTCGACAGTCCTGCTTTTCTGCTGATGTGGAGAATCTCAGTTTCATGCATCCGTGGTTTTCCAGGACATGTTTGCAGCTATAACTTATAAGGTGGAGGAGCATATTGCTCGTGTTTAGCCAGACAACATGTGCAGAAAACGTGTGATTTTTTAAAAGCAAAGAATAAAATCTCATAAGCTTATAGAAGTGTTTAATAACGTAATGTGTAGAAGGATAAATCCTGATTACTGATTAATATCTTTCTTATAAATCACTTAAATACCCTGAAGCGCAGTGGACTCCAGAATCACCCTCACAGTAATGATTGACAAGGACAAGCAGTGCTTCTGTCATCTTTATTATTTGACATTTCTCTGCTTTGACAGGTGAAATGCAGGTGACACGGCACATGTTGAGTGTCAGCTGATCCCGACCATCCGCTCATGAGGAGAGACTCCAGAGATGAGATGAGTGTGTCAGACAGAAGAGACTGAGAGCGGCAGTGTTGGGACAGCTTTGAACCTCGGATCTACTGGGCTGTTTTTGATCAGATTTGATCTCTTCTCAGTCTGTAGCGTTGATCATCATCAGCTCCTCAGTCAGTTTGAGCTCCAGACGGCCCTTCTGGTGAAGAAAAGAGGGTAGTGACAGGACAAACAAACGTCTTTGTTAACTCGCGGTCCTGTGAATCCGAGAGACCAGACGGGAGTGAGGAATTATGGGAGTCTCAATCCAATGAACTCCTGCTTTTTCTCAAAGTAGTAGTTGAATCGAGCCCTGGAATACCTGAGAAAGATTGAGAGAGCGACACATGAACCAATAAATTCAGCTGTTTCTTAAAAGCAAAACCTTTCGAGAACAACAGTAGTCAGTCATGATTACTAATAATAGCAACTTCACTAAAGAGAAAGTGAAATATCTAATTTAGTTACTTTGAACACAAAACAGGACTGAGTGTTTAACAGTGTAGATGTGTTGGACAGTCTCGAGATGGGAATGGACTCCGCTGTAACTCATCCAGAGGTCCCTGCCTCATTTTTTATATTTGTTCATCTTTTTTCTGTAGAAGGACAAACATAAATGGTGATGAAAAGGTCTCAGATGTATATTTACTGAGTAATAATCATATGGAGCCAATTTACAGGGGTGTAAAAATGACTTTATAAAGACGGCAGCATCATTATTTTATTTTCACGCAGAGATTGGTGGATCTGTTAGTGAAATCTGTTGACTTTATCAATCTTTGTTTCATTATATGCCAACAGAGACAGTTCAGAAATGAAAAAAAGCACTTCTTGTGTTTTTCCCCTCAAGTTTGCATGTCTGTAATACAGGGAGTATTAAATATATCTTAATATCCTTTCATATTCTGGTTCTTAACAAACCTTTCTTTTGAAATCTTCATGTTAAAGACCCTCGATGGCTCAATCCCAGAGATATGGAGATCTCAATGCAGCTCCAGGAGTAAACGGGTGAACTGTACACATTTTCAGTGACCAGAAACCACATTTTCTATACAGCTGATACTTTCTTTCTCATTCTGAATAAACTTTCTTTTTTAAATCTTTAGATTTAAGGCCCTATATATTTAAATCCCATTTTTATTGGGACCCCAATGTGACTCCAGGTTCAAATTGTTGAATTTACCCATTTTCAATGGTCAAGAACAAAACGTTGGTAACTTTTTAAACAGCTGGTAGTTATTGTGTTTAAAGAAGAACGTGTCACAGGTCCCATTTCCCATGATCCTCCTGTCTTCCTCGTCATCTCCCCATCATCACTCCTCGTCTGACCTGATCATCTGCTCTCCCTTCATAATGCACTCCTCGTCTGCTCTTAATGCTCTTTACATGTGTTTTTGGTTGTGTGATTCTCCGGCGCTTTTATTGTGGAAGTCCGTGAACGCCTCATCTCTGCAACACGTAACAAGAACAAATAACCCTGAAAAATAGAAATTAATCTTGTTTTCCTCTATCAAAACAACAGAATTACACACACACGTCTGAGGACCAAACATTTTCCTGAAGTTTGCAGGTCTTTAATTCAAGAGTGTTAAAGATATCTTAATGTAGTTTTAGATTCTTGTTCTTATGAAACTTTTCTTCTGCAATCTTCAGTTTTAATAGATAGATATAAGATATAGATATAAGGATGTCACTGCGGTAATACTACTACAAACTAAGGGACTGAACTATAGGGCCTTGGAAATTAAGATTTCAAAAGGAAAGTTTATAAAGAAGGATAATCTAGAAGGATATTAAGATATCATTAATACTCCCTGTATTACAGGCGTGTAAACTTGAGGGAAAAATACAAGATGTGCCATTTCTGAGCTGTCTCTGTTTGCATATAATGAAACAAAGATGGACAAAGTCAACAGATTTCACTAATAGATCCACCAATCTCCGTGTGAAAATAAAATAATGATGCTGCCATCTTTATAAAGTCATTTTACACCCCTGAAATCTGGAAATTAGTTGAAACTGAGTTGAAAATGGACTACTCAGTAAATTTACATCTGTGACATTTAATATTTAGTCTTTCATCACTATTGATTATTGAACCGAGTCTCTAATTACTCCAGTTAACATCGAAGAACAGCATCAAAATAAAACTACACATGCCCTGTCCAAATCTGTGTATTTCTCTTTCTCAATTACAATCTGATCTGAATTATTGACTGTTCACATTGAGCATCGCAGCCGTGTTGATCCGATTTGTGTGTCCCGCGAATCTTTTGGTTTCCCGGAATATGTGCATTGGTTTCTATGGCAGTATACTGAAAAACAACAGCAGCAACATGGAGGTGTTTTCAGTAGAGATGTCTCTTATCTACATCTTGACAGTGTGTATCTGAGAACCGTAGGAGACTTTATTCAGTGCTGTCGTCTCCACCGCTGTCAGTCTTCACTATACTTCCTGCCTCGACCGCCACTTGATCATTACTAATTAAAAAAATAAAGGCTTTATTTGTGTTCCTGTTTTGAAGACAAGAACGAGAAAACTAATGATCTGAAGGGTCCACGGAGCGATTTCAAGCCACATCTGAACGAATTTGTAAATGTGATGTTTTGCTGTTCACACTTTCTAAATATGTTGAACATTTTGTGTTGATTTTATAGTGAAAACCAAACAGTGCTCATTAAGTAATTAGTGTTAAGACTGGAAAACAACACATGGAATGTTGTCCTGATTGTGCAGTTTTGGACAGTCTCTTTATTCTCCAGCAGAAGTAATTGAGGAAAGGAGGGTGACGCACCTCTTTGAAGTCGAAGTCGATAGTGGAGTGTTTTGCCTGCAGCAGAGCCCACAGACACCAGAACAGATGCGCCGCCTGCAGACAGAAGGAAGGGGTTTATATCAGATCATTTACAGACGGGGCATCATCATATTACAGGCGAGCTTGTGAAAACGACCCCGCGCATGCATGTCCATCTTTATTGCTCGTGGAAGCACACTGTCAATCATTGCTCGCACATAACTGTTAATATTTAATGTTTGGTTAATCTCAATGCTATAACACTTTCAGAACATCTAATTTTTATCACCATCTGACCGGAAAAACTATAGCTAGAAGCTCCTGAACCCAAATCAGCTGAATCAGACACCGTCGGTCAGACCCTTCCCGTCTCCCTGAAATACTCACCAAGGAGAACTTGCAGACTTGCACGTAAAGCTCCAGGAGCTCTTTCTTGGTCACGGCTGAATCCACACCGCTGCAGCTCTTGAAGCTCTCCAGATACGCTGTGAGCCAATCAAACTGGAAGCTCTCGACTCCGGGTACAGGCTGGAGTCCACGTCACTGACGCCTCAGAATCAAATGATCACTTGTGTGTTAGAGAAAGTCATCAGCTTCTTTATCTTTATTATTATTATTATCTGTACCTGCAAATTCATTAAAGTGGTTTCCAATATCATAAGCTTGGTACTTAAAATCAGCATATTCATAGTCAATGAATTTTACTGTGCCTAAAATCAGAAAAATGATACATAGTTTAGTTATTATGAGTCTATGAAGACAATATCAGAGTGCAATTTAATAAAACTTCTAACTCATAAATGCTAGTCACCTTCTTCTTGGTTATAGATGACATTTTTAGTCAGGAGTGTCGTTATGACACAGTACCACTGGAGAGCTGATGTGGGTAAGATGAGTCTTCAGTTCCTCCATCTCTCTGATGATGATCTTTAGGCTAGGTGTCTCCTCATGGGGCCTGAAGGACACAAGTGTGCTGAACATTTTCATATTCTGATGAATTAGAGCTGCATGATCCTCGATGAAATCATGATTTTGTGGTTTCAGCAGACAGACATGATTCTGAACAGACAACTAAACAAAATAACATGGTGGATTTGACTAGAGGTTAGGGGTGTAACGGTACACATATTCGTCCTGAACGGTACGGTACGGACGTCATGGTCCGGTTCACGCAGTCAGGCGATGAATACAGTCGGTCACAGGCGTATTCACACTCCAATCCAGAAGGGGGCGCACACAGTAATGCAATGCTGTTTGCTAACCATCACAACAGGACAAAGCAGATGACGTAGATACGCGTGTAATCTCTCAACCGCAGAAAGACATCAATAAAGCTTGAGAATAATCTCACGTAGGGCGTTACATTCACCTCAGGAGAGTCACTCAGTGTCCGCAGCATGTTAGTTCTACCAGAGAAATTCAACTCTTGCACTAAATATATGGCACTTCATATTAGCTTATATAGTCATTAGTGATTCACTTTCACCTGTTAGTAATGTCTTATTTATTAGATCAATAAACTACTACTTTGATAAAACAGAAGCACCTTTGTTTAGTTTTCTCTCCCTGCTGTACCGAACCGTGGACTCAATACCGAGGTACGTACCGAACCGTCATGAATTTGTGTACCGTTACATAAAATTGCCCTGCTGGAGGTTCTGACAAACGTTGGATTGCTGTCAGTCTATTTAAAAAACGATTTGATCTGAATGAATGATTCAGCAACTCAATCATAATTACTTGTTTCATTGCTGGAATGAATCTGCATTTTTTGGAATGAATTTTGAAAGAATAATTTAATGAGCACATTTTTTAACTAGTCTGAATGCTCGCCACCTGGTGGTGTAACGATGTAATGATACCATCATTATTTGAAATGCCGTAGTTACTGATTTACTCTATTTTGGTCGCTGCCCTAGACACCAGTGTTTATATCTGAATCTATGAACTTTTATCCCGGTTCTTCTGCGATAATATGAGTATTTGTAACTAATGATGCTGTGTGTGATTAGAAAGACTGTTTGCGAAGCTGTTTCTTACTTTTACTTCATTTGACCACGTACCTGAAAGCATGAGTACAAGAACTGAGCAAAGAGTTTTGTCAACCAGCAATGACTGCATTTAGGTGATGCATTTGATGCTTTATAGGTGCAACTTATAAAAGTTATTTATAGTAAGTTAGCATAAGCTCTGGTGCATAACTTCAGGATCACTGATTTTCATGACAAATCTTTGCTGAAGGAGCTGCAGCAGAGAGTGAAGATTACAGATCTGATTCACTCCATCAACTCCTGTCATTCATGTCCTCACTGAATATAATTAATGTAGTGCTGCTTGATGGTAATTCATTGAAGATGTAATAATGTGAGACACCTGTAATGTTGCAGTAGTGTGGAATTTAAATTGACCATCCATTCATTTTCCACGCGGTTCTGTGTAGAGTATTTGATGTTTGTCCTTTCAAAGATGAATCCATAGACATGAATCTATAGATGTGTTTCATATCACTGAGATGATCTTACCTTTGCTGTTTAGCAGCATCGGATCTCTGGACCAGGTTCAGGAACTGGGACAATCTAGACCACAAAACTGGTGTCACGGGTGA